>NC_090737.1:42787949-42790449 GCF_036898095.1 Palaemon carinicauda | reverse complement strand
AGAGGTGGCTGAGAAGACAGTACGGAAATGTTTATGGAAATGGTTATGCCTACTCTCTTCAATGTATGTAAAGTGTTTTAAAAAAGAATTTCAGAAATATTGATTCATAGGTTTTATGAATGTGTTTTATATATATATATATATATATATATATATATATATATATATATATATATATATATATATATATATATATATATATATATATATATATATATATATATGAACTAATAATTGATATCACATACTACTGAAAGGTACGTCATAATATAGCTTGGATGTTCCCAATGACTACAAACTGTTTGTGGTGAAAGCACCTGAACTATGGGAAATTTCGCAACTAAGTGGATCCCGAAAATACTCGTGAATTTAGGAAATGGTTCGCCGAAACGGCGATTAAAAACGAGAATGATCTAAAAAGGAATAGGCCTCATAGACTCCCGACTTATTTCAAATCACTTTTTTACGACTTTCTAAGCCAGAATAGCATTAGTTGTACGAGGGAATTACAGATCAATTTAAAGAGCATTGCTGTTGAAAAATAAAGTAAAAACTTATTTTTATACTCGGAAAATAATTATAATCAACTAATATACTGTCTTGTAGTTTAGAACTCACTAAGATATTATCTCTCAATTGTTAAAGTAAAGTGCCCAGGTACCATATTTAGAAGTGGCAAAAAATGGATAAACTGGATGGATGTGCAGAAGATACTTTTCTTGAAAGAGAATGCTGACCCACCAGACCATAACCTGTTGTGAGTAGAAATGCCTCTGCAGAGGACTTTGACTTGGGAATCAATGTAGTGTTAAAATTCTGATTTTCGAAGGGGAGGAGGAGTAAGCCTCACATTTTAACCTGCATTGCACAAACGAGAACAGTTATGGAGACTCTGCATCAACCCTTTTGCAAAACCTGAATCGCAATTTACCTTAATGAAAGGCTCCGCTCTTAATGGAGTCGTATCCAAGATCACTTCAGTTCACAAATCTTGATTTTCTGTTGGGGAAGAAATCCTCAAACTTTAATCTTCTTTAGACAAGAGATAACGTTCATGGAGAACAAACTGTTAATTTATGGCTGAGTATCCAAAATCTTTTTTATCTTAAATCTTAATCATCATATCTGTTATATTTAGGTGTTATTTCATCGTTTAACCAATGTTGAATGACGTTAAAATATTAATTTGAAATACATTTTGACACCAAATATTAAAAGGAAAAATAATAAATTCCGTTTTCTTGGTATTATGAAAACTAGACAGAACTCAGTTTGTCCTGTAACATGCCATCTTTGATTTTAAGAGATCACTACAAGATTCATTTACATACATACATACATACATACATACACTATATAAGGTAGTAGATTGTCCAGGACACCAGCCACCCGTTAAAATATTACTGCACTGTTACAGAGTTACTGGACCCGTTACCTGGCCAGACAGTACTACATTGGATGCCTCCCTCTGTTTACGGCCCAATTTTCTTTTACCTAAAAATATACCGAGTGAATATATTAATTCTTTACACATACTCCTCGGTCCTCACTGATATTACCAAACAATTCTTAACTTAGGAGGTTAACTACTGCAATGTAATTGTTCACTGGCTACTTTTCTCTTGGTAGGGGTAGAGGAGACCTTTTAGCTATGGTAAGAAGCTCTTCTAGGAGAACACTCAAAAATCAAACCATTGGGTAGTGCCATAGCTCCTGCACCATGATCTTCCACTGTCTTGGGTTAGACTTAACTTGCTTAAGTGTACACTCGAGCAGGGTTTCTTATCGATTTTCTGTTTTTTTTCTTTTCTAAGTTATGGTAATTTATATATGGAAAATGTACTCGGTGTTGCTACTATACTTGGAATATGTTATATTGATTGTTCATTACTTCTCATCTAATTAGTTTATTTCCCTATTTCCTTTTTCAACTGGGTTATTTTTTCCTGCTCTAGCCCTTCGGTTTATAGTATCCTTCTTTTCCAAATAGAGATGTAGCTTACCCATTTATATATATATATATATATATATATATATATATATATATATATATATATATATATATATATATATATATATTTATTTATATATATACATATATATATATATATATATATATATATATATATATATATATATATATATATATATATATATATATGTGTGTGTGTGTGTGTGTATATATATATCTACCTATCTATCGATATATATATATATATATATATATATATATATATATATATATATATATATATATATATATATATATATATATATATATATATATTTATATACATATATATATATATATATATATATATATATATATATATATATATATATATATATATAGTATATAGATAGATATAGATGTAAATATATATATATATATATATATGTGTGTGTGTGTGTGTGTGTGTGTGGGTTTGTGTGTGTGTAACTATCACGTGTGTTCAAGCGTACGCAGGTTTCAATGCTTTCTGGCTCCATCTTTTATTTT
>NC_090737.1:42752949-42777949 GCF_036898095.1 Palaemon carinicauda | reverse complement strand
TCGTTGTGGACCAATTGTTTCGCCTCCTTCATAAAGAATGGAATACCATTGTGTGGGAGGATAGTATGTATGCGTTTGAATAAATATACCTTTTACGTTGTCAAATGCCCATACTTACCATAGATTACTTAGGCACCCGTCTTTAAGGAAATATTGTTTTATTTAAGGTAACCTTGAAACTACCTTTATTTTTAAGAGAGAGAGAGAGAGAGAGAGAGAGAGAGAGAGAGAGAGAGAGAGAGAGAGAGAGAGAGAGAGAGAATACTATCTATATATCTATACTATTTTCACTTATAGCCTTTAGCTTGCCTTTACTGTGTGAAAACAAGTTTTATTAAGAGAAAGACTCGACGAAAGCGAGTATTCCGGTAATGTATTATGTAGTCTCAGTTTCTTGAATTATATTTATTTGATAGAATTAACTCATATGTGATTTGTATTCAAATTTTTTTACGGAAAATATTTGGACACATAGAGTAGAATCCTTTTTTCTGGTTAGATCATAAATTGGAAATATTTATGAGAATCTAAATATTGTATACTTTTTTATCTAATTCTCTTATTGGCAATATTTACCAAACTCTCCATACGACTCAAATACAACTTCTGTTGAAAAATCAGGAAAGCTTCAAAATTAGATCAGAATATATAGAAAAATAGTATAAACGTCTAAAATTTAGTTACCAGATGATGGTTACTAATTTACTAAGACATTCATTTGTTGATTTAAAATAAAATAAGAATATTAATCTCTATTAAGATGCTGGGCAATTTTGGGGGTTGGAATATCACTCATAAATGGCAAAAATAATGTTCTAGAGACTGACCACATATATCTATGACCAGCATCCAAGCCCCCTCTACATCCAAGATAGGACCAGGTAGGTCTAGGAAATGGCTACCAATGACCAAGAAGGGACGTTCCTAACAGGCTACCCCTTGCAAAGTTTATTTTTTATGATCAAAAGGACGTATTTCTGATAAGGTGAATTATCTGAGCAGGAAAAAAGAATATAAGGTTAGACGAAATAAAAAATAAATTAGTTTTATAGCAAACGAAGCAGCAGAGTGGTTTCCCTTGAAAGTTTCAAAGGTCTGCATTTGTATCCAACTAAGACATTCAGAGTCCGAATAGGACATACGGAGAAAAAAAATTCAATTGAAAGTATAGCTGTTAAAAGAAAGTTGAAAAAAAAAATAAAACTTCCATACTTGCCTGATTTATCGTAGCCTAGGTGCAAGGTGACAAGTCGCAAATGAAGTGGCGGAAAATATTGATAAATATATATATATATATATATATATATATATATATATATATATATATATATATATATATATATATATATATATATATATATATATATATATATTATATATATATATATATGTGTATATATATATCTTTAAGCTGCGCTGCGATTTCCGTATATGATCAAGTTTTTTTTTCTTTTTTTTTTCTTTTTCAAAATGGAAAGGACAGAGTGAAATTTAGTGCAACGATTCAGGAAAAGGTGGTCATAACGAAGAAACGATAATAAGGCAAAACACTCCCCTTACTTTCAGACATCTAATAAAACATTGCTCGAGTAATTCTTTCACATTTCATTACCCCGTCGGAAATTCTGTACAAACATACTTACTTTTGTCACCAAAGTGATGGCTTTTGTATTCATCATTGGTTATGTACTGCCGGTGCTGACAAAATAAAATTCGTTGTAAAAACTAACATTAACTTATTCTAATTTTATATTTATTTGCCGGCATGTGATTTTTTCCCTATTGAGTGAAATAACTCTTGAAGCTCACAGCCTTTTTTTTATTTTGTTTTTATTTTCATTTATTTTTTTTAGCAAGTATGTAGGTGTTATATTTCCCTTACCAGCCCCTTTTCCTTGACGGTTTCCAGATGGGCTGAATGCTATGACTTAGACAAGGTGCAACCCCTCGAAATCCACCATCTCTCTCTCTCTCTCTCTCTCTCTCTCTCTCTCTCTCTCTCTCTCTCTCTCTCTCTCTCTCTCTCTCATCAAGATATGAACTTAGTTACATTTGGCCAATTTGACTTTCAACGAAAAAAGAACTTAATCTGGTTCTGTTGTTAAGACTGTTGACATGGGCACCAAATATGACAACCATTTTCAAAAGCGGAGCTCCATTACTAATAATTTATTGCTACCGGTTTGAGATATACTTTTGAAATTTTAGTTGTACTAGCTCCTTTAACTTTACAAAGGATAACAACTACAGCTAGTTGTGTATGGTTTTCCTATTATATTCATTTTAAAGATTTTTTATATCTTCAGAGGGTAGAAAATGCATTTGACACGTTCCCCTTCATCACAACCTTGAAAATGTATATTCCTAAAACCTAGATACATTTCTTTTTTTAAGTACTTCACTAAACACTATCAAACTCATATTTCAGAGTTGTTCCGAAAGGAGGAACAAAAGAAATAGCATAAGATTGAAGAAGAAAATAGGGAAAGTACTACGATGCAACCTGTCGAAGGGGCCACATAAGAAATGGCTCATTAGAATTGAATACCTCTGGAGGATTGTTGTCTACGAGAGATGAGGTTGGAGAAGAGAAGAGGGTGGGGGGGGGGGGGGAGTCCGTGTAGCCATAAAAGTGCGCTTGATGCAGCTGTGGGTGCCAAATGGACTTCCTTCCGGTGAGAGGAGGTTGCATTTTCTTCAAATGACTCTTCCCAATTCTATTACGGAGAGAGAGAGAGAGAGAGAGAGAGAGAGAGAGAGAGAGAGAGAGAGAGAGAGAGAGAGTTGGTTGTTCATTATGGGTAGCATATGCATATTCCCTGGGCCGGTAAAATAATGAATTTTCGCGAAAGTATGGTAAGTTCATACCCTTTTTTTAGACTGCACGTAGTGATTAAAGTATAATGAAATATTTCGATGAAGATTGTCCAGAATTTTTTGAACCATCCCCCAAAAAAACTAAATCAATAAAAAAAAAAAAAAATAAAGTTAATCGTTTGTATTATAGGCAAATATACAAGCAAATATTTTGGTTGCAACAAGGCGTTAAAAGTCGCACAAATGGGGTTAGAAAAATAATTCTGAGAGTAGTTTCACGTACTGGAAAAGCTGAAAAGATGAGCACCAAGATATGCGTCTGCAAACGTTATACCCGCCATGGCATAGCTAATATGTGATGTAGCCGTGTTAAAGCCGTGTATTTCCCAAGGTTCGTACTGTAATCCTTTTATCCCGCCTATCAGTCCCCAAGGACCTTTCGTGGAGAGTCCTTTGAAACGTTTCCGTTTTGTGCCACAATATTTGACTCTAAAATCCTTATACCAAGGGTGTTGTAGTTTGAGCGTTTCTGTGATCGTTTTGCTATGATTTTCCCCAAATAATAAAAGAAAATGGGGTGTCAAATATTAAGATTATGTTATGCAAAATTGATCATATATCTTAGTCATGCATTAGGTAATTTTCTGATAGACGATTACTTTCAGTATTTTAAAAGTTGAAGTTCCAAAATTATTTTATTCACAATCTTTTGTGTTTATTTCAAAATGATATTTCATTATTCAATCCGTAATTAATTGCTATTAGTTTAGATAAATTATAAGACGTTATTCTTAGTTTATCTAAGATGCATGAACGTTATCTTCTCTGATGCTTTTGAATGTTATGTTTATAAAGTCTGTGGTATTTAGAGGAAAATAAAGAGAAGAAGGAGCCGTGTGTGATATTAACGATATGAAAGTTACTGACTTTAGTGATTCATATTAATGTCCTTAAAGACGACACAGGGATTTAGTAAAATAGAGAGGAAGTTATATCCACTCCTATTTATGCAAGAGGCGTATGAATACTAAATTTGTGCGAAGGGAAGAAAGTTGAAAGCATTCAGATGAAAAGTTTTGGTAGCAGTTGTACCTCACGTGTATCACACGCGCTCTTACACTGTAATAGTATTTTTGTTTTTCTGTATGTTGTCGTTATCGCTCTTCCCTCGCCCTGATAACCTGTTTATACATGTGTATGTTTGTCACATTGTGTTTAAATTTTTGTGTCGCACTTGACTGGAATGTGTTGTATATATACTCTCGCTTCGTCCAAATAAAGCTAGTTGCAGTCACTCCTCTTTTTAGTTAATACCTAACTGGTGCATCCACACATTGGTGACCACCAGAGTGTCCATCTCCCCTCCTCCCGCTTTCCTTTCCCCCACACTGCTGTATCTTATTGCTTGATGATGGCACACTCAGACACTGGCTCTACTATCAACGCCACACCCCTGAAACTACTGTCCTTCACCAGCAGTTCTGTATCAAGGGCGTGATTCAATCAAGACCTAAGCAGATTACGATATTGCGTCGTCACCAAGGACACTTTCCCGTAAATCTCTGAATGTCTCTGCCAGCAAGGGGATACATAGCTAACATACAAAGCCCTGAAATCATACCTACTGGAGCAGTACTCGCCATCGACAGCTGCAGGCATAGCAAAACTTTTCTAGATCTCTACGCAACCGTTGGGAAACCCAAGGGCTTTGCTCTCCTTCTGGAAACGTCCAGTATCGTTCGTCTGCAACCTGCAATAGACAGCTCTCTTCATGAAGTGAAACTACTGCATGCTTTTTGGGTACAGCTCCTACTGGAACTTGTATGCACTGCCATCCCATATGCTGATATTTTACCCATGAAGAACCTGATGAACCAATTTTGCACCATTATGGACAACCACGCTGCAACCTTCAAGTCCTCCATCAACAACTCAACTCCTGACAAAGTAAACAACTTTTCAACATCGATTGAAACTGACGTGAATGCTATAGGACACAGACGCCTACACCATGACGTGTCGGAGCAGCGACAAGACAGCCACCCACCACATGCTAACACACCAACCCACCACTCGCTAACACCCCAAACAACAATCTTTACAGCCGCTTACTGAAGCCTATAGGCTGCAATGATGCTTATACCACTCCAAATTTGGGGCGTTTGCTAAGAAATGTGCGAATGGTTGTCAGTGACCAAAACACGTATAAGTATGCCATCGCTTTCGGTAGTGGCCTCCCTATTCCCCTATTATTTTCTTTTCACATGATGCAGATACAGGTATGTGATTTTTGTAGACACCAGTGCTTGCCGTTCTCTTCTGCCAAGGCCACTCTCCAGGACACGACTTAGTCTGCCTAAGTCTGCAAATATCCGACTGATATCTGCCAATGGATCAGCAATACCCACCCATGATTATGAAACCCTCACATTATCTTATAGAAGAGCCATTGCCAATTCTCAGTGCAGATTTCCTCTCACACTTCTACCTCCTTGTAGCTCACCAGCGATTAGTCAACACGGATTCGTACTCCTTAACACCCCTCCAACCCACTCCCTCTGACCTCGCCCTCCACATCAGTGCACCCATGGAGGCCTATCCCCACCTCCACACGTCATATCCGGACGTTTTCTGTCCAGAACTTTGTCAAACGGCAACAGTTCCCGCCAAACACGGTATTTATCGCTATATCAAGTGTGTGCCAGATTTTGACGTCTGGCACCATATTGTTTGGCAGCCACTAGACAAACGTTTACTGAAATGGAAGAAATGGGCTGTTGCCTGAAGGCCTAAATTCGTCACTCTTACCCATCATCCTGAGAAAGAGGGTTCTATGTGTCCATGTAGGGACTACAGGCACCTGAACATGCAGACAGAACTAGATCACTACCCCCTCCCAAACATGGCTGAAATGATCTCTTACTTGCACAAAGTGAATGTTTTCAACGCACTCGACCTCCTGAAGGGGTATTATCAGGTGCCCATAAACCCGGAAGACATTCCTAAGACACCATTACTATGCCCTTTGATACATACACCTTCAATTACTACGGTTTTGTTCTTCTTAATTCTGGTGCTACTTTTCAACGTCTTATGGACAGCATCTTAGGGAACCTCCCCTTTTGGGCATGTTACATGGATGACATACTTGTGTTTGCTTTCTCCAAATAGGAACACCTCCGTCACCTTCGCATCGTGCTCGACTGCCTATAACAAAATGGCCTTGTAGTCCTGTATGACAAGTGTACCTTTCGCACCAACCAAGTATCGTTCTTAGGATACCACATCAATCCTGAAGGAGTCCACCTCATCCCTGAGAAGATAGCAGCCATTCAGAACTTCCCCACTCCCTTGACCATCAAAGTACTGCAAAAAATTAGGGGTATGATCAAGTCTTATCACCGTTTCCAGCCAGACATCACTGCCACACTTGCCATTATCTACGCCTACCTCACATTCAAGAAGCTGCCTTCTGCAATGCAAAGAATGCCCCATCAACCGCTGTTGCTCTCCTTTTTCCCATGCCACATGCACCTCTACTTCTCTCCACTGCTGTCAGCGACATCGCTGTTGGGGCAGTCGTCAAGCTTGTGGTTAAAGACTCGCCCCGCCCATTGGCCTTCTTCAGTAGAAAACTGTCCTAGGTGGAATCCCGTTACTCTACCTTAGACCACGAATTGTTGGCAGCGTACTTTGCTGTCCGTCACTTTCACAATTTCTTGCAAGGTATGCCCTTCATCATTTGCAAGGATTACATGCCTCTTGTGCATGCCTTCACTAATCAGTCCAACATCTGATCCGCCCTTCAATGCCAACATTTCTCCGTTATGGATAAATACAATTGTACTCTTCTGCACATCCGAGGGAAAGGAAATCCGTTTCCTATGCCCTGTCAGGAAACACATTTGCCACCATTCACCTGGGATTGTATTATAACATTTTGGCAGAAGCCTAACAGAAGGATCCAGAATACCAAGCATGTAGGACATCTTGCACATCCCTCCGTTGGGAGGAACTCTGTTTTAACGACTCCAATGCCACCCTGCGCTGTGACATCAATACTGGTAACCCTAGATTGTAGATATCTTCTCCCCTGCACTGACAGGTGTTTGATTTCATTCATGGCATTACAAATCCCTCGTGCTGTTCTACTGCACAGGTACTGAAGAAAAAGTTCATTTGGCATGGCATTACAAAGGATGCTAAGGAATGTGTCTGCGAATTTACTTCATACCAAACCTCAAAAGTACATTGACACACAATTCAGCAGAGGGTACCTCTCCTCAACCTCAATGACGTCACCTACTCACATCTCAAGGACATCGTTACCAGTTTACCGTCATCTACTGTTCCACTCGTTGGCCTGAAACCATTCCCATGGAAACTGCAATGTCTGCCTCGTATAAATCTGCCTTACACTCACCATGGATAATCAGATTTTGTATCCCTGAGCATATTACTTCCGAAAAGGGTACAACTTTCCCCTCTCAGTTTAAGACATCACTAGCGAATCAATTGGCTATCCCCTTTGATCCTTCAATCACATAAAACCCTGCTGCCAGAGATATGGTCGAACATTTTCACCGTACCATCAAAGCAGCTTTTATATCCCGCTGCAAGAACTCAAACTGGTTTACCCAATGTCTATGAGTCCTCCTGGTACTAAGGACCACCCCTAAAGACGTAATAGATGTCTCGCGGCTGACATGGTGTTTTGTGACCCGTTGGTCTTCCCTGCCAAATGTTTTGCCTCTGTAACCTCCTCCAACAATCTACAGCACATAAGTCTCATTGAGGAAAAATCTACTCTATGACGCCAGACTGACAAGCCCACAGCTATGTGACACATACTGACAGATCTGCACTCAGCAACAAATGTTTTCTTAAGCAAAAGCACTAGCAAGCCACCATTGAACACCAAAAGCATTCCTTCTCAACACGCTTAGTAAAAAAGAATGGGTCTAAATTGATTGCCTAAAAACACGCATATCACCTGCCAGATGACCAGCCTATTGTATGCCTCTCAAGAGTAGGGAACCCAATTTCACATGTATGTCTTTTTTTAAGTGAGGAGCCATGTATTGAACGTGTATCCGAACCCCTCGTACACTGTAACGATATTTCTGTTTTTTATATACTGTTGTTATTGCTCTCCTCTTGCACTGATAATCTGTTTGTGCTTGTATATGCTTGTTTCATTGTGTTTAAATTTTTGTGCCGTTTTTGACTGGAACTGGTTGTATAAATACTCCTATTCGTCAAAGTAAAGTTAGTTGTAGTCACTATACTTTTCAGTTAATGGCTAACTGGTGCTTCTGCACATATTCGTTCAAAGTTTATTGTGTTACCAATTGGATCAATGTGCTGTAATAATTAGCAAAGGTTAGCCGAAAATATATGGGTGATGAAAATCGTATGTAAGCTGTAATAAAAAAAAAGTGTTATGATGAAGAAAGTAAAAAAAAAAACAGCTTTCAAATTCTCTACAATTTGCAGAAAAGAGGAAATGGTGAGTAAAGTCCTTAAAATTCAGGATGCACTTTCTATAAGGGTATATGGATCAAATAGAGCTGGGAAATTTTATGAATGAATGGTCTCTTGAGGATTCAGAGTGAAAAAAAGATCAATGTGTCCTTGACCGACGATTTTTCTCTTGATAACTAGGTGATATATTATTGGGGAGATAGCTTGAAGTTCTAGGTATATATATATACACACACACATATATATATATATATATATATATATATATATATATATATATATATATATATATATATATATATATATATATATATATATATATATATATATATATATATATATATATATATATATATATATATATATATATATATATATGTGTGTGTGTGTGTGTGTGTGCGTGTGTAACTTGAATTAATAATGTGAAAAAAGCCTAATTTTCGAAAAAAGGGGAGGAAACATTAAGCCTATCGTTCTCTTTTTATCTCACAGTTGACGGAGTTTCTTATTGAAGAAATTTAAGGAAGGCTTTAATTAAGGTGACTTCTGGCTTATCACTCTCAAATTTTCATAGTTCATATTAATGAGAAATCTCTCATAAGTTGCATATTATTTGAATATAAGAATTTTATAGGAGTGTAATAAAAAGATTGAATGCGTTTGAAACTAACATAGTCGAGCTCTTCAGCAATTACAACAGACTAATACGCATCATCTGTATTTGTATGATTTTTTCTGATGTTAATTGAATCTCTACCTACCCATAACCAACTTCTGTCTATCTGATGATATGTGTCTCTCTGACTGTTGACCTGAAAGTCTGTTTTTCTGTCTCTCGGTTTGTCGCTGTTTGTTTGTCTAGTGGTTTGGCTCCTTCTTTCTTTTTATGCATCGATGTCCTAAATCTTAAAAGGTTTCTTTTTTCTATAATATACTTTTTTTCCTGTGTACGGTAGAATTATCCCTATTTGTGATTTAAAATTTAGTACTTTTTTTATAATTAAATATCTGTTAATTTTATAGTTAGGACAATACAAAAAAAAAAAAAAAAAAATTCTCAAGGAGGCTCAAGAGTTCGTTGTGGACCAATTGTTTCGCCTCCTTCATAAAGAATGGAATACCATTGTGTGGGAGGATAGTATGTATGCGTTTGAATAAATATACCTTTTACGTTGTCAAATGCCCATACTTACCATAGATTACTTAGGCACCCGTCTTTAAGGAAATATTGTTTTATTTAAGGTAACCTTGAAACTACCTTTATTTTTAAGAGAGAGAGAGAGAGAGAGAGAGAGAGAGAGAGAGAGAGAGAGAGAGAGAGAGAGAGAGAGAGAGAGAGAGAGAATACTATCTATATATCTATACTATTTTCACTTATAGCCTTTAGCTTGCCTTTACTGTGTGAAAACAAGTTTTATTAAGAGAAAGACTCGACGAAAGCGAGTATTCCGGTAATGTATTATGTAGTCTCAGTTTCTTGAATTATATTTATTTGATAGAATTAACTCATATGTGATTTGTATTCAAATTTTTTTACAGAAAATATTTGGACACATAGAGTAGAATCCTTTTTTCTGGTTAGATCATAAATTGGAAATATTTATGAGAATCTAAATATTGTATACTTTTTTATCTAATTCTCTTATTGGCAATATTTACCAAACTCTCCATACGACTCAAATACAACTTCTGTTGAAAAATCAGGAAAGCTTCAAAATTAGATCAGAATATATAGAAAAATAGTATAAACGTCTAAAATTTAGTTACCAGATGATGGTTACTAATTTACTAAGACATTCATTTGTTGATTTAAAATAAAATAAGAATATTAATCTCTATTAAGATGCTGGGCAATTTTGGGGGTTGGAATATCACTCATAAATGGCAAAAATAATGTTCTAGAGACTGACCACATATATCTATGACCAGCATCCAAGCCCCCTCTACATCCAAGATAGGACCAGGTAGGTCTAGGAAATGGCTACCAATGACCAAGAAGGGACGTTCCTAACAGGCTACCCCTTGCAAAGTTTATTTTTTATGATCAAAAGGACGTATTTCTGATAAGGTGAATTATCTGAGCAGGAAAAAAGAATATAAGGTTAGACGAAATAAAAAATAAATTAGTTTTATAGCAAACGAAGCAGCAGTGTGGTTTCCCTTGAAAGTTTCAAAGGTCTGCATTTGTATCCAACTAAGACATTCAGAGTCCGAATAGGACATACGGAGAAAAAAAATTCAATTGAAAGTATAGCTGTTAAAAGAAAGTTGAAAAAAAAAATAAAACTTCCATACTTGCCTGATTTATCGTAGCCTAGGTGCAAGGTGACAAGTCGCAAATGAAGTGGCGGAAAATATTGATAAATAAATATATATATATATATATATATATATATATATATATATATATATATATATATATATATATATATATATATATATATATATATATATATATATATATATATATATATATATCTTTAAGCTGCGCTGTGATTTCCGTATATGATCAAGTTTTTTTTTTCTTTTTTTTTTTCTTTTTCAAAATGGAAAGGACAGAGTGAAATTTAGTGCAACGATTCAGGAAAAGGTGGTCATAACGAAGAAACGATAATAAGGCAAAACACTCCCCTTACTTTCAGACATCTAATAAAACATTGCTCGAGTAATTCTTTCACATTTCATTACCCCGTCGGAAATTCTGTACAAACATACTTACTTTTGTCACCAAAGTGATGGCTTTTGTATTCATCATTGGTTATGTACTGCCGGTGCTGACAAAATAAAATTCGTTGTAAAAACTAACATTAACTTATTCTAATTTTATATTTATTTGCCGGCATGTGATTTTTTCCCTATTGAGTGAAATAACTCTTGAAGCTCACAGCCTTTTTTTATTTTGTTTTTATTTTCATTGATTTTTTTTAGCAAGTATGTAGGTGTTATATTTCCCTTACCAGCCCCTTTTCCTTGACGGTTTCCAGATGGGCTGAATGCTATGACTTAGACAAGGTGCAACCCCTCGAAATCCACCATCTCTCTCTCTCTCTCTCTCTCTCTCTCTCTCTCTCTCTCTCTCTCTCTCTCTCTCTCTCTCTCTCTCTCTCTCATCAAGATATGAACTTAGTTACATTTGGCCAATTTGACTTTCAACGAAAAAAGAACTTAATCTGGTTCTGTTGTTAAGACTGTTGACATGGGCACCAAATATGACAACCATTTTCAAAAGCGGAGCTCCATTACTAATAATTTATTGCTACCGGTTTGAGATATACTTTTGAAATTTTAGTTGTACTAGCTCCTTTAACTTTACAAAGGATAACAACTACAGCTAGTTGTGTATGGTTTTCCTATTATATTCATTTTAAAGATTTTTTATATCTTCAGAGGGTAGAAAATGCATTTGACACGTTCCCCTTCATCACAACCTTGAAAATGTATATTCCTAAAACCTAGATACATTTCTTTTTTTAAGTACTTCACTAAACACTATCAAACTCATATTTCAGAGTTGTTCCGAAAGGAGGAACAAAAGAAATAGCATAAGATTGAAGAAGAAAATAGGGAAAGTACTACGATGCAACCTGTCGAAGGGGCCACATAAGAAATGGCTCATTAGAATTGAATACCTCTGGAGGATTGTTGTCTACGAGAGATGAGGTTGGAGAAGAGAAGAGGGTGGGGGGGGGGGGGGGGGGAGTCCGTGTAGCCATAAAAGTGCGCTTGATGCAGCTGTGGGTGCCAAATGGACTTCCTTCCGGTGAGAGGAGGTTGCATTTTCTTCAAATGACTCTTCCCAATTCTATTACGGAGAGAGAGAGAGAGAGAGAGAGAGAGAGAGAGAGAGAGAGAGAGAGAGAGAGAGAGAGAGAGAGTTGGTTGTTCATTATGGGTAGCATATGCATATTCCCTGGGCCGGTAAAATAATGAATTTTCGCGAAAGTATGGTAAGTTCATACCCTTTTTTTTAGACTGCACGTAGTGATTAAAGTATAATGAAATATTTCGATGAAGATTGTCCGGAATTTTTTGAACCATCCCCCAAAAAAACTAAATCAATAAAAAAAAAAAAATAAAGTTAATCGTTTGTATTATAGGCAAATATACAAGCAAATATTTTGGTTGCAACAAGGCGTTAAAAGTCGCACAAATGGGGTTAGAAAAATAATTCTGAGAGTAGTTTCACGTACTGGAAAAGCTGAAAAGATGAGCACCAAGATATGCGTCTGCAAACGTTATACCCGCCATGGCATAGCTAATATGTGATGTAGCCGTGTTAAAGCCGTGTATTTCCCAAGGTTCGTACTGTAATCCTTTTATCCCGCCTATCAGTCCCCAAGGACCTTTCGTGGAGAGTCCTTTGAAACGTTTCCGTTTTGTGCCACAATATTTGACTCTAAAATCCTTATACCAAGGGTGTTGTAGTTTGAGCGTTTCTGTGATCGTTTTGCTATGATTTTCCCCAAATAATAAAAGAAAATGGGGTGTCAAATATTAAGATTATGTTATGCAAAATTGATCATATATCTTAGTCATGCATTAGGTAATTTTCTGATAGACGATTACTTTCAGTATTTTAAAAGTTGAAGTTCCAAAATTATTTTATTCACAATCTTTTGTGTTTATTTCAAAATGATATTTCATTATTCAATCCGTAATTAATTGCTATTAGTTTAGATAAATTATAAGACGTTATTCTTAGTTTATCTAAGATGCATGAACGTTATCTTCTCTGATGCTTTTGAATGTTATGTTTATAAAGTCTGTGGTATTTAGAGGAAAATAAAGAGAAGAAGGAGCCGTGTGTGATATTAACGATATGAAAGTTACTGACTTTAGTGATTCATATTAATGTCCTTAAAGACGACACAGGGATTTAGTAAAATAGAGAGGAAGTTATATCCACTCCTATTTATGCAAGAGGCGTATGAATACTAAATTTGTGCGAAGGGAAGAAAGTTGAAAGCATTCAGATGAAAAGTTTTGGTAGCAGTTGTACCTCACGTGTATCACACGCGCTCTTACACTGTAATAGTATTTTTGTTTTTCTGTATGTTGTCGTTATCGCTCTTCCCTCGCCCTGATAACCTGTTTATACATGTGTATGTTTGTCACATTGTGTTTAAATTTTTGTGTCGCACTTGACTGGAATGTGTTGTATATATACTCTCGCTTCGTCCAAATAAAGCTAGTTGCAGTCACTCCTCTTTTTAGTTAATACCTAACTGGTGCATCCACACATTGGTGACCACCAGAGTGTCCATCTCCCCTCCTCCCGCTTTCCTTTCCCCCACACTGCTGTATCTTATTGCTTGATGATGGCACACTCAGACACTGGCTCTACTATCAACGCCACACCCCTGAAACTACTGTCCTTCACCAGCAGTTCTGTATCAAGGGCGTGATTCAATCAAGACCTAAGCAGATTACGATATTGCGTCGTCACCAAGGACACTTTCCCGTAAATCTCTGAATGTCTCTGCCAGCAAGGGGATACATAGCTAACATACAAAGCCCTGAAATCATACCTACTGGAGCAGTACTCGCCATCGACAGCTGCAGGCATAGCAAAACTTTTCTAGATCTCTACGCAACCGTTGGGAAACCCAAGGGCTTTGCTCTCCTTCTGGAAACGTCCAGTATCGTTCGTCTGCAACCTGCAATAGACAGCTCTCTTCATGAAGTGAAACTACTGCATGCTTTTTGGGTACAGCTCCTACTGGAACTTGTATGCACTGCCATCCCATATGCTGATATTTTACCCATGAAGAACCTGATGAACCAATTTTGCACCATTATGGACAACCACGCTGCAACCTTCAAGTCCTCCATCAACAACTCAACTCCTGACAAAGTAAACAACTTTTCAACATCGATTGAAACTGACGTGAATGCTATAGGACACAGACGCCTACACCATGACGTGTCGGAGCAGCGACAAGACAGCCACCCACCACATGCTAACACACCAACCCACCACTCGCTAACACCCCAAACAACAATCTTTACAGCCGCTTACTGAAGCCTATAGGCTGCAATGATGCTTATACCACTCCAAATTTGGGGCGTTTGCTAAGAAATGTGCGAATGGTTGTCAGTGACCAAAACACGTATAAGTATGCCATCGCTTTCGGTAGTGGCCTCCCTATTCCCCTATTATTTTCTTTTCACATGATGCAGATACAGGTATGTGATTTTTGTAGACACCAGTGCTTGCCGTTCTCTTCTGCCAAGGCCACTCTCCAGGACACGACTTAGTCTGCCTAAGTCTGCAAATATCCGACTGATATCTGCCAATGGATCAGCAATACCCACCCATGATTATGAAACCCTCACATTATCTTATAGAAGAGCCATTGCCAATTCTCAGTGCAGATTTCCTCTCACACTTCTACCTCCTTGTAGCTCACCAGCGATTAGTCAACACGGATTCGTACTCCTTAACACCCCTCCAACCCACTCCCTCTGACCTCGCCCTCCACATCAGTGCACCCATGGAGGCCTATCCCCACCTCCACACGTCATATCCGGACGTTTTCTGTCCAGAACTTTGTCAAACGGCAACAGTTCCCGCCAAACACGGTATTTATCGCTATATCAAGTGTGTGCCAGATTTTGACGTCTGGCACCATATTGTTTGGCAGCCACTAGACAAACGTTTACTGAAATGGAAGAAATGGGCTGTTGCCTGAAGGCCTAAATTCGTCACTCTTACCCATCATCCTGAGAAAGAGGGTTCTATGTGTCCATGTAGGGACTACAGGCACCTGAACATGCAGACAGAACTAGATCACTACCCCCTCCCAAACATGGCTGAAATGATCTCTTACTTGCACAAAGTGAATGTTTTCAACGCACTCGACCTCCTGAAGGGGTATTATCAGGTGCCCATAAACCCGGAAGACATTCCTAAGACACCATTACTATGCCCTTTGATACATACACCTTCAATTACTACGGTTTTGTTCTTCTTAATTCTGGTGCTACTTTTCAACGTCTTATGGACAGCATCTTAGGGAACCTCCCCTTTTGGGCATGTTACATGGATGACATACTTGTGTTTGCTTTCTCCAAATAGGAACACCTCCGTCACCTTCGCATCGTGCTCGACTGCCTATAACAAAATGGCCTTGTAGTCCTGTATGACAAGTGTACCTTTCGCACCAACCAAGTATCGTTCTTAGGATACCACATCAATCCTGAAGGAGTCCACCTCATCCCTGAGAAGATAGCAGCCATTCAGAACTTCCCCACTCCCTTGACCATCAAAGTACTGCAAAAAATTAGGGGTATGATCAAGTCTTATCACCGTTTCCAGCCAGACATCACTGCCACACTTGCCATTATCTACGCCTACCTCACATTCAAGAAGCTGCCTTCTGCAATGCAAAGAATGCCCCATCAACCGCTGTTGCTCTCCTTTTTCCCATGCCACATGCACCTCTACTTCTCTCCACTGCTGTCAGCGACATCGCTGTTGGGGCAGTCGTCAAGCTTGTGGTTAAAGACTCGCCCCGCCCATTGGCCTTCTTCAGTAGAAAACTGTCCTAGGTGGAATCCCGTTACTCTACCTTAGACCACGAATTGTTGGCAGCGTACTTTGCTGTCCGTCACTTTCACAATTTCTTGCAAGGTATGCCCTTCATCATTTGCAAGGATTACATGCCTCTTGTGCATGCCTTCACTAATCAGTCCAACATCTGATCCGCCCTTCAATGCCAACATTTCTCCGTTATGGATAAATACAATTGTACTCTTCTGCACATCCGAGGGAAAGGAAATCCGTTTCCTATGCCCTGTCAGGAAACACATTTGCCACCATTCACCTGGGATTGTATTATAACATTTTGGCAGAAGCCTAACAGAAGGATCCAGAATACCAAGCATGTAGGACATCTTGCACATCCCTCCGTTGGGAGGAACTCTGTTTTAACGACTCCAATGCCACCCTGCGCTGTGACATCAATACTGGTAACCCTAGATTGTAGATATCTTCTCCCCTGCACTGACAGGTGTTTGATTTCATTCATGGCATTACAAATCCCTCGTGCTGTTCTACTGCACAGGTACTGAAGAAAAAGTTCATTTGGCATGGCATTACAAAGGATGCTAAGGAATGTGTCTGCGAATTTACTTCATACCAAACCTCAAAAGTACATTGACACACAATTCAGCAGAGGGTACCTCTCCTCAACCTCAATGACGTCACCTACTCACATCTCAAGGACATCGTTACCAGTTTACCGTCATCTACTGTTCCACTCGTTGGCCTGAAACCATTCCCATGGAAACTGCAATGTCTGCCTCGTATAAATCTGCCTTACACTCACCATGGATAATCAGATTTTGTATCCCTGAGCATATTACTTCCGAAAAGGGTACAACTTTCCCCTCTCAGTTTAAGACATCACTAGCGAATCAATTGGCTATCCCCTTTGATCCTTCAATCACATAAAACCCTGCTGCCAGAGATATGGTCGAACATTTTCACCGTACCATCAAAGCAGCTTTTATATCCCGCTGCAAGAACTCAAACTGGTTTACCCAATGTCTATGAGTCCTCCTGGTACTAAGGACCACCCCTAAAGACGCAATAGATGTCTCGGCGGCTGACATGGTGTTTTGTGACCCGTTGGTCTTCCCTGCCAAATGTTTTGCCTCTGTAACCTCCTCCAACAATCTACAGCACATAAGTCTCATTGAGGAAAAATCTACTCTATGACGCCAGACTGACAAGCCCACAGCTATGTGACACATACTGACAGATCTGCACTCAGCAACAAATGTTTTCTTAAGCAAAAGCACTAGCAAGCCACCATTGAACACCAAAAGCATTCCTTCTCAACACGCTTAGTAAAAAAGAATGGGTCTAAATTGATTGCCTAAAAACACGCATATCACCTGCCAGATGACCAGCCTATTGTATGCCTCTCAAGAGTAGGGAACCCAATTTCACATGTATGTCTTTTTTTAAGTGAGGAGCCATGTATTGAACGTGTATCCGAACCCCTCGTACACTGTAACGATATTTCTGTTTTTTATATATTGTTGTTATTGCTCTCCTCTTGCACTGATAATCTGTTTGTGCTTGTATATGCTTGTTTCATTGTGTTTAAATTTTTGTGCCGTTTTTGACTGGAACTGGTTGTATAAATACTCCTATTCGTCAAAGTAAAGTTAGTTGTAGTCACTATACTTTTCAGTTAATGGCTAACTGGTGCTTCTTCACATATTCGTTCAAAGTTTATTGTGTTACCAATTGGATCAATGTGCTGTAATAATTAGCAAAGGTTAGCCGAAAATATATGGGTGATGAAAATCGTATGTAAACTGTAATAAAAAAAAAGTGTTATGATGAAGAAAGTAAAAAAAAAAACAGCTTTCAAATTCTCTACAATTTGCAGAAAAGAGGAAATGGTGAGTAAAGTCCTTAAAATTCAGGATGCACTTTCTATAAGGGTATATGGATCAAATAGAGCTGGGAAATTTTATGAATGAATGGTCTCTTGAGGATTCAGAGTGAAAAAAAGATCAATGTGTCCTTGACCGACGATTTTTCTCTTGATAACTAGGTGATATATTATTGGGGAGATAGCTTGAAGTTCTAGGTATATATATATACACACACACACACATATATATATATATATATATATATATATATATATATATATATATATATATATATATATATATATATACATATATATATATATATATATATATATATATATATTTATATATATATATATATATATATATATATATATATATATATATATATATATATATATATATATATATATATATATATATATATATATATATATATATGTATATATATATATATATATATATATATATATATATATATATATATATATATATATATATATATATGTGTGTGTGTGTGTGTGTGTGTGTGTGTGCGTGTGTAACTTGAATTAATAATGTGAAAAAAAGCCTAATTTTCGAAAAAAGGGGAGGAAACATTAAGCCTATCGTTCTCTTTTTATCTCACAGTTGACGGAGTTTCTTATTGAAGAAATTTAAGGAAGGCTTTAATTAAGGTGACTTCTGGCTTATCACTCTCAAATTTTCATAGTTCATATTAATGAGAAATCTCTCATAAGTTGCATATTATTTGAATATAAGAATTTTATAGGAGTGTAATAAAAAGATTGAATGCGTTTGAAACTAACATAGTCGAGCTCTTCAGCAATTACAACAGACTAATACGCATCATCTGTATTTGTATGATTTTTTCTGATGTTAATTGAATCTCTACCTACCCATAACCAACTTCTGTCTATCTGATGATATGTGTCTCTCTGACTGTTGACCTGAAAGTCTGTTTTTCTGTCTCTCGGTTTGTCGCTGTTTGTTTGTCTAGTGGTTTGGCTCCTTCTTTCTTTTTATGCATCGATGTCCTAAATCTTAAAAGGTTTCTTTTTTCTATAATATACTTTTTTTCTCGTGTACGGTAGAATTATCCCTATTTGTGATTTAAAATTTAGTACTTTTTTTATAATTAAATATCTGTTAATTTTATAGTTAGGACAATACAAAAAAAAAAAAAAAAAATTCTCAAGGAGGCTCAAGAGTTCGTTGTGGACCAATTGTTTCGCCTCCTTCATAAAGAATGGAATACCATTGTGTGGGAGGATAGTATGTATGCGTTTGAATAAATATACCTTTTACGTTGTCAAATGCCCATACTTACCATAGATTACTTAGGCACCCGTCTTTAAGGAAATATTGTTTTATTTAAGGTAACCTTGAAACTACCTTTATTTTTAAGAGAGAGAGAGAGAGAGAGAGAGAGAGAGAGAGAGAGAGAGAGAGAGAGAGAGAGAGAGAGAGAGAGAGAGAGAGAGAATACTATCTATATATCTATACTATTTTCACTTATAGCCTTTAGCTTGCCTTTACTGTGTGAAAACAAGTTTTATTAAGAGAAAGACTCGACGAAAGCGAGTATTCCGGTAATGTATTATGTAGTCTCAGTTTCTTGAATTATATTTATTTGATAGAATTAACTCATATGTGATTTGTATTCAAATTTTTTTACGGAAAATATTTGGACACATAGAGTAGAATCCTTTTTTCTGGTTAGATCATAAATTGGAAATATTTATGAGAATCTAAATATTGTATACTTTTTTATCTAATTCTCTTATTGGCAATATTTACCAAACTCTCCATACGACTCAAATACAACTTCTGTTGAAAAATCAGGAAAGCTTCAAAATTAGATCAGAATATATAGAAAAATAGTATAAACGTCTAAAATTTAGTTACCAGATGATGGTTACTAATTTACTAAGACATTCATTTGTTGATTTAAAATAAAATAAGAATATTAATCTCTATTAAGATGCTGGGCAATTTTGGGGGTTGGAATATCACTCATAAATGGCAAAAATAATGTTCTAGAGACTGACCACATATATCTATGACCAGCATCCAAGCCCCCTCTACATCCAAGATAGGACCAGGTAGGTCTAGGAAATGGCTACCAATGACCAAGAAGGGACGTTCCTAACAGGCTACCCCTTGCAAAGTTTATTTTTTATGATCAAAAGGACGTATTTCTGATAAGGTGAATTATCTGAGCAGGAAAAAAGAATATAAGGTTAGACGAAATAAAAAATAAATTAGTTTTATAGCAAACGAAGCAGCAGAGTGGTTTCCCTTGAAAGTTTCAAAGGTCTGCATTTGTATCCAACTAAGACATTCAGAGTCCGAATAGGACATACGGAGAAAAAAAATTCAATTGAAAGTATAGCTGTTAAAAGAAAGTTGAAAAAAAAAATAAAACTTCCATACTTGCCTGATTTATCGTAGCCTAGGTGCAAGGTGACAAGTCGCAAATGAAGTGGCGGAAAATATTGATAAATATATATATATATATATATATATATATATATATATATATATATATATATATATATATATATATATATATATATATATATATATATATATATATATATATATATATATATATATATATATATATATATGTGTGTATATATATATCTTTAAGCTGCGCTGCGATTTCCGTATATGATCAAGTTTTTTTTTCTTTTTTTTTTCTTTTTCAAAATGGAAAGGACAGAGTGAAATTTAGTGCAACGATTCAGGAAAAGGTGGTCATAACGAAGAAACGATAATAAGGCAAAACACTCCCCTTACTTTCAGACATCTAATAAAACATTGCTCGAGTAATTCTTTCACATTTCATTACCCCGTCGGAAATTCTGTACAAACATACTTACTTTTGTCACCAAAGTGATGGCTTTTGTATTCATCATTGGTTATGTACTGCCGGTGCTGACAAAATAAAATTCGTTGTAAAAACTAACATTAACTTATTCTAATTTTATATTTATTTGCCGGCATGTGATTTTTTCCCTATTGAGTGAAATAACTCTTGAAGCTCACAGCCTTTTTTTTATTTTGTTTTTATTTTCATTGATTTTTTTTAGCAAGTATGTAGGTGTTATATTTCCCTTACCAGCCCCTTTTCCTTGACGGTTTCCAGATGGGCTGAATGCTATGACTTAGACAAGGTGCAACCCCTCGAAATCCACCATCTCTCTCTCTCTCTCTCTCTCTCTCTCTCTCTCTCTCTCTCTCTCTCTCTCTCTCTCTCTCTCTCTCTCTCTCATCAAGATATGAACTTAGTTACATTTGGCCAATTTGACTTTCAACGAAAAAAGAACTTAATCTGGTTCTGTTGTTAAGACTGTTGACATGGGCACCAAATATGACAACCATTTTCAAAAGCGGAGCTCCATTACTAATAATTTATTGCTACCGGTTTGAGATATACTTTTGAAATTTTAGTTGTACTAGCTCCTTTAACTTTACAAAGGATAACAACTACAGCTAGTTGTGTATGGTTTTCCTATTATATTCATTTTAAAGATTTTTTATATCTTCAGAGGGTAGAAAATGCATTTGACACGTTCCCCTTCATCACAACCTTGAAAATGTATATTCCTAAAACCTAGATACATTTCTTTTTTTAAGTACTTCACTAAACACTATCAAACTCATATTTCAGAGTTGTTCCGAAAGGAGGAACAAAAGAAATAGCATAAGATTGAAGAAGAAAATAGGGAAAGTACTACGATGCAACCTGTCGAAGGGGCCACATAAGAAATGGCTCATTAGAATTGAATACCTCTGGAGGATTGTTGTCTACGAGAGATGAGGTTGGAGAAGAGAAGAGGGTGGGGGGGGGGGGGGGGGGGAGTCCGTGTAGCCATAAAAGTGCGCTTGATGCAGCTGTGGGTGCCAAATGGACTTCCTTCCGGTGAGAGGAGGTTGCATTTTCTTCAAATGACTCTTCCCAATTCTATTACGGAGAGAGAGAGAGAGAGAGAGAGAGAGAGAGAGAGAGAGAGTTGGTTGTTCATTATGGGTAGCATATGCATATTCCCTGGGCCGGTAAAATAATGAATTTTCGCGAAAGTATGGTAAGTTCATACCCTTTTTTTAGACTGCACGTAGTGATTAAAGTATAATGAAATATTTCGATGAAGATTGTCCAGAATTTTTTGAACCATCCCCCAAAAAAACTAAATCAATAAAAAAAAAAAAATAAAGTTAATCGTTTGTATTATAGGCAAATATACAAGCAAATATTTTGGTTGCAACAAGGCGTTAAAAGTCGCACAAATGGGGTTAGAAAAATAATTCTGAGAGTAGTTTCACGTACTGGAAAAGCTGAAAAGATGAGCACCAAGATATGCGTCTGCAAACGTTATACCCGCCATGGCATAGCTAATATGTGATGTAGCCGTGTTAAAGCCGTGTATTTCCCAAGGTTCGTACTGTAATCCTTTTATCCCGCCTATCAGTCCCCAAGGACCTTTCGTGGAGAGTCCTTTGAAACGTTTCCGTTTTGTGCCACAATATTTGACTCTAAAATCCTTATACCAAGGGTGTTGTAGTTTGAGCGTTTCTGTGATCGTTTTGCTATGATTTTCCCCAAATAATAAAAGAAAATGGGGTGTCAAATATTAAGATTATGTTATGCAAAATTGATCATATATCTTAGTCATGCATTAGGTAATTTTCTGATAGACGATTACTTTCAGTATTTTAAAAGTTGAAGTTCCAAAATTATTTTATTCACAATCTTTTGTGTTTATTTCAAAATGATATTTCATTATTCAATCCGTAATTAATTGCTATTAGTTTAGATAAATTATAAGACGTTATTCTTAGTTTATCTAAGATGCATGAACGTTATCTTCTCTGATGCTTTTGAATGTTATGTTTATAAAGTCTGTGGTATTTAGAGGAAAATAAAGAGAAGAAGGAGCCGTGTGTGATATTAACGATATGAAAGTTACTGACTTTAGTGATTCATATTAATGTCCTTAAAGACGACACAGGGATTTAGTAAAATAGAGAGGAAGTTATATCCACTCCTATTTATGCAAGAGGCGTATGAATACTAAATTTGTGCGAAGGGAAGAAAGTTGAAAGCATTCAGATGAAAAGTTTTGGTAGCAGTTGTACCTCACGTGTATCACACGCGCTCTTACACTGTAATAGTATTTTTGTTTTTCTGTATGTTGTCGTTATCGCTCTTCCCTCGCCCTGATAACCTGTTTATACATGTGTATGTTTGTCACATTGTGTTTAAATTTTTGTGTCGCACTTGACTGGAATGTGTTGTATATATACTCTCGCTTCGTCCAAATAAAGCTAGTTGCAGTCACTCCTCTTTTTAGTTAATACCTAACTGGTGCATCCACACATTGGTGACCACCAGAGTGTCCATCTCCCCTCCTCCCGCTTTCCTTTCCCCCACACTGCTGTATCTTATTGCTTGATGATGGCACACTCAGACACTGGCTCTACTATCAACGCCACACCCCTGAAACTACTGTCCTTCACCAGCAGTTCTGTATCAAGGGCGTGATTCAATCAAGACCTAAGCAGATTACGATATTGCGTCGTCACCAAGGACACTTTCCCGTAAATCTCTGAATGTCTCTGCCAGCAAGGGGATACATAGCTAACATACAAAGCCCTGAAATCATACCTACTGGAGCAGTACTCGCCATCGACAGCTGCAGGCATAGCAAAACTTTTCTAGATCTCTACGCAACCGTTGGGAAACCCAAGGGCTTTGCTCTCCTTCTGGAAACGTCCAGTATCGTTCGTCTGCAACCTGCAATAGACAGCTCTCTTCATGAAGTGAAACTACTGCATGCTTTTTGGGTACAGCTCCTACTGGAACTTGTATGCACTGCCATCCCATATGCTGATATTTTACCCATGAAGAACCTGATGAACCAATTTTGCACCATTATGGACAACCACGCTGCAACCTTCAAGTCCTCCATCAACAACTCAACTCCTGACAAAGTAAACAACTTTTCAACATCGATTGAAACTGACGTGAATGCTATAGGACACAGACGCCTACACCATGACGTGTCGGAGCAGCGACAAGACAGCCACCCACCACATGCTAACACACCAACCCACCACTCGCTAACACCCCAAACAACAATCTTTACAGCCGCTTACTGAAGCCTATAGGCTGCAATGATGCTTATACCACTCCAAATTTGGGGCGTTTGCTAAGAAATGTGCGAATGGTTGTCAGTGACCAAAACACGTATAAGTATGCCATCGCTTTCGGTAGTGGCCTCCCTATTCCCCTATTATTTTCTTTTCACATGATGCAGATACAGGTATGTGATTTTTGTAGACACCAGTGCTTGCCGTTCTCTTCTGCCAAGGCCACTCTCCAGGACACGACTTAGTCTGCCTAAGTCTGCAAATATCCGACTGATATCTGCCAATGGATCAGCAATACCCACCCATGATTATGAAACCCTCACATTATCTTATAGAAGAGCCATTGCCAATTCTCAGTGCAGATTTCCTCTCACACTTCTACCTCCTTGTAGCTCACCAGCGATTAGTCAACACGGATTCGTACTCCTTAACACCCCTCCAACCCACTCCCTCTGACCTCGCCCTCCACATCAGTGCACCCATGGAGGCCTATCCCCACCTCCACACGTCATATCCGGACGTTTTCTGTCCAGAACTTTGTCAAACGGCAACAGTTCCCGCCAAACACGGTATTTATCGCTATATCAAGTGTGTGCCAGATTTTGACGTCTGGCACCATATTGTTTGGCAGCCACTAGACAAACGTTTACTGAAATGGAAGAAATGGGCTGTTGCCTGAAGGCCTAAATTCGTCACTCTTACCCATCATCCTGAGAAAGAGGGTTCTATGTGTCCATGTAGGGACTACAGGCACCTGAACATGCAGACAGAACTAGATCACTACCCCCTCCCAAACATGGCTGAAATGATCTCTTACTTGCACAAAGTGAATGTTTTCAACGCACTCGACCTCCTGAAGGGGTATTATCAGGTGCCCATAAACCCGGAAGACATTCCTAAGACACCATTACTATGCCCTTTGATACATACACCTTCAATTACTACGGTTTTGTTCTTCTTAATTCTGGTGCTACTTTTCAACGTCTTATGGACAGCATCTTAGGGAACCTCCCCTTTTGGGCATGTTACATGGATGACATACTTGTGTTTGCTTTCTCCAAATAGGAACACCTCCGTCACCTTCGCATCGTGCTCGACTGCCTATAACAAAATGGCCTTGTAGTCCTGTATGACAAGTGTACCTTTC
>NC_090737.1:42740449-42742949 GCF_036898095.1 Palaemon carinicauda | reverse complement strand
TATAGTATTGTGAACACTTTAGTTCGTTAAAGAAATTCAAACACAAAATTGCACTATGTTTAGATAGTTTTCTACTCGTCACTTCCTTAAGAATAGTTAAAGGACAATAAAAAAAGGTATTTTATCACTTCGATTTCCTAAGATAAAATAGTTCATCATAAATAAAGTTATATTACCATAGAAACAGTAATGTTGAAGAGAACAGAGCTATCAGAGCCCCATTGAAATTCAATTTTTATGTGCCTTCAAAAGGAAGGTTGTAATGAAACTTCCAGAGAGATGTGTCCTCTTCTATCCTGAACTAATTCTTACACTGGTATGTATTTCCAGTTCAGTGTTACGTAGTACATTATTTAACCTCGGACCTAAAATGCATTTATGGATCTTTGTAATAAACGAACGCTGTTTACTTAATTTCCTTGGATATTACTAAAGTTATGCATATCCACTTAATAAAATTATTTTCGTAAAAAAAAAATTATTTTGAAGATATACATCAATTTATGTAACAGGAATCACTTAAGAAGAAGTCACTTCCGAGCTACGTAATTTAAGTCATACACCCATGGATACAATGATGTTGCACGATACGTGTTGTGCTATGGAGTTACCTGAGCGTTACATATAACTTGCTATTCCTTGCAAGTCATATTCATGACAGAGAGGGAGGTGAATTAAGTGATAAATGACAGGAGCAACAATTTCAGCTAGAAATTCTCTCTCTCTCTCTCTCTCTCTCTCTCTCTCTCTCTCTCTCTCTCTCTCTCTCTCTCTCTCTCTCTCTCTCTCTCTCTCCACAATAGCGTTCACGGTCAGCCTGCTATTGACATTTGATGCAAATGCGGCAGAATAGATCTCCTCTGCCTTTGATGCACCTTAATGCTCAACCTGATTTCCCTAATTATGTGGGGTGATACAGATTCTTAATAAACAAAATACCCAGGACACTCTTGCAATAAGAACGGGAAAAAAATCTTTTATTATGAGGCCTCTGAACAAATAATAATCCGTAAATGGATAATTTGAAGGTTTATAGTATTAGCATTTTCATCTACAATATCAGGAAAAATCTACAAATTTAGATACTTTCTAAAATGACAATTAAATGTGTACGGTTATTGAAAGTAATGAATAATACTCTATGAGAGCGAAAGTCATTCAGGTAGCCTTCTTATAAACTGTGCAATTGGAAGATTCATTCTAAAAGAGGTGTTTTTGACATCAAAAAAATATTACTTGAAGTATATATTCAATTATCCACCAAACAATCAATATGGACCACTTTTTCCGTTGGGGATGAGATTATAGGCCAATCACCATGGAGATAACAATGGAGAAACCATTTGTAAAGTAGAGAAAGGCAGTGGAAGGATTTTTTCGCAAAGTATAAAATATCTCGTAGATGGAAGGAAACCATATCAACTGATTAATAAAATTTTATATGTTATGCAATAATAATAATAAAAAAAAAAAAAAAACGGTGCTGCAGAGTAAGTAAAAAATTTAGAAACCACTATAATATCTCACACTTCACCCACCAAAAAATAATTGTAATAAAGGAAAAGTGGTAGCATTTCCTTGACATATATATATATATATATATATATATATATATATATATATATATATATATATATATATATATATATATATATATATATATGTGTGTGTGTGTGTGTGTATATGTATAGATATACAGTAAATATATTCAAATACATATTATATATACATCCATATGATATATATGCCAGTTTAAATAATATATTAATGACTAGTGAGAATTAGAAGGATGCCAGTATGTGCGACACAAGTAAATTTATACTCAAACAAGGATCTTGTACTGCCAGATTATCAAAATTCATTTATATATATATATATATATATATATATATATATATATATATATATAAATCTATATATATATATATATATATATATATATATATATATATATATATATATATATATATATATATATATATGTAGAAATATATATATATATATATATATATATAAATATATATATATATATATATATATATATATATATATATATATATATACTATGACACACACACAAAGAATACAATTAGTAACTGACTCTCCGGGAGACTTGTGAAGATGCTGTATTACGATGGTGTGTAGTTGGGTTAATAGATTATCATTAGAAGGGACATAATTTATTTTTGAAACGTTTTGAATATTTTTATGTTCATTTTAAATGTTTAAATATCACATATAAAAGTCATTAAACTCTACACAGACATTACAAAATAATAATAATAATAATAATAATAATAATAATAATAATAATAATAATAATAATAATAATAATAATAATAATAACAATAATCATAATAATAAAACAACGTGAAAATAGGCTGAGCATTAATTTGATTTAAAAGAATACATAATTAAAGCAAGAGATCTAGTGCTTACGAAACCTTCCAAAGGAGAAGGAAAAGAACTTCACTTATGTTTGGTAAAGAGGAGAAGCGGA
>NC_090737.1:42727949-42735449 GCF_036898095.1 Palaemon carinicauda | reverse complement strand
GCGGGTAAATTCTCGTTTCTCAGTACAGTTTATTTATATGAGAACACGGTAGCCATATCTATATTAATACATAAGCAAAACATACATATATATATATATATATATATATATATATATATATATATATATATATATATATATATATATATATATATATATATATATATATATATATATATACACTTATACACACATACATACATATATACATACATACACACACACATATATATATATATATATATATATATATATATATATATATATATATATATATATATATGTATGTTTTGCTTATGTATTTATATAGATAAGCCTACCGTGTTCTCATATAAATAAACTGTACTGAAAAACTAGAATTTACCCGCCACTAGAAATTACTCTTTTCGGCAGGTGTCTAATGAGCATGGGGACTCCACCCACTTAAACACCTGACCCAAGCACAGGTAGCTGGTAAGGGAGTGTCATTGTTCTTTAAATCTCTATATGTATGTTCGTATGTTTGCTTTCCCTATAAAATGTAAAGAAGCCTCTCTCAATAAATCAGTCCTCTGAGGAAGTATCACGAAACTAGTCAGGACTTAAGCGTATATTTCGTATTTTCATTTTCCCTGTGGTTCTTCTTCACATATATATATATATATATATATATATATATATATATATATATATATATATATATATATATATATATATATATATATATATATATATATATATATATATATATATATATATATATATATAAGTATTTTTTCTTGTGAATTCCGATGATTTTCTTTGTTGGCATTTCCGTTTTCACTTTGGTTACATTTCATTCTTTTTTATAGGAAGGACAATGCACTAATAAAAATATATTCCATTTGTTAGTTGAAGTCTTTTTATAAATTTTTTGAAAACTAATTATGAAAAAACTATAAACCTAAATAACATGACCTTAATACTATACTACTTACAAACTAAAACAATGAAAAAAATATTCAAATAACCCCAAAATGTCAATCACGAAACCTTAATACTAAAGACACCCAAACAAATCCCAAACCTAAATCTTCAGAAACAAAATATACAGTCAATACATTATTGAGCACGGACACCGTCGCCAATACTCAAAAATACCCTCACAAACCCGACACGACACAGTTCGTGAAAAAAAAAACACACACACACAAACTAAAGTAATAATTGCAGCCAAATTTGCAATATTCATACATTATGTATAATTTTGTGTGGACACCGTTGTCCATACAAGGCCCAAAAGACCTTCACAGCCCACTGCCACAACTTATTGTCAAATGTTAGTACCCCGAGTCAAACTACCACAATCACTTCCTATATATGGGCTAATTAATCATAGTCATCATCATCATCATAATCTTTATCTTCAGTGATCCAAACGGAAAATCCTTCAAACAGGCTGGGTCATTATGGCATCAATATCAATAAAATCGTTAAGAGCAATCAAATCATAATCATAATCGTAGTCCAGGTCGTCAACAAGTAAATAAATCTGAGCAATCGTATCAAGTTCTGTTACAGGCCAAGTCGTCAACAGTCAAGTAAACATTCACGGGAACTCTCTCCAAAGGAGGAATCACGGCCTGCCAAAAAAAAAAAAAAAAAAATAAAAAACACTTATGAACACTCCTAGCTAACTAAACTATCGCACTATAATCAAAGATAAATAATAAATTTTTCCTGTCATTCAAAGTCACAACAAGCAAAGACAAACAAAACTGTACTTACTTTTTAAATAAACAAAACACTTCCAACACTGGTAAGAAAATTAATAGTAAATCCCGCACTCACACTACTGCCTCTTGCTGCAGTCAAATAAAAAATCACTCGCCTCCGAAACATTTACCATTCTCCTAACCTACCTAAAAGAAAACAAACAACCTGATTTGCACCAACATACTTTCTCACAACAAACAATCGATACACCCTCTCTCTCTTTCTCTCTCTCTCTCTCTCTCTCTCTCTCTCTCTCTCTCTCTCTCTCTCTCTCTCTCTCTCTCTCTAACTCTCAGGATTAGGCAAACAGAAAAAATAAAAATAAAACAAAAATTAATCCTCCACATTCCTTCCCCTTTACTTTGCCAAATCCTTCTCGCACAACACTTAAATTTTTTTATATATATATATATTACCCAGGCGCAGTCGGGAACATGACTTCTACTCCGAGTAACTGGGCCTTCATACACTCGCTCATTCACTTCTTCCTTATCACAATCATTCGGTACATTATCACTATTCCTATTTAAATCCCTATCATCTAATATTTCATATACAATCATATCTACGTCGTTCTCATCTGGCCCTAAAATTACACTCATTTCTGGTAAACAGTTCATCCATTTCATCAAAAACTTTCCTTCCTTTAGCAAAAGATTCATTCATGTTACTTATCATTCTCCTATCTCTAATTCTTGTGTTATTCATTCATTCTTTTACATCATCTAATGAAAAGCCACACACACTATAAGTATCATTCATACTCAGCCACGTTTCATCTGTATTAATACATTTATCTTCCACACTCACTTGCACATTTACACCCTTGTCATACTTATTCAGATTCCTACCTATACCTATAAATTTCCCTTTCACTTTCTCCTCACTTGAAACTATCAAACGCCTCTTTTTCCTATATTCAACTAACACTAATTGTTTATTTTCCAGCCCTAACTTCTCAAGCATACAAGATTCATATTTGCTCATTTCTAACCAATTATTCATCCCATTCTCGCGAACATCGATCCTATTCCTTCTACACACACACGAGGACTCATCCAGTTGAACCCTCTTACACTCTAGTTTCCCGAACATCCTGGCTAACTTAATCCCTACTTCCTACATACTCTAGCTACATGCCCATCTACACCACATTCAGTATACTTACCCCACGGCTCCTTGCACATTCTAGCATAATGACCAGCCTTACCATAATTACCACAAATCACATTCATACAATTACAACGACATCCACTCGCTATGTGCTCAGTCATACCAAACCGATAACATTTTACCCCTTTCTCTTTCTTGCACTCGCTAAGTCTATGCCCTACCTCACCACATCCAAAACAGGCACCTAGAGCCCATCTACATTCATTCTACTTATGTCCTATTTTTCCACATCTATAACACTTCTCTTCACGGATGCAGCTACCTGACCTACCTCGCTGTGCACTATCACTCCTATCCCTCCAAACGTGATTCCCTTGCCTAAACCCATCATTTGTCCTTACAGGTATTCCATCATTATTTGCCCTAACACTCCTATCTACTACACTATCAGCTACCCTCATCAGTCCTCTCATAACAGTACTTCTAAAACTAACAGATTCTGGCACACTTTCCTCCATTCCAGTTCTTACACTCACAGATTTGCTTTCTTTCATACACCTATCCAATTCGTAATCCTGAACTATCTCTAAAATATCATCCCATGTCAGTCTTTCTTTCGTCCACCTCATTTTCTCCTTCCGTTTCAAATGAATAAACTCAACAACATTCTCAGGTACATTAGCCAAAAACTCCTTCATTAATTCCTTATTCTCATTTATGCCTTCATCCCCATACTTCTTCCTACCTAACGTTTCCAACCTACATACATACATCGATATCGTCTGTCCTATATTCATCCGTGCCTCATCAAAATCATTCTTACGCTTATAAATAACACTCCCTTTCATACGTTTCACCTGCTCAATTATTCTCTTTATCGCACTTTCATAATCAATATCCCCTACACTCATTATCACACCATACATCGTCAACAAATACCCAGTCAAATATTCTCCTAACTCCCTAGCCCAAACTCTCTTACTATCACCATACTTATCCTGACAATACCTCTCATACTCCCTAAAAAAACTCGTATACATCCCTACTACTATGCTCATTGAACCTTTCACACAGAGGTACCTCTCTCATAAACATAGTCTTACACACATCACGTTCATTGTCACTGCTATCATCACTGCTACCTTCCTTCTTGTTTCATACTTCCTCACTAGAATATAAGGAATCTAATTCAACACTCAAATTCCTATCCTTAACTATTCCTTCCTTGCCCTTTCTCTTACTTACCACTTTCACCCATTCATGATCATCCTCGCTCTCATCCTGACCTTTCTTCTTTTCCCTCTTCATATTACTTTTACCTTTCTTCTCATTCTTCCTATCACATTTCTGTTCATCCTTACTATGCCTAGTCCCTTTAACTTCACTATCACTATTACTATCACTTTCACTTCCTTTTCCATTATCACTTACCTTAACCTTTTCTTCTACCAACAACCCTTTACCTGTAGCAGAGGCTACTCCTCCGACTGCGCCTTCACCCATGAAAGTTTTCATCATTCCCATTTCTTGCCCCATCATAGCTTTCATTCGTTCCTCATTCTCACGCACCCTTATCTCTACACCCTCTTCCACTCTCTCCACAGTTCCCTGAATTTCCCTCAGTTTCCTATACATCTCCTCATTCTCACATTTTAACCCCTTATTCTCTACTAGCAACCTCTCTTTCTCAACTATCAACATCTGCTCCCGCTCCTTAACCACCGCAATTCCTAGCTCAGTAACTTGTTCTGCTCTTCCATTTTTCAGTCTTATATAAAATTTCTTAACCTAATGCAGTCCTTTGTCCAAGAGTCCAGTTATCAATCCCTCCTCGGCAGTCCCTGTTCGGGTGCCAAAATTATGTGGCGAGATGTTGCAATAACAACCCCCACACCCTTGATCACACTAACTGACAATTGTCTCTACAAAACAAACTTTCCCCTTACGTTAACATAAACTGGACTCTTAGACAAAAGGACAAAAAATAAAACATGACCTTAACACTATATTACTTACAAACTAAAAAAAAAAAAAAATATTCAAATAACCCAAAAATGTCAATCACAAAACCTTAATACTAGAGACAGACAAACAAATCCCCAAACCTAAATCTTCAGAAACAAAATATACAGTAAATACATGTGTGAGCACTGACGCCGTCGCCAATACTCAAAAATACCCTCACAAACCAGACATGACACAGTTCGAAAAAAAAAAAAAATAATAATAATCGCAGCCAAGTTTGCAATATTTATACAGTATGTATATTTGTGTCTGGACACCGTTGTCCATGCAGGGCCCAAGAGACCTTCACAGCCCACTGCCACAACTTATTGGCAAATGTTAGTACCCCGAGTCAAACTACCACAATCACTTCCTATATCTGGGCTAATTAATCATAGTCATCATCATCATCACAATCTTTATCATCAGTGATCCAAACGGAAAATCCTTCAAACAGGCTGGGTCATTATGGCATCAATATCAATAAAATCGTTAAGAGCAATCAAATCATAATCATAATCGTAGTCCAGGTCGTCAACAAGTAAATAAATCTGAGCAGTCGTATCAAGTTCTGTTACAGGCCAAGTCGTCAACAGTCAAGTAAACCTTCAAGGGAGCTCTCTTCAAAGGAGGAATCACGGCCTGCCAAAATAAAAAAAGAAAAGAAAAACACTTATGAACACTCCTAGCTTACTAAACTATCGCAGTATAATCAAAGATAAATACTAAATTGTTCCTATCATTCACATTCACGACAAGCAAAGATAAACAAAACCGTACTTAATTTTTAAATAAACAAAACACTTCCAACGCTGATAAGAAAAATAATAATAAATCCCCCACTCACACTACTGCCTCTTGCTGCAGTCAAATATAAAAAGCATTCGCTCCGAAACATTTACCATTCTCCTAACCTAGCTAAAAGTAAACAAACAACCAGATTTATACCAACAGTCTTTCTCACAACAAATAATCGATACACTCTCTCTCTCTCTCTCTCTCTCTCTCTCTCTCTCTCTCTCTCTCTCTCTCTCTCTCTCTCTCTCTCTCTCTCTCTCATGATTTGGCAAACACATAAAAAAAAATTTATTCCTCCACAAGATGATGTATAAAAATCATTTAAACATAGATATAAAATAAATAATGAAAAAAAAAAGAACTTGAAAAATTACGCTTCAGGGTCTCCAGATTTCCCATTTATTTTCCATTTTCCGCTTTGAAACGAAAGAAATCCTTTGCCTTTTCGAGAACTTCCAACTGTGGATTCACAGTCCTCTGAGCTTTGATCCCACGTGAGGCTCAAAGCCTTTACACTTGTGAACACAGATTGACTTAATTCATTAAAATTTTGTAGTGCAGAATTGGTTTTAGTCAGTTCAGGTTACTGTACGAATTTTTATGGCCAACACGACTTTTGCCATTAGGATTTCTTCTTATATTTTTGTATTTGGTGTGGTATAAAACATTTATAAAATATGTAAAAAAATAATACGATTTTTTTTTTTTACCAAAAATGTTTCATAGCCTTCTTATCGTTTCAACATACTTCTAATTAAAAGAAAAATATTAATGGTTTGATAATATAATTATCGTGAGATGAATAAATAATAGTGACTCAATTAATTTTGCAGTACCACATTAAAAGGAAAAAAAAAAAAGTCATATGGTTTACAGTCAAATACAAAATATATGAGACTTCATTATCTAATAATTATGACGAAATGACGTGATATCATAAGGGAAGTAACAAATTATTCCGGATTCAATAACTTTTGTCTGAGGAAGCATAGGTTATTGATGGTTTAAAGTAAGAAAAGGATAACAAAAATTAAAGAATCTTACTGCGTAAAAATATTTGAATATCACTCGGGTATATCGCCCTGAAAATGGCATTTATGGAAAAATCATTTGCGTAAGTTATTTTTTTTTTTAACCCGAGATATAAATTATCATAGGATAAGACATGACTCAATAATTTCGATATTATAAACTGTGATGTTTTTTGAGCAGACAGACTGGGAAATTTAATTAATTTATTCTCGCAAATTTACGTCACAAAGTGCCGTGAAATCATTTTCAAGACCTAGGCAATAGGTTAGTAGAGCACCAACCTAACCGACCATCCGTCAAGTTGAAATACTACCGTTAGAGTTATTGACTCCTTTGACTGGCCAGAGAGTTGTACATTGAATCCATGTCTGTGGTTACGGGTCATTTTTTTCTTTGCCTACATATACACAGAATAGTTTGGCCTATTCTTTCCACGGTTTCCTCTGTCCTCACACTCGACAACACTGAGATTACTAAACAATTCTTCTTCACTCAAGAGATGAGCTACTGCACTCTAATTGTTTAGTGGCTACTTTCCTTTCGGCAAGGATCGGAGGGACCCCTTGGCTATAGTAAGCTGCTTTTCTAGGAGAAAGACACTCCATAGTCAAACCAATGTTCTTTTGACCTGGATAGTACCATAGCGTCTGTACCATGATCTTCAGCTCTCTTGGGGTAAATTTCTTTTGCTTGAGGGCACACTCAGGCACACTTTTTTTTTATCTTATTTCTCGTTCATAGTCGATATACGAATGATCTGTTTTAATGTCGTTACTGTTTTCAAAATATTATATATGGCTCATTACTTCTATTATAGTT
>NC_090737.1:42707949-42717949 GCF_036898095.1 Palaemon carinicauda | reverse complement strand
GAACGGAATTTTTACCACATGTAGATTTTAGGCCGTGAACGACTTCAATAATATTTAGTGGGGGTCAACAATCTCTGATTTCTCTTGTTTTCAATTATTTTATATCATAGTACCATCAAGACTACCCTGCTATCCAACTCAGTTATTTTTTTTTATCTTTATTTTTTTTTTTTGTACTTTAATTAGACAGTTTATTTTCCTCTATAAATGAAAAACAATTGTTATTATTTTCCTTTTGTTTTTTCTTCGGCTATTTGATATCCTCAAAATTACATGCCATTTCCATTGACATATGCTCGAAAATAAGGTCTTTAAATTTATTTTTCAGTAAATACAAAGACTTTTGAAAAAAATAAGGCACCACAGGTGCGACAAGAGTGAGACTCAGAGCTTGACACGCGTATATTATAATGACATGTATCAAAGGCGGAACTTACAGGCCATTTAAACTGTATTTATCGACTGATTATTTCTTGTAAAGTTTAAAAAGTAACAATGATCCTCGTTAGAAGGCTATTGATATATTTGATATCATTGGTAAAAAATAAGTTGAAAACACCATTTTCACTCCATTTTAAAAATAGAAAATAGAAATTCAAGTTAAAAAAGAAAAAAGAATCAGAATCTGAAGCCATCTTTGCATCACCACCAAACAACAACTTACTGAAAATTAAAGATCAATAATATCATGGCATAAACTCACCGCACGAATACACACTGCTTCATTAAAATGCAGATAGATGTTTGAACCATAATAATTACGTTTTGGTCGACGCCTATTATGATAACATGACAATATCATCCCAATATCAAATCCCCTTATGATAGCAAATTCCAATTAATTAGCAGAATCTTTATAAATAATCAAACAGACTTAGACAGTAAAATTGTCTGCGTCCAACTGTTCCAATTTTAGATAATTATCAGTATCATAATACTGTTTACATAGAAACAATCTAACCCTTTTCCGTATTTCACGTGTGTCGTGAAAAAAATTTTGCGGCATATTAATGATAATCTTGTAGCACGTCAGTGCGTCATGGCAAAGCGGTTCAGAGTCCCTAGGTCATTGCATGTAAACTGTAATTTCTAAATGCATTTTTCTATTTTCTATATTATTAGAACCTGCGTGTCTCTATGTGTTGATATGTAACTACTATTTACTTGTTATGAAGACAAATTATTTTGAGAAGCTTTTTTCTTTCAATGATTATAAAAATAAGTTGCCTCATGAATACGACATCCAGAGTCACAAAACTTTCTTGCATCTCAATTTGTTGTTCAGAGAATGCAAACTTAGAGGTATAATTCTCATTTTATGTTTGGCCAAGCTTCGGATCTTCTATGCGTATTTGTGTACGTATGTGCTTATATGAGTAAACGTAAATATGCATTATATGAAATAATATTTGTTTTCATGCTTGACTTCAGTGACTCATTTATGTCATTATTTTTGTGGAAATATAAAATTATACTATATAATCAGACCACATACGTTTGTAAAACATTTCAACATACATTTTATATAAAGAAAAACATCATCAAGCAATTGATTCAATGATGTATAATCAAGAACCATAAAAAATACAAGTCAAATCTCCTTTTACATTATTTGAAATAAAAATGATATGATATTGTTTTTATCATTTTACCAGTCGAGTGTTTGGCTGACGTCAGGGAAGAGAAGCCTTAAGTGTGATGTATCGATATCGAATGACGGGAAATATGACGAAAGTTTCACAATCGGAACTTCTCTAAAGAATTCCAAGAAAGATATGGTGACAATGCACTCAATATATCAAACGCGATTATATCCTCCGGTTTCATTATGCCATTTTTTGTCTCGTTAGTAGTGAATTAGATTTTACTCATTCTCATTTAAAGCGTTTGTCACTTCATCACTGACATTCACACATTCCTTCGCGTTATTTATTTTTTTTTGGAAACTAACAACTTTTCCTACTCCAATATATATATATATATATATATATATATATATATATATATATATATATATATATATATATATATATATATATATATATATATATATATATATATATATATATGTGTGTGTGTGTGTGTGTGTGTGTGTGTGTATTTTTACAGTAGTTATATTTCATAGTCATACAGTCGCTTCCAGGACTTACCAATAAATATAATAACACAGTATTATCATCACTGACGTGGTTATAATAACTAGGAAATTACACTAACTAACCTTCATGATATAACTCAATAATATAATACATAGAAAATCATTGCAGAGTTCAACATTATTTAGAATTGCACGAAGAAATATGGTTGATGTTTACATTATTTGAAGAAGATAGAATAAGTTAGGGGGTAAATGTATAAGTTAAATGTTCTTACTTTCATAAAAATTCGATATTACTTCGAAATGTCTATTGAATAATATTGATTGATGATAGTTATCTCTTTTTTTTTTTTTTTTTTTTTACAACGCTTAATCTGTAATTTTTATATGTAACCCTGTTAGGTGATGATTAATCATACCTAATTTATTTTTATTAATGAATATTATTAAGACAGTATAATATACAGATAATATAATTTTACACTGCGCCACTACAATTACATATATTGACCAGGATAATTACCTATAGTAAAGATTAAGGTTTTTATAGCAAGTTAGTGATAGGTGCAAAAAAAAAAAAAGATTGTGCTGAAAATACACGAATATAGCAAAAGAACTAGCTATAAAGCTCTCTTCGCAAGTTTTTCAAATACATCTTAGTTAGGTCCTTATGGCTAGTAACATCAAGTTTCCCAACTAGGGTGTCAGCTTAGCTTATAATGATATAGTTAATAATAGTACCCTAATGATACAGAGGGGCTTCTAAGGAGGTTCATAACTACAGAATCAAAATAAGGCTCCACCAAGACATTGGAATTGATGGGGAGGGAGTTTCTTGCACGTAGGAGCATCTTTCTGTTTGATTTGAAATCTTAGGTTACCGGTTATTTCTACAATCTCTTATCGTTAATTTATTTTCTACGAAATGGCAAAGGACATGCAAATACTATGATGGTCTGGTCCCTTATACCTCTAGTAGGGCTGAAAAGAAAAGGAAGAGGAATAATGGTTGTAAGTCTGTGTGCGTCTGATTATAATTCTTTTTTTTTTTTTTTGGTTGGGGTGGGGTTAGATAGCTGAATTAAAGATAATTATCTTTAATTCAGCGATCTCATCCCCCTCCCTCCCCCCAAAAAAATATCTCAGGAACTGTTATGTGGAGATAAAAATGAGTCTTGGTTCTCTAATATGTGTAACTTGAAATTGTATTCAAAATTGACGAATCCCATAAGGGAAATTCAATGTAAAATATGAATGTTTAAGGCCATAAATCTACGTCAGTAGGATACCCATCATTCATCTAAAGAGTGATACTGAAGAAAATATTATATGCAAGAGGCTTATTGTGAAACTATGAAACGAGTACAACTATGTCGATGACTCAGCAAAATGTAAGTAAGCATTGAAATTAACTGAAATACAAACCTTTCAAAAGACAAATGCTGCCTCGTATTATTTATATGATGTTTAGAGCTGAGAATTCCATGGAAAGAGCCAATACAGACCCCCAATTTAATGGGTGAAATGCCTAAAGCCTCTTATTATTGACTTTCAATTCTAAGTAACAAATAACCTTATAGATGATATCCATTATTACATTCACGATGTTGTCTTTATCATATTGTTAATCATAACGCCATGTTCATCATATCCGTATATTTTCTCTGGGTATCCTTTGACATTGTCTTTCAACAATAATAATAATTTGTTTTCTATCTTTATAGATAAATTATAATATATACAAATTGTTTTAATAGAAAAATGATGTTATGCACGTTTGCTAATGATACTTTACTTTACTTTAACTGTTGCTTATATGGTCCTGTGCAGCAGGGGAACCGTACTCTCTACAGGACCTCCACGGATGTTTTATGGTGCTTGTTCGTGACCATGTAACGTTTCATAATGCGTATTGTTCGCTTACTGTTTCATCATCACTGTCAAAACGCTCGCAGGATAAGAAGGTCTTCAGTTTCCTCTCGAAATCCTTAATTTCTTCAATAATTCCGATATCTCGTGAAAGCCTATTGTATGGTGCCGAGGCCATATATTTAAAGGCTCGAGAGCCTACGGTACACTTGTATCTAGTTTTAGATATTTTGAAACCATCTGTAACTATTCTCGTGTCAAGATGATTTGTTGGTTGCGCAATATGTAACAATTCTCTTATACTCCTGGAGCCCAGGGGTGTTTGCATGCTAAAAAGGGCCCCTAGGTTACTCAATATTTTCTGAAAGAACATCACCTGGGGCATCATTTTAGCGAGGGTAGACATTCTGAAACCCGGCAGTAATCTTGCTAGGGATGGTTTTGTAGCTATTGACCATACTAAAAATTTCCGCAAAAATTTGGAGTAGGGGAAATTCAAATCTTAATAACTCAGTAAGGAAATAAGCTATTTGCATGAAATACCCATCAAAATGTAGCTTATAGGGTATGCTACAAGATGAAAGTAAGAAATATTAAAATAGGTCAAGGTCAAGGTCACCAGAGCTGAAGCAATGACGTAATTTGACACTTGCTCAAAATCTGGGTCTCTAAAAACTTAAAATTAAACCAGAACCCAGTTGTAAACTAATTTATTCTTTTATTTGTAGATTCTAGTTGAGTACTACATAGGATAGTTTTTAAAAATTACTTGAAGAAAAAAACACTCACACTTTAACCCTTTTATTTTCAAGTCAAAATATCGAGAAAAAAAATGGCAAAAATGCGATTTTTCAAAATTTTATGCTAGTTATGTTGGCTGTTTGAAAGCGTATCAAAAGAGATTAAAGCAGCCCCAAATCTTTAAACAGCACATGATTAAATAGTAAGAAACCTATCATAAAGTCATAATGTCTAAAACCTGTCTTTTAACCCTCTCAGGCCCAAGGCGAAAATATTTGAAAATCGGAAAAATGCCATTTTTAAACTAAACAATTTGATATGAAGAATCGTTCAAATAATCAAAGGAAATTAGTTGCCGGGGACATATGGTTATCATGCAGAACCCTTAGGGGTAAAACCAAACTATTAAAAACATCCTCATTGCAAACACTGACGTTTTGCAACCCAGGAAAATTTTTTTATGAAAGTGGAGCTGACATCCAAACCACCATTCAATGTGATTAAATCTATTCTGTATGATGATCTATCCTACATTCTTGTACCCCTTGCCTGAAGCTTGGCATTGACAGTAAGGGCAGCACCTGATGCCACGCTTCCCGCAGGAACAACGTTTCGTTGCACATGAAGTGCATGTGCATGGCATAGGAAAGTCAGGTGGCATCAAAATTTGATCCCGCACTGGATGCAATAGGCCATCCTGCTCAAAGAAATCAAAGTCTATGGGATCAAGATGTGGATTATCCAAACAGTGTGTCTGCATGTATGACCCATAGACAGCCCTTTGGATATGGCCTCTGATTCATCTGCTGGTTGGTGGAAGGTCTAGGATTGTTTTGGAACAGTGGTGAAATACATGGTATCTGAGGTGGTCCATTGTTTAACAATCACCTGGAATTTTCAATGGATACACCTGCACCAGAAATTTTTCCACTAAGGTGAAATCTGTATCATAGGAATTCCTGGCAAAGTTCTGGAGAAATTTCTTAGGCTTGGCCTTCAAAGCCGCTGTTTTCGTTCCGAATTTACTTGTCGAGTCACATCCAGTCAGCTGATGAAGCGGGATGATAACTTTGCACTTCTCAGGGCCCATTCTAGTTGCCAATGTATGGAGGGGAATATATCTTGTGGTAGTTGCAACGCCAGCCTTTATCCACAGTTCCTTTAAACCATGTGCTTTCATGATACTCCAGTGATGCAATCCAAGAACTACCACATCTGTGCCATTAGAAAGGAGAACAACTCGTTCTGCCCCGCAGTTGGTAGCATCAAATGCATGTGGGATTGTTCTCACATCGGCTTCTTTAATGTCCAGGTCCAACGTTGGTACAGGGGTTGGGTCACTGCCATTGAAAATGCCCTGACATGGGTCAATATTGGGTGAGAATCCAATTCCACTCAAAAAAATATCTGTCATTGGCCTTGGGTGTGCTAGTACATAGTTTCTCAAGAGTCCCTGTAGCTTTGACTTGTTTGTAGAAGATGCCCAGAAAGCGTCCATAGAAACTGGCAGTGGTGTTTCTTCACAAATGACATTCAAATCAATTGGACCGCAACTTAGTCTTCTCTGACGTTTACTGTCTTTTATGGAGCCTTCCACGTATGTATCGAATACAAAGTCAATACGATTAGAATCTTTACTCAGTCCATATGCCATCTGTAGGAACCGTGCACAAAGATCTCCAAACGTCTTAAAAAATGATGTCTTCATTTGGCGTAAACAACACATCACATCAACGATGCTAGCAGTTTTTACTTTTTTCCATTCATCTGGAGGCGGATAGTCTTTCTTCTTGTCTAAGTGCTCATCTTCCAAGCCTTTGCAAAGTTCACTTTTATTTGGCTTCGACATAAGTCCATTCACATCAAATAGGTAGCTTTCTTCAATTAAGTCATGCCTCAGCAGTTCCTTCATATCATAGTTTCTCACTCTAGCAATGTCAAATATCTTTTGAGCTTTAGTAAGTTTTTTGCTTCCCTGTTTTCCAACTTGCTGCTTTCCTTTCTCTGGTTTCGTTGATTTGAATGTCTTCTATATCAACAGGTGGATGTGGGCTTGGTGATAGTGTTGATCTCCTCAAGCAATTAGCTGGTAAACTAGCCATCTCACACATGCACAGAATAGCCTGAAATCAACAGAGGAAAATTTCTCACTACTAACCCCCTGACATTAATTTTTAATGTGTATGCAATTTATCTATGTACATGTATATTATGTATATATGTGTATGTATAATGTACACCTAAGATTTTGAAATGCAATGCAACATCTTCTCATCTCTTCACATCAAATGCCCAATGGCTTTAAATTACATGAAATAGTAAGAGAGTACCCACTCAAGGAAGGCTACATGATGTATTTTAATCTAATCTGTCCATCTATATGTAATCACTTAGAAATGCATGATTTCCATGAAAGAAACTTAGGGACTCTGATGAGTGGCTTCATGGACACAAGCAAAATGTACAGTGTAGAAAGTGGGGATTCCCTATAAAGGTGCTGACTCACTGATTCACAGGCCTCTGCATGTATGGCCTAATGCAAAGGGAGTAAGTTCAGGTCGCAGGCAGTAGATTAAAAACTGTGAATGATAAGTGACAACACTTTCAACACCATTCTTTCAAGGTCTACCTCCTACCCCCTACCCCCTTACCCTTACCCTCATGTCCCCTCTGTTCCCCTCTAAAAAGACATTTATAGGTTTCTTACTATTCTTAATCCTGTATTTTCTAAAGTTTTGGGGTGTTTTTATCTGTTTTGATACACTTTCAAAAAGCTCATATAACATGCAAAAAATTTGAAAAAGTGCATTTTTGCCATTTTCTTTTTTGATATTTTGACTTGAAAATAAAAGGGTTAAAGTATGTGTTTTTTTCTTCAAATAATTTTTAAAAACTTTCCTATGTAGTACTCAACTAGAATCTACAAATAAAAGAATAAATTAGTTTACAACTGGGTTCTGGTTTAATTTTAAGTTTTTATAGGCCCAGATTTTGAGCAAGTGTCAAATTACGTCATTGCTTGAGATCTGGTGACCTTGATCTTGACTTATTTTAATATTTCTTACTTTCATCTTGTAGCATACCCTATAAGCTACATTTTGATGGGTATTTCATGCAAATAGCTTATTTCCTTACTGAGTTACTAAGATTTGAATTTCCCCTACTCCAAATTTTTGCGGAAATTTTTAGTATGGTCAATAGCTACAAAACCATCCCTAGCAAGATTACTGCCGGGTTTCAGAATGTCTACCCTCGCTAAAATGATGCCCCAGGTGATGTTCTTTCAGAAAATAGTGAGTAACCTAGGGGCCCTTTTTAGCATGCGAACACCCCTTGGCTCCTGGAGTATTAGTTATTTTAGACAACCAGTTTTGTATATATTTTAATATCAATTCTCACTTTAATCAGCGGACAATTTAGATCAATTCGTATATGAGTGATCATTTCTCTAGGTGGGACACCTTTTATCAGTTTGCTCCTCTGTTTATTTTGTTTTGTATTTTCTTGAGATAGACCACCATCGATAAAATTGCGAAGAAAACGTTGCCATGTCTTAATTTTGAAAGTAATCCAAACCAACTGCTATAAATTTCTAGTACCACAACCATCCTTGTCATATTGGACTGTTTTCTCAATTAAAAAATCCGTTTGATTGTCTCACGGGATGAATCTGCTTCTGGTGATGGTGACGCATTTTTCTAATCCTTTTATTCGCATGATTCTAGACGTGTTTTACTTGAATATATTCTAATTGATTTGATATGATTCAAGAATTATGGTCATTCAGACTACTATTGTGACCAAAGATGCCATTCAACTCCAATGTCGACCTGTTTGGAAAACTCAGAAATCCATCTCTCAATGTGAAGCACACTGAAAGAAGTAAGAAAGGAGCAGGAGCTGAAGTGAAAGCTAAAGTTGGAGCAGCCATATTAGGGGCTGAGGGACCAGCAAACCCTCAAATAGTAATGCTTACAGTCCACTGCTTGAGCGGCCATGGAAGTTATATCCACTCCTTTTCCTTATTTAGAACTCTCCTCAGTCGTATAAGGAATCATTTAAGAAAAAACAAGAATATTGAAATCATTATTATACTGTTAAAGGACATACTGATGATTACTTTAACGGCTTACAAGAATAATAATGAGAAAATTATTTATTTGTTTAACGTCATAGGTATTATGTTTCTATGTCAGTATTAATTGATAAGAACTATTACCGCAAATATACAGATCACTACATCACATGAATAATGTATGCTCATCAAGTGCTGCTAGAACTTCTCTCGGATCATCAATGGCATATTCGTCGTAAGATGACTGCATTTTCTACCTAGGTTACTCTTCTGACCATTCTTTATATCAGCCTCTTTATAAGTGGACAATCTTCTACCATCCATGTACATATGATATCGAATACGCTGAGATGAATTGCGAAATGGAGCGTATGCCGAAAAAAGCATCGATAGACATCAGCATGATTAGCAGAGACTGCATATAGATGGTAGTAATGCAAATATCCTAGATAATACTGTTTAGTTCCTTTTTAGAAGAGAGGATATATAGGAATTTCAGTGAGTGACACTATAAAGACATGTAATAATATGAAAAATTAGAATTTTTTACACGAGTAGTAATCATATAACTAGTTACACAATTCTAGTTTATGGAGTTATAAGCAAAGTGAAAGCCGAAATAGAAATTAGATTAGTAATTTATCCATTTCCACGGGTAATAAATTATGGGTGTAGAAGTTGATAGAATGATATCTCAGAGGCTTGGTAGCAACAGAATAGGCATACAAAATACACCTACAAATGCAAGGAGATGACAGGAACAATAGTATTGGTGATTTACCAAATACATACACTAAATTCTTTGAAGAACACTAAAATGTATGTTGCACGAGAATAAAAGTATATTCCCCCCCCAAAAAAAAAAAAAAAAAAAAACCTACTGCTGAATCAATATATTTAACCCTGAAACGAAGACCTTGACCGTAATCAATTTTATTGATAAGAAAACAGAAAAAAACGTAGATGAAGCCCCAGTAATAATACTGGTATAAAGCGTACTGAAAAAAAAAAGAAAAAAAAAACTCTAGTGTGGTCAATATCCTCTGATTTCAGAATATTGGCTACTCGTATAGACTCATATATCGCTGCATCAGCTTTAAGTGGAATACAACACTGAAAAAGCATGAGGACAACCGAACGTAATCCTGGTTATTATTCATTTCTGATATTAAATAGATAATCTTTTATGAAGAGATACTTGTTCAGAAAAATGTTAA
>NC_090737.1:42687949-42700449 GCF_036898095.1 Palaemon carinicauda | reverse complement strand
CGATTCTGCCTTGGACAGTTTTCTGCTGAAGAAGGCCAATTGACGGGGCGAGCCATTGACCACCTGCTCGAGTACTGCACCAAGAGCAACATCGCTGGTATCTGTGGAGAGAAGGAAGGGGGCATTTGGGATAGGAAAAGTGAGAGCTGCAGCGATTGATAGGGCCCTCTTTGCATTACAGAAAGCTGCTTCTTGAAGGGGACCACACTTCAGGTTCTTTGGCTTGCCCTTGAGGGAGGCATAGAGGGGAGAAATAGTGGCGGCGAATGCTTGCAGAAAGCGGTGATAATAGTTGATGATGCCCAAGAATTCCTGCAGAGCTTTAACGGTCGAGGGCACGGGGAAGTCCTGAATTGCTGCTACCTTCTCAGGGAGGGGATGAACTCCTTCCGAAGTGATGCGGTGCCCTAGGAACGACACTTCGTTGGTGCCAAAGGTATACTTGTCGTACCGGACTACAAGGTTGTTTTGTTGCAGGCAGTCGAGCACGATGCTCAGGTGATGGAGGTGTTCCTCTTTTGAGGAGGAGAACAGAAGTATGTCGTGCACATAATATACACAGAAGGAAAGGTCCCCTAAGATGCCAAACATGAGACGTTGGAACCTGGCCCCAGCACTTCGAAGGCCAATACAGGATTAATTGAAGGTATATGTACCAAACGGAGTGCTGATAGCAGTCTTGGGGATGTTTTCTTGGTTCATATGCACCTGATAATACCCCTTCAGGAGGTCGAGCGTAGAGAAAACCTTCGCTTTGGGCAGGTAGGAGGTCACGTCGTTGATGTTTGGGAGGGGGTAGTGATCCGGTTCTGTTTGCATGTTGAGGCGCCTGTAATCCCCGCATGGACGGAGGAAGCCGTGTTTCTTCAAAACGATGTGTAAGGTTGACAACCATGGGCTGGAGGCTTTTTGGCAAAGACCCATTTCCTCCATTTTGGCGAACGTCTGTTTGGCTGCTGCCATTCGTTCCGGTGCCAGACGTCTGAATTTTGTATATATATATATATATATATATATATATATATATATATATATATATATATATATATATATATATATATATATATATATATATATATATATATATATATATATATATATATATATATATATATATATATATATATATATATATATATTTGTGAGTGTATGTGTGTGTAAGTGTATGTATATTTAGTATATTTACTAGGAATATTTTAAAATTTGCTTGATACAAAAAAATATGATATATTTCCATCGCTATCCTTTGATAATCCCTTCATGTATATGTTATCCTCGTAAGCAATTGCGCTGTCTCTCAGTTACCACCTAACTGGCGAATCTGCACATTGGTGACCATAGAAGTGTTCACCTCCCTCTGCTTTAACCTTCTCAGCTGTGTCTTTTGGTTTGGTGATGCCGACATCAGACACTGACTCTACTATGAATACCATGCACCTGAAAGTCCCGTTCTTTGCCACCGGCGAAGTGTTCGCCTGGTGCCAGCGTGTTGAAGTCCAGTTTTGCATGAAGGCCGTGACTCGGTCAAGTACCAAAGCAGAATAAGTTGCAGCGATTCCTAAGGACACTTTCCCGAATATCTCCGATTGTCTGTGGGAGGAAGGAGACACGCCAATAACGTACAACGCCCTGTAATCATTCCTCTTAGAGTAGTTACCTAGAGAGCAAAACATTTTCAGGTCTCTCAACAACCATTGGACGACCAAAAGGCTTTGCTCGCCCTCAGTGAAATGACCAGTATTGCTCACCTACAACCTACCGCAGAGGGCTCTTCTCTCGAAGTGAATTTACTCCATGCTCTTTGGGTACGGCGCCTATCCGAATCTCTACATGCTGCTATCACCGATGTCGATATTTTGCTCATGAAGTACCTGATGACTAAAGTCGACATCCTTATGGACAGCTTCTTCAACACCTGCCAGACCTCCATCAATGCCTTCACTCCTGATGAAGTGGATATTTATTCAACATCGACCAAGGCCAACGTGAATGCTGTTAGGACACAGACTCCCACCCCATGATGTGTTGGAGCAGGGACGAAGTTGCGCACCACCCACATATACCACCCCTCACTTATGCCACAACCAACGACCTCTCTAATCACTTCCTGATGTCCATCGGCTACAGTTACGTTATTACCATACCAAATTCGGGGCTGCTGTTGAGAAAGATTCAAATGGTTGTCCCTGGCCAAAAATCGTGTAAGTAGGCTATCGCTTGCGGCGGTGGCTTCCCATGTCACTAATCTTTTCTTTTTACATGACGCAGGTACGGGCGTAAAATTTAGGTAAATATGGGTGCTTCCGGTTCTCTTCTCATCTGTCTAAGTCTGTCGACATCCGCCTGGTAGCTGCCTACGGATCTGCGATACCCACCCACGATTATGAAACCCCTACTTTATCGTTTTGAAGCGCCAGATACGTTTGGAAATTTCTTGTTGCTGATGTTATATTAGCGTTCCAAGAACTCTACTGGTCATCGGACAATGTACTTCAAGGTGTGAAGCCTATCATCATCAACATGGACTTTGATGACAAGGATGATCTTTTCATCCATAGGGATATAGAATGAAATAAAGCGCATGCCCAGTGATAGTCATAAACTCCCCATCTATCATATGTATAAATTTGTAATAGAGAGAGAGAGAGAGAGAGAGAGAGAGAGAGAGAGAGAGAGAGAGAGAGAGAGAGAGAGAGAGAGAGAGAGATAATACTTTAATGTAAAATATAAGTAGAACATAATTAAATATTGATGGAAAATAATAAAATACCTAATGTAATTAAGAAAAACACAATCAAAATGAATGAGAGAGAGATGAGTTAGGCAGGAATGAAAACACAGGCGTGGAAGTGAGATTTAAACAATGAAGAAAGGTTGGTGGGTGGTAGGAGGGATAAGTTTCCCAAGATTACTGATCTGATTGAATTTGTAAATGATGCCTGAATAGGCTTGGACATGTCCTTATATCCAGTAGTAAAGTACCTTTAAGTTCTGTGTTTGGAAGAGGATTTTTTTTTTAAATTGGAGAAGTGTGTGAGAAACTTTTTCAAAATACTATACCAGTCGATCAATTAGTTTGAAAGATATTAGCAATGAGCATTGGGTGGAAGTGGTTGAAAAACATAGTAGTTACCAGTTAGAACTAAATTATACCCAAATTATTGAAGTATTCAGCAGATTTTGAAAATATTCTAAGACTAATAATATCGTTAGGTTCCTATGTCATGAACTCGTGAGATCACTCAATCCCTTACCTTCAAATAACATACCTACAGTTATTGGTACAGTTATTGGCTTATATACTAAATTACAATCTTACTCTAGTTCTCTTTTACCAATGATTCACTTTTCCTTCTAAAATCAAGCAACATCATAACTAAGGTTATGGTAAAAATCACAAGAAATGCCCTTGAACACGTATAAAAAGAATTACTTTTACATTAAGCCCTTTAGTAACATTTGTCTTTCAGTAAAAGAAAAGGAACTCTGTTAAAGAGTATTCTTTTATACATGCCATTTTTACTCTGTATAATTAATAAACATACTAGAAAAAAAACAGTAAAAAAGGAAAAGATGTCAATGAAATTCAATACCTATTATTATTATTATTATTATTATTATTATTATTATTATTATTATTATTATTATTATTATTATTATTATTATTATTATTATTATTATTATTATTATTATTATTTAAGTCTTACTATATATATGTAAAAGAGACAAACATATCATACGAACAGGAAACCGATTACTGACAAAAGAAAGAAATAAATGAAATAAAAAAAAAATTCTAAGATCACTTGACACACTTCCCTAAAATCTCATTCTTCCATGTAATTCTGACCGTAAAAGTCTCAGTTGTCATTTGGGAGAGAAAGTTAAATAAGAGGTTCGCTCTACGAGGATAAATTTGTTGTCCATATGACCTTCTAAGAGGATTGTGGTTCGAAGAAGAGTGCCTTATTATCGGTAAATACTTGGGGATTTATAGCATATGTCGATTTCTTTTTTATGATCTAGTTTTGAAAATCGTCGAATTCAAAACCATATAGAAGACACTCATTCAACTGGTAAGGTAATGAGTTGATAAAATTGGTTTGTCATTTGGTTTTACACGCTACTGTATTTAACATGAAAAGTCTATATCAAATACAGTAATACACTTTACTCTCTCTCTCTCTCTCTCTCTCTCTCTCTCTCTCTCTCTCTCTCTCTCTCTCTCTCTCTCTCTCTCTCTCTCTCTCTCTCTCTCTCTCTTAATAAAAACTTCCTTTTCTTCAGAACTATGATATGCCACTGTTTGTCCGTATTTTAGAATTCTAGTAATTATCCGATTAATAAATAGTACCAAAAATCTCCAGAATATAGATGTTAAGGACTTCCTATTGCACCTTTTTTCGAGTTCATGGATGAAGGTGTAATTGCCCTATAGCATTGACAGAAAATGTAAAACATAAATATTTGGAAAATAAGTACGTGAAAAAAAGGCACACAGTGATAGAAACTTAGATTTTTATTTTGTGGGAATATGATGTATAAAAAGCGAAAAACTAACCTTCACGCTGATAAATAGCACTCTCTAAAACTAAATGCTTTTTTTCCTCTTGTACATAGAAATTACAAGAAATACACCTGAATATGGAAGGAACGTTTATATATATATATATATATATATATATATATATATATATATATATATATATATATATATATATATATATATATATATATATATATATATATATGAATATATATACATATATATATATATATATATATATATATATATATATATATATATATATATATATATATATATATATATATATATATATATATATATATATATATATATAGATATAAAAGATGAACTGCTAAAAGGGAATTAACGGTCAAATAAAGTTAGAAGACTATATTCCTTTCTTGACGACTCCGTTCACAGCAATGAATGAAATATTCCTTTAATACGAAAATAAAAGCACAACAGATAAAGTAACATTTAATGAAATTATACAGCGCAAACAATATTAACAGACTACAATGACTTCCTTGATGGTCTGAGATATAGAAAAAAGAGAAAGTGACTCTCTCCATAAAATACATTAAATTAAGAAATAGAATGGGAAGTAGTCTTATTGTCCAAAAAAAAAAAATATGTATCAACATCGAATTATTGCATAAAGAAAAAAAGTAGTGAATAAGTGAATCAGCTTCCAAACTATAATGAAGTGGGAAAATGTACAAATGTTCTTGCTAGATGCTATTCATATAGGTTTCTCTCTCTCTCTCTCTCTCTCTCTCTCTCTCTCTCTCTCTCTCTCTCTCTCTCTCTCTCTCTCTCTCTTTACCTACTATGAGATTCAGGGCCTCTGTAACACGGTTTTTTGGACTTTGCTCCCTATCAAAGCATCGGATGTAGCTGAAAGTTGACATAATTATATTTTACAGCCTCACTCAAATTTTGTCGGGCATTATCAATAACCTAAACCCGATAGTTTTAATTTTTATAGAGTAAAAATTATCTAGCCGATGCCATGGCCAGTGATAACGAGCCAAGAGTCGAAAACATTCATTACGTAAGCAATGTAAACACTCTTGACAAAATTTTGCCCCGCCCATCCAACAGACACCCATTCACCTGGTTCCATTGGCTCTGAAACCCATAACAGTCAAGAATGGCTAACAGGATTTGGAATTGCTCCGTGGTTGCAAAACTGCATTTGTCTTACGACTTGCAACTTTATACAGTCAAGAGAAAACCCGTGGCCATATTTACTATAGCCTGAAAAGATAATTATTCAGTTTCTAGTTTAAATCCAATGTTTATGGTCTGATTTGTATTTAGCGTTACATGATTATGATACTTGTAATGTCATTCAGGCTTTTGAACATTTCCATTAACTATTCACTATGCCACCAAGAGAGAGATTGTATTTAAACAGTCTTTATATAACTATTTTTGTTAAAATAAGAATTTTGTGCTAAAATCTCCATCAGACCAACGGATCATCCGATATAATTTTTTTTTCCTTCTTCTTAGGCCGCACGACCGTGTTGGCTATGTTTTGGGCATGACTGCAGGTGCAGTGAGGGTCACCGTCAACCGTGCCTCCAGTTCCGTTCCTTCACCATCGTCAGGATCACAAGTGCTGTCTGTATTTGATAACTTTACGATTGGTGCCATTCGTTGCTGTATCCACAGAAAGTTTGCCGAACAGGAGCATTTCACTGTTGATTCCTTGACAAATGACCTCAAAACAGCTGGCATTATTCTTGAAATGACATCATGGGCTTCAGTACTTCGACTCTTGCATTCTATGGGATTCAAGTATAAAACTTCCCAACGTAAGATGTATGTAAGGAAGGAATCTCTGGAAATTGTATGCCACCGGATAACTGCTCTCCGTGATCTACGACGCCAGCGGGAGGAGGGGAGAGTGGTCGTTTACGTAGATGAAACCTGGTTCACGACGAGGATGGCCCACAACAGGGAATGGGCAGACACTACGCAGGATATCAGCAGCCCCACTTACAGTCGTCAGGTTCCTCCTGGAGAAGGTGAGCGTTTTGTGGTGGTGGCAGCTGGCACGAATGAGGGCTTTATAGATGGTTCATACATGTGCTACCTGGCCAAGACCAATTAGGGAGACTACCATGGCGAGATGAATGCAAAGTTGTTCAAACAGTGGCTAACGACGCAACTTCTGCCATCCCTTCCCGAGCCATCTGTACTTGTCATTGATAATGCACCATATCATAGCACACTGCTCGAGGAGAGTCGATGCCCCCCATCAGCAACCAAAAAGGCAGATCTCGTCAGGTTATTATAATGACTTCCAATATATATATATATATATATATATATATATATATATATATATATATATATATATATATATATATATATATATATATATATATATATATAATATATATATATATATATATATATATATATATACATATATATATATATATATATATATATATATATATATATATATATATATATATATATATATATATATATATATATAAATATATATATATATATATATATATATATATATATATATATATATATATATATATATATATATATGTATATATATATATATATAAATATATATATATATATATATATATATATATATATATATATATATATATATATATATATATATATATGTATATATATATATATATATATATATATATATTATATATATATATATATATATATATATATATATATATATATATATATAAATTGTTCGAAGAGTCAATTAACCTATTTTAATGGGAACTTGATCAAATTACACTTTAATGCTTGTACTACATGTAACAATTTATGATCTATCTTTAAGGTATTAATGTTCTATTATTTTCTCTCGTCAGGTGGCTAGAACAGCGCAGGATATCGTTCCGACCTTCTGCCACACGCACAGAGCTGCTGCTTATTTGCCAAAAGAATCGGCCGGAGCGGAGGTATGAGATTGAGAACAACATCCGTGAATGGGGACATGAGGTTGTGCGTTTGCCCCCCGCTCACCCCGAGCTCAATACAATTGAACAAGTGTGGGGGTTCATGAAGAGACACGTACGTTTCTCCCTCCGTCGATTTACTCGATCCGACCTGCAGGACAGGTTGGAGGAAGCCAGGCTTTCTGTTAGGGGGAAATACCCCATTTTAGGGGAATCAGGTGGTGTTTAGGGTTGAGCCTAGGGGAATCTTAAAAAAGCCAAAATCTAGGGGAATTTGTATGTCTTTAGGGTTAATTGTTTATTTTCTGGGGTGTTATAAGATTCTCTCTCGATGAATAAGAAAAATTCCTATTTTTTCATTTTTCTTAGTTCCTGAACAAGAAAATATTATAAAAAAAGGTAAATAGGGGCCGTTCTAAAGTAAAGGCTTCTCTCTCCGACCGAGTCCGACGAGAAGCACATGTTGGTGTCTTTTCAAACATAAACAAATAGAGAAGAGATCACGTGTGAGCGGTGAACCGATCGGTCTATGGGCAGCAGGCATTTTGTATGGTCATTAAATTTTGCTGAAGTGTATTGATATAACATCGCTATATCGGCCTGGAATATTTGAGCAGTCGTTCTCCTTAAAAAACCCAGGTAAGTGAAAATTATGCTTTTTAGAAACATAATTGAATGAAGTACAGTATAGGTTATGCTAGACTAGGGTGAAATGGTTCTGAATTACTGATAAGTGTAATACTACCTATGTTGTCCACCATTTGTCTGCCTGGACGCCTTCCTGAGACTACTTGTTGGCATGCAAGTAGGAAGTAACTTAGATAATTTGCAATGTTTTAGGTAAAAGTTAAAAGTGCGGGGGACACTCAGGTCTTTCACACCACGATTTTTGCCGCTTCAGCCTCTAGGCTTACCCTAAAGGCCTGAACCTACAAGTTTGTAGGTTGTTAATTTTGGACTTCTTCAGGAATCACATTCGGGCTTCTTTTTATTAGTTAGCTTAATCTTACTAATAGCTCTCTACAATGGGGGGAAAAAATTATTAGCCTAGCCTAGAGTACACCAAAATAGCCTATGTTTAAGCTTACAGTAGTGGTAGGCTAGTAGTTTTAGTTTGTCAAACAAAAAACTACAGTTGTTATGGAGAATGATTTATTTGATTTTGGTAGTATCTGCTAGTGTATAATCTTGGGTTACTTATATATATATATATATATATATATATATATATATATATATATATATATATATATATATATATATATATATATATATATATATATATATATATATATATATATATCACAGCGCTGGCAAGCGCGACCGGGGAACAAGCAAAAATGCTGCCAGTGCTGTTATATACGGTTACGTAAACCAGAAATACCGGGTTTTCAGAAAAGTGCTTTCCGGACATAGTATAAGCTTGAAACTCTAGGATTTAGTTCTATTCAATTTAACTAGACGATGCTAAAAGTTTCAAGTCCCTATCTTATAAGGTTCGTGAAATATGACGTCAGAAATATGCAAAAAAATAGCAAAAAATACGTCAACTTTCATGTGTTCGATATAGTCATGGATAGACGCTTTTTAGCAAAGTTTCAACCCTATAATCTTAGCTTCTGAATGAGCTAGATAGCTGTTCGACCTCAGGTTTTGTAGATTATGTTTTAAATTGGGTATTAGGCTATGTGGGAATGTTTTCCGGTAATCACGAAGGCTGTAGTCATGTACTTAAGTTTCAAAAGGCATCAAACTGACATCTTTAAGCGAACTTTCAACGTTTATTTCTCAGCTTCTGAATAATAAGTTATAGACATGTTTGACCTCACATTTTGAAGATATGACTATAAACTAGTTAATCAATATGCTTGCGTAAAAAAAGAGTGATATTTTACCAAAAGCCGATAAATCGGTTGGAACTTTTGACCGGGGAAACGTCTGTCTATATCCGAACATAACTTGACAACAAAACGTTTACCCGATTGAGCGGTTTAAAGAATTGATATAAAAATTTTAACCGGGTGTCGCCGGTCGCTTGCTTTTGACATTACCCATAGTCATAAAACAAAAAAATTCTGGGTAACGTACCTACAACTATAACGTTAAATAATAAAATAGCATACACGCCAACCTTTGATCACAGCGCTGGCAAGTGCGACCGGGGAACAAGCAAAAATGCTGCCAGCGCTGTGATCAAAGGTTGGCGTGTATGCTATTCTGCTAATGGTTTGATCAAAGCTTTAATAGTCACTAGAAACCAAGGAGATTCCTTTAGAGAATATTGTAGCATTTATTCAGACAACAAATGTCATTATGGGGGAGAAACATTCTGTTGCAACCATTTTAAGAGAATTATTGCCGAATGTTATAATAGTAAAATGTTCGTGCCATCTTATTCACATGTGTGCATCATATGCTTGCCTAAAGCTACCTAAATCCCTTGAGGATCTTTGTTGCAATATACACACACATTTCAGTTTAAGTTCAAAGTGACAAGATTCTCTAAAAGAATTTCAGAATTTAGTAGGTGCAGCTCGTCACAAAATTTTAGCTCCAGGGCAGACCAGGTGGCTTTCCTTGGAAAACTGCGTCAAACGATTACTGGAACAATGGGAGGCTTTTAGATTATATTTCATTGATGTTGCATTTACAGATCCAACGGACAGTAATGATGCCATTCTGCAATCTCTCAATAATAAGTTTACCCTTGCCTATTTAGAATTTTTTGTCGTACAACTTAAGTTGCCTCAATAGATTTAATACACAATTTCAATCAGAGATTCCAAATTTTTATTGTCCTAAAAAAGAAGTTAGCAATTTAATAAGGAGCATATGCTCAGATTTTATGAGAATTCTATATGTTAAAAAGTGTGATATACATGCACTGGATCCAAAGCATCCATTATTTTCATCAATTATTGTGTCAGCTGAAAACATATATTTAGGAGTATTGGCTATGGAGACAATGAGAGAGTTAAATAAAAAAAAAGCAGTGCCCATGATATAAAAATATTTTACGAAAGTTGTTTAAATTTTCTTATTGAATCTATAAAGCAGATTCAAAATAGATTCTCCCTTAATGAGCCTATTCACGCAATAGTTCAGTGTTTGAATCCAATGAATGCTGCTAATATTGATCCTAAATCACTGGCATCTGTCTTTGATGCTATACCACAGCTGTATAAATATGCAGATAGAAACAAGACAGATGAAGAGTGCAGGTTCCATTGTTTCAGTGAGGAGTTGAATGGCCAGGTACCCTGTTTACAGTACTGGGATATTGTATTAAACAAGAAAAATTCTGCAAACTTTCCATGCTTTCCAAATTTAAGGGCTTTAATCTCTGTATTGTTACCTTTGCCATTTTCTAATGCTAGTGTGGAGAGATTTTTAGTAAATTCAATCTGACAAAAAACCCACAGAGGACTAGGTTGAAAAATGAAACATTTTGTGGTTTAATGCACATGGTTTACCATCTAAGTAACAAAGGTATAACTACAGATGGTCTCAGGATTGATGACCGAATAGTTTCAGCAGTTAGGGCAGTACAGAGTAATGCAACATATAATGACAGCAACAGGAATGTTTAGATGAAAGTTCACTAGTAGATTATGATGATGTGAGGCAGATAATTTGCAGAGCAATAAATAAAAATTTTTATAGTATGCATATATGATATGACCATAAATGTAGTTTATGCTATTCCTTATGAAGAATGAAAGTTTTGCTACTTAACAGTTTCATGGATATTGGATTTTTGCAAAGGTTAGTGATTGTTGATACAAAATACTTTCTGTTAAGGTAATAATGGTTTTGGGCATATCTTGAAAGGGAAAGAAATTTTACTTTTTGCTGAAGTCAACTAGTTACTTCATAACCCCTGTGTAGTACTGTTTCACAGGACTAAGGATATACAATATTGGCTTTTGTAGGGAAAGAATTATCTTGTAATATATTACAAATCCAGTGACGATGAGGACGGGGAAGATAATCTTTTCCTCGAGAGTGATGATGACTGCATTTTGTAAATAAATCATGAATAGTTTTAGAAGTTTTATTTGTACATCTAATGGGAATTTATAGAAGTAAAGTGAACATAATTCATTTATCCTTTAAAATAATTACTACATGTAGCAAAACAAAAAGATGATAATGCAATGAAGGAATGATACCATACTTTATCTTTAGCTTCAACATCGGCAATAACATACCCATACCCATAATTTGTCAGCTTAATGAAATAACCTACCATCTAATGTTTAACTTAATTTCTGAGGAGGTCATGGCTTATTGCACAGTGAAAAAAAAAAAAAAAAAACATGACAAAGAATTTGTAAATGGCGGAACGATACATAAATGTGGGTGGGGTATCTGTGCTAACGTAGTAATACTACTGTGGCAGTAGTGCCGCAACAGTAGTATACATGAATTAAACGTTTAGGCCAACTGCTGGGATCCTTGAGGATCATTTAGCACTTCTTACAACTACTCGAGAAATGAGTTTTTATAGCCAGAATTTAAATTTTTGGATCCAACAATGCCCATGATAGCCTTCAGTGTTATCCTGAATTATAACGAGGCCAAAGTGGGTGGAGCCTCATGAAGTCATCATTCTGACGATAATTATTGGTGAAGGTTTAAAGCGAAAATACGGTACCAGCTATTTTTTTTTTATTTTTACAGTAAATAGGTAGGTAGATAGACAATAAATAAAAGTTGCTTGACACTGGATATAGCAATTATCAAATCAAGCTTGTCTACTACGTTTTTGAAAATTACCAACTATTCCCTACACCTTGTCAATCTGATTGTGACCTTTATAATAAAGTATACTGTAATTTCTTAGGAAACTTATTTTGGGAGTTAGACCAATAATCGAAGTGTTTTTGTATTTATTAACATATTTTGTTGGTTTGTTCAATATGACAATTATCAGTGGAGAGGTTTCAAAGTTCATAGAGGTGTACTGCTTTGCTTTTATTTAAACTTTTGTGTCATTGTTGGCAGAG
>NC_090737.1:42672949-42685449 GCF_036898095.1 Palaemon carinicauda | reverse complement strand
AAGGCTCTCACTTGAGATAGTGTAGCTGTGTACGCTGTACTTACGAACATTTTGTAATAGAAAATGAAGAAAACTCATGTTCTGATGTCTCATTATCCGTCAATATGGGACATATTGGTGTCAGATGTAAAAGTATGTCTGTTTGTCTATGCTCTGATCGAAGTTGTTCTTTGAGCCAGTAAAATAAAAATTCAAGATGCTTAGATAAGCGAGAACTAACTTAACACACACTTTTACTACGGGAAATGAAAACGGAGGAGCAGTGTATAGCGTTCCCGTTGAAGATTATAGTCAAGAAATTAGAATGCAATAGTTGGAAAATAAGTTAGGAAACTTAGAACAGTTAATGAACAGAGTCTTTGTTGAATGAGAAGGGGAGTGACTCACAACCAAAGCATTTCTAACGTACATAAACAAAGTTCAAACGCAAATAAGTGAAAGTACACAAGCATAGCCAACGGAGGAGCAGTGTATAGCGTTCCCGTTGAAGATTATGGTCAGGAAATTAGAATGCAATAGTTGGAAAATAAGTTAGGAAACTTAGAACAGTTAATGAACAGAGTCTTTGTTGAATGAGAAGGAGAGTGACGCACAACCACAGCATTTCTAACGTACATAAACAAAGTTAAAACGCAAATAAGTGAAAGTACACAAGCATAGCCAAGTGAAGATATGCAAATCGTAGTTCGAAAGTTGCCAGAACTCCAGGCAAGTGTTAGGCCTTTTCATAATCAGCGGCCAAAATGAACCGTTTCAATCGATTAAAGTGTTTTTGAGAGATTTTGAAGTAGCCACATATGAGTGGTCGAAAAGAGAAAAAGCTATTCTAGTAATTAGATTGCCGAAAGATGCTCCCGCAATAGAATTATTGTGTTGGCCATAAGAAAATTTAAGAAATTATACTGAAATAAAATGACGTTCAATTGAGAAGTATGCCTTACCTGATGCGAGAATGGGGGACATAAAAGAATTACAAAACCAGATTTCAGTGATGTGAATCCGTTCTTAGATTTGCAACTCGAATTTTTCTCGATTGCAATTCGTTTGCTACCCGAAGTGCCAATCTCCCAGGAGGTGATAAAAAAGCAATTGCCTGTAAACATATTCCCAGACTAGTAATCCCGTATTTATGTGGTTATTTGTTTGATGACAATCACTCATTAGCAGACGTAGTGAGTGCGGTTCAAAACATTCTAGACAGTTTGCCAGAAGAAAAAATGGCTGGGAACAACGGTCTCAATTCCAAGAAGTTGGCAGCCATGAGAGGCACTCATCAACCCCCAAAGCTGGATAGGAGAGAACGCAGTCAGCAGGTTAGAAGAGGCTGGCAGTGCGGGGGAGAGGGGCACCGACGAATGCAGTGCCCCATCCAAGGATCCCTCTGGTGTTACACTTGTCAGGCCTACGTTCATCTATCTCGAGAGTGCTCATCAAAAAACGCTGATGGTGGGCGGGCTGTGGCACACACACACTTCCCCCCGTCCAATAGCAGAGAAAAAGGAAACAGAAGAAGGGTGAAATGAGGGAGTTCGATGACCGCCCCCACATGACATCACAAACAGTAGCCGAGGCAGTGCTCCCATTGACGACGGAGTTAGAGCAGGCACTGGGACCTCCATCGGTACCCCCGACCTCACCCCTTCATCACTAGGTAGCAGCGGCATTGCAGCTCAGGTCATTGGCTTGTGCCCCATATATCTTAATGGCTGTCTAGGAATGTTAGCAGTTGGGATTTACCTGTCAGATAAATCCATTCGAGCGCTGATTGGCACAAGAGCCAGCGTTTCACTGACTGAAAAAAATGTTCCTCTAACCCACAATAGTCTTCGACATCTATCGTCCTCGACACGCCAGGAGGAAATAAACTATGCATAAACCATACAACGATCGTCAACTTTAAGGTGGGATCTGTGAAGTTTACACATGATATTTTTGTCTTGACCACCTTGCGAATTCCTGGAATCGAGGCTATCTTAGGAATAGATTTCATTTCATGTAATCAAATATGCATTTTTTGGGGAAAAGATACAATATCAGTAAAAGGAGGGGGGTACATTTTGTCAATTGAAAGTCATGAGAGAATAAGTGCTTGTGAGGGCTCGGGGAGACATTTAAGTAAGGTAACAGGTGTACCTGAGAGGGGAGAAGTGTTGTCTCCCCAGACACATACGAGCACATCAGTGACCCCGTGTCGCCCTCTTCCGGAAGGAATCAAGGTCGTTGTTAAACCCAATAACAATTGGGCACATATGATTTTAGAGGCCTTATCGGAAATAAAAGGGAACAGAGCTGATATAACAATAGTTAATTTGTCAAATAAAAGAGTTGTGTTTGGAAGTGATTCTGTGTAATAATTGGAGTTATGTAAAATTGCTAATAAAGGGATGTTGAGAGCCATAATTCCAGCCCGCACAGACGAACACACTCAGAATTTGATTATTCAAGTTGGAAAACTATGTCCATCAGAATATCAACTTGTAGTTAGTGACATTGTCAATGATTATTCTGATGTAATTGCAATTGGAGATGAAACCCAGCCACTGAGGGGGGGCAAGCCAGCATCAACTTGGTGCCAGTCCCAGGGTTGGCGGCAGGAAAGGCATCCGTCATTGAAAAACTAGTCAAAACAACTATGGTCATTGAGTATAATCAGAATGAAATTAATGCTAGGGCGTTCCCCTTAGGCAACGTGTTGGGACCTCGCCTGATCCCTCCGAAAAATCGGCAAGGGCTACCAGTCATGGCCGGGCAAGCCGAGAGGAAAATATCTGAGGAGAGGATGAGAGTAGTAAGTCTGACTGTGGGGACATTGACTGGAAAAGGGCGAGAGCTGGTTGACCTCATGGAGAGAAGGAAGATTGGACCGTTGTGTGAGTAGGAGACCAGGTGGAAGGGATATAAGGGAAGAGAAATAAGCGAAGGTTGTAAATTTGAGAAAAAGATTAACAGACTGATGACTTACAGTTGCGGTGGCAGGGAGAGCCAGATAGATTTGCTGCTGTGAAAGAGAGACCATCTGACGGAAGTTAGACATTGCAAGGTGATAAATGGGGAGAGTGTAGCAGCACAACACAGGTTAGTGGTAATTGATTGCTGACTAAGGAATTGTAGGAGAAGTAAAAAGACGAGAATGGACCCAAACATTAAGTGGTGGAGATTGAAAGAGGAAGAACTGAGAGTCTTGTTTAAGGAAAAAGTGCTGGAAGCAGTAAGGTTACATGAGGATATACAAGAATGGTGGACAGAGAATATTAAAGTGATTCTAAGGATCAGTGAGGAAGTACTTGGAAAGTCATCGGGAAGAAGACCCCCAAATGACAAAGAATCATAGTGGTGGGATGATGAGGTACAAGAACGGGTAAGAACCAAGAGAGAAGCCAAGAAGAAGGCAGATCTATCAGGACAAGAGTAGGGTAAGGAAAAATATAAACAAGCAGAGAAAAAATAAGGACGAGCAGTAGCATAGGCAAAGGCCGAGACATTAAATGAAGTCTATAAAGAGATGAAAACACCAAAAGGAGAGAAGAAAATATTACGAATTGCTAAGGCCCGAGATGCTGTATCTAAAGACAGAGATAAGACAAATAAAAGTCAGCAATGGTATATCTCTAGCAGAGAAGAATGAAATTATAAGAAGGTGGGAAACTTATTTTGAAGGACTATTGAAAGAGGAGAAACCAAGAACAGTATTTGAAGAAGGACTCCCAAACGAGACAGTTACCATAGGAGTGACTAGAAGAGAAGTAGAATAAGCAGTAAAAAAAGATAAAAATACTAAAGCTGCAGGACCGGATAATATACCAGTAGAGGTATGGAAGAGTCTTGGAGAGGAAGGCATAGATATCTTGTGGGACCTGAAGCAGAAGATCTTCAATCAGGAAAGATGTCAGAGGAATAGAGAAGAAGCCTGATCATTCCCATCTATAGGGGGAAGGGAGATATCCAGGAATGTGGCACCTACACAGGCATAAGGCTGATAAGCCATGCTATGAAAATATGGGAGAAAATCCTTGAGAAGAGACTCAGAGATGAAACAACAATTGGTGAGGAACAATTTGGATTCATGCCTGGAAGTGGGACTGTAGAAGCAATATTTGTTTTGAGGCAGATGATAGAAAAACATTGGGAGAAACAGAAGGGATTACATATGGAGATGTATGACAGAAAAGGGAGTCTCTAAGAAATACGTAAGAATCACGCAAGATATGTATGAGAGGGCAGGAGCAAATGTTAAGAGCAGTATAGGCCTAACAGAAAGTTTCCTAGTAAATGTGAGACTACATCAGGGGTCTGTATTAAGCCCTTACCTATTCGATCTGGTCATGGATGGACTGTATCAAGGATGACCTTCGATCAAAGGGATGAACCGGTGATGAAGTTTGAGACAGAGGTAGAGGGAGAAAGCGGAACAGAAACATCGACCCCACATAGAAGTGGGAAAGGATGTAGACAAAAAAGAAGAAGAAGACAAATTGCAATTGGAGATGAGCCATCCGGGAGGATTGATCGATTTTCCTTTAGCATTGAAACTGGGCAGCCGGAGCCGATCAGGTCGAGGCCTTATAAGGTACCCATTCATTTCCATGGAAAAATGGGAAGGGAAATTAATAAATTAAGGGAACAAGGTATAATCGAGGAGAGCGAATCGTCCTCGGCTTCTCCAATTGTAGCTGTTAGGACAAAGAATGGCTCGGTAAGATTGTGTGTTGATTATAAAAAGTTGAATACAGTTACTAAGGATAATGCATTTCCATTGCCCTCGATCGAAGAATTACTTGTAAAAGTAGAAGAGAGTAAATGTTTTACAACAGTTGATTTAAAATCTGGATACTATCAAATACCCATTCAGGAGGACAGGGAATGTAAAATGGCATTTATAGCTAACGATCAACTATTTCAGTTTAATTTTCTTCCTTTCGGTGTTAAAAAAGCTCCAAGTCATTTCTCTAGAATAATGAAGGTGGTTTTTTTCTCCCTTGTTCTTGTTTATTTAGATGATATCATAATTACATGGAAAATAGCCGAAGAACATAATAATAATATTCGCAAAGTTTTAGAAGCATTGCAACGTAATGGTATGAAAATAAATTGGTCAAATTGCAAATTTTTCTGTAAACAGATCGACTTTTCATGTCACAATAACACCAGAAGGTATCCGACCCTACCCCAATAAAGTTGTAGCTATTAGAGATTTCCCCAGGCCACGTACCACTAAGGAAGTAGCTGGGTTCCTTGGGCTCGCTGGGTATTACCGTAAACCCATAAGAGGTTTTGAAGAGATAGTGAGACCTTTATATGCTTTAAAGAAACAAAAAGTAATAAATTGGGGAATGGAAGAAGAAAGGGCCTTTAACCATTTGAAAACTGCCCTAAGTAGCAATGAATTACTCTATTTAATCGCCCATTTTTAGTGACAACAGATGCGAGTAGCGTAGCTATTGGTGGCGTAGTTTCTCAATGAGATGATAAAGGCAAAGAACGACCCATTTGTTTTGCTTCCAGAGAATTAAAAGGCGCAGAAAAGAATTATAGTACATTCGATGAAGATGCTTTGGCTATTCCTTGGGTTGTAGAGAGGCATCGGTTCTTTGTATTAGGTCAGTCGATTGAGTTGCAAAGTGATCATCGCCCTCTACGGGATTTCTATTATAAAAACGATTTGACCTCTCGACAAGCGAGATAGATTGAGATATTGTTGGAGTTTAATATAAAGGATTTACTTCACATGAAACGTAAAGCTAACAAGGTAGCTGATGCTCTCTCTAGAGATCCTGAAATAGGAGTAACAACTAGGTCACAAAAGAGGAATGAAAAACGTTACCAAAATATTGAAGATCACCATCAAAATAGAGAATGGGATGTGGATTCTCTAGATGAGCATTCAGAATATGCGAGCGGAAAGAGAGAGAGAGAGAGAGAGAGAGAGAGAGAGAGAGAGAGAGAGAGAGAGAGAGAGATGAGCAGCGAAGGTGAATATATGTGGGTGGTCAAGGACATGACCGGGGATGTCTAGAATGAGTGCCCTGGTGATGCAGGTTTGATTGGCTTGGGAGGTTGATACATAAAAGAAGTTTGAGAAGGATAAAAAAAAAAAGAAGTGATGGGAAGAGTGCGAGCAGTGATTGAAGGGGAATCGGAGAGTTATCCGACATTTCTGAATGTGCCTCGTGAGAATTTTTTTATAGAGAATGATATCTTATATTGTGCTTATGAGAAGAGGGGAGGGGAATTTTGTGCAAGGGTAGTTCTTCCTCCCTCTTTAATTAATCAAGCTATCCACATTGTGCAAGCAAGTCCATATGCAGGGCTTTTAGGGATTGATAGATCATTAACCCTGGAACGGTACGGTGGGTCGTCCGCGACCCTGAGCGTCAAAAAAAAGAGGTTTTTCTCACGTGACTCACCCCCGTGACTGAATTTGTGGGTGATCGACCTGCAGTAGGTGTCTCGCCTACACGCTCTAGTAGTGTCCAGATGTGCATTGCTGTAGCTGTACTCCTTCCCCGATTTCTGAGACACGTCGGGGTCGAGCTCGACCGAGTTTACCCTTCTAAGGTAATTTGCATAATTATCAAAGTTATTACATATTATGAAATTGTCGTAGAATGGTGCAACTTATATAGGTTATCAGTTGTGGAAAGTCTTGGTGGATTGTTTGGCTACCAAGTGCATGATTTTTTTTTTAGTTAAAATGTCGTTCATCACCACGAGGAACATTTTACCGCGAGTGCCCCTTTTTCATTTTTATTCATTTTTTTGCCAAGTCATTTTTCCGTAAGATATTGCCAAATAGTCTCGTAAACCTTTTGCGTTTTTAGTGTTGGAAAGTGTGTCTAGATGATCTGGCTACCCATGCGTGACTTTGTTTTTGTCAGATACGACGTACTTATTGGTATATTGGGTATTTAACTGCGGTTGCCAATTTCTGTTTTTTTTCAATATTTGTAAAAATTTACTACGTAGTAAGGAATTGCCGTATATTATTGATTTTTTTCCATGTTTATGTGTTAGAAAGTGTGCCTTGATGGTTGGGCTAACACGTGCATGTCTTTTTTTTTATCTGAGATGCGTATATTAGAATGTTGGGCATTTTACCGCGAGTGCCCCTTTTTCATTTTTTTTTCATTTTTTTGCCAAGTAATTTTTCCGTAAGATATTGGCAAATAGTCTCGTAAACGTTTTGCTTTTTTAGTGTTGGAAAGTGTGTCTAGATGATCTGGCTACCAATGCGTGACTTTGTTTTTGTCAGATACGAAGTACTTATTGGTATATTGGGTATTTAACTGCGGTTGCCAATTTCTTTTTTTTTCAATATTTGTAAAAATTTACTACGTAGTAAGGAATTGCCGTATATTATTGATTTTTTTTTCATGTTTATGTGTTAGAAAGTGTGCCTTGATGGTTGGGCTAACACGTGCATGTCTTTTTTTTTTATCTGAGATGCCGTATATTTGAATGTTGGCCATTTTTCCGCGAGTGCCCCTTTTTATTTGTTTTGCTTTTTTTTGCTTAGTCATGTTACCGTAAGGAGTTGGCAAGTAGTGTCGAAAAACTTATATTTTTATAGTGTTGGAAAGTGTTTCTAGATGATCTGGCTACCCATGCCTATTTTTTTTTAGCCAGATATAGCGTATATATAGGTATGTGTTCGATTTTCCTGTGATTGCCATTTTTTCGTTTTTTCCCATTTCTTTCAAAATTACTACATACTAAGGAACTATGACAGAGTAATGATTCATTTAGATGTTTATTTGTCGGAAAATGTGCCTTGATGGTTTGCCTAGCACGTGGCTGAAATTTTTTTTCTGAAATGCGTATAATAAAAGTTGGCCATTTTTCCGCGAGTGCCCCTTTTTATTTGTTTTTCATTTTTTAACTTAGTCATTTTACCGTAAGGAATAGGCAAGAAGTGTCGCAAAACTTATATTTTTATAGTATTGGAAAGTATTTCTAGATGATCTAGCTACCCATGCCTATTTTTTTAGCCAGATAGAGCATATATATAGGTATGTGTTCGATTTTCCTGTGATTGCCATTTTTTCGTTTTTTCCCATTTCTTTCAAAATTACTACGTACTAAGGAACTATGACAGAGTAATGATTCATTTAGATGTTTATTTGTCAGAAAATGTGCCTTGATGGTTTGCCTAGCACGTGGCTGAAATTTTTTTTCTGAAATGCGTATAATAAAATGTTGGCCATTTTCCGCGAGTGCCCCTTTTTATTTGTTTTGCATTATTTTGCTTAGTCATGTTACCGTAAGGAATTGGCAAGTAGTATCGCAAAACTTATAATCTTATAGTGTTGGAAAGTGTTTCTAGATGATCTGGCTACCCATGCCTATCTTTTTTTTTAGCCAGATATGGCATATATATAGGTATGTATTCGATTTTCCTGTGATTGCCATTTTTTCGTTTTTTCCCATTTCTTTCAAAATTACTACGTACTAAGGAACTATCACAGAGTAATGATTCATTTAGATGTTTATTTGTCGGAAAATGTGCCTTGATGGTTTGCCTATCACGTGGCTGAATTTTTTTTTTTTCTGAAATGCTGTATATTAGAATGTTAGCCATTTTTCCGCGAGTGCCCCTTTTTATTTGTTTTGCTTTTTTTTGCTTATTCATGTTACCGTAAGGAATTGGTAAGTAGTGTCGCAAAACTTATATTTTTATAGTGTTGGAAAGTGTTCCTAGATGATCTGGCTACCCATGCCTATCTTTTTTTTAGCCAGATATGGCGTATATATAGGTATGTGTTCGATTTTCCGGTGATTGCCATTTTTTCGTTTTTTCCCATTTCTTTCAAAATTACTACGTACTAAGGAACTATCACAGAGTAATGATTCATTTAGATGTTTATTTGTCGGAAAATGTGCCTTGATGGTTTGCCTAGTACGTGGCTGAATTTTTTTTTCTTCTGAAATGCCGTATATTAGAATGTTGGCCATTTTTCCGCGAGTGCCCCTTTTTATTTGTTTTGCATTTTTTTGCTTAGTCATGTTACCGTAAGGAATTGGCAAGTAGTGTCGCAAAACTTGTATTTTTATAGTGTTGGAAAGTGTTTCTAGATGATCTGGCTACCCATGCCTATCTTTATTTTTAGCCAGATATGGCGTATATATAGGTATGTGTTCGATTTTCCTGCGATTGCCACTTTTTCGTTTTTTCCCATTTCTTTCAAAATTACTACGGACTAAGGAGCTATCACAGAGTAATGATTCCTCTAGATGTTTAATTGTCGGAAAATTTTGTTTACTTCTTTTTTGATTGAATATCATCAAATTTTTTTAGCTAAAATATATTGTTTTACATTTTTTTTTCGATTTTATTTTCCTTCAAAAAAATTTTTTGGGTCAGAATTTGGAATTTTATAGTCGTAAAATAATCTAAAATTATCCAGCAACCCACCATACAATTTTTATGCATATCCAAGAATAATTAGATTAGTAAATAACACCTTGAAACTGACATACCCTTCCTACATTTCAAGTGGCAGATTAGGGAGTCTGAATCCGTGTGGTTGGCGGCCATTTTGTGGACATATCCGAAGCATAAGTTGCCCTATCTATATATATTCTTGTTCCCTATAGAATTTGTGATATTTTGGTATATTTTCACCTGCATAAATATCATATTATATATTAAATATATGTATTTTTTTACGAAATTTTTAAGTACTCAAAAAATTACCTTTAGATATGGCCCCTGATATAAATGTAATTTACCAAATAATGAAGATTTTTTTTACATATTTCTATTTTAGGATAACATATGTTTATTCCCTAAAAAAAATAGTCACTTCCTATTTCATTTGGGTACCCAAAAAAATTCATGAAATTTGGACAAATTTTTTTGGCCAAAAAAAGTTACCATTTTTTTCATTTCAGATCTTCACCTCCATGGGTCTGACTTCATCCAAAATACATCAAGATGTGTCCTAAACATTCAAGAATCAATTCCTAAAAGGATTTGTGTATATATGTATAAACTTTTTTTTTATGAATTGTTATGTAAGGTCTTTTTTTCTACTTAATTTTTTAAAATATTTATAATAAATAGTTTTTCTGCAGATGAGTAGTATTTATCTTTAAAGTTGTTTTAAGCATTCATTTAAGTTTTTTTTGGCAAAAGAAAAAAGGAGGTTACTGCAAAAACTGATTTTTCAAGAATTTTTTTTGGCGTCAGGGTCGTGCGCGTCCGAGTATACCCTTATAGGGGTGTCCGAGGAGCGTACCTATCCATGGTTAAGGACAGCACGTAAATCCTTCTATTGGTTAGGAATGGAAAAATCTATAGCGAATTATATAAAAGATTGTCATGCTTGTAACTGTTTCAAAGAACATAAAAATACTGTACAGGAAGCCAGAAAGTGGCCTGTGATTCCTAGTAAAATTTATAAAGTGAATGTAGATGTGGTAGGACCATTTCCTACTGGTTTAACACAACATAAGTATATATGTGTATTTGTGGATGCATTTACTCGGTACACTCATACTTACGCAATGTTGGATAAATTGGCAAATTCATTAGCCCTGGTACTGTGCTCTCTCATTACTAGGTTTGGTTGCCCAAAAATTTTGATAAGTGATAATGTTCTTGTGTTTATAAATAAGGTGGAGAAATCCGTCCGGACTTGATGAGAATTGAACACTTTTTAGTGTCTACATATAGGCCTTCAACTAATGGCTTAGTGGAATTGCATAATAGGGGTGTATTGCGAATTTTATGTTACTTAGTGGCTGATGACCACCTTCATTGGCACGCCATGCTTCCTACAGCTGAGCTACCTTTCAACGTTGCATATAATACTTCGCTTAGGGGCACCCCTTTCTTTTTCGTGTATGGACAGGATCCTGTGTTACCATATAAGGTCCTAATTAATTTGCAACAATTGCTAAATTATTCAACTGAGTAATACCGTGTATATTTATTAAATATATTGAGGAGAGTAATGAACACCACTGAAAGGTTTGTGAAAAAGGCTAATGAAAAACACAGCTCAAAGTATGATGGTCGGTTCAAAACCACATCGGCAAAAGTATTTGTTTGCGATTGTGTGCATTTGACACGATTACAACATAGGAGACACAAAATAGAGCCAGTGTATTTGGGTCCATGCCGAGTACAGATGGTTAAATCTAACACAGTTGTAATATAACACATACCACTCAAAGAGGTAATTTTCAAAAATGTTCCTCCTCACCCCTGCATACGGGACATTCCTCAAGTTGATGAGTAAAATTTTCTTTTTTTCTTTCTGTTGTTGTTCTTTGAACAGACATCATTTCTTCTTTTGATGTGTTTTAAATAAGCTTGATGATAAGAATGTGTTCTTATGTTTATGCTCAATGTATACGTAAAATGTTATGGTAATTTGGTTGAGTGTGGCAATACGTATAACATTGCTGAGTGAACCTAAAAAAAATCAGAGGTTATATAGGTACGGTGAGATCCGTCCGGCGGATGCTGTATTATTCATGTATTTACATGATTCCTTGATGCTGGAGCCGGGTCGGTCCCCGAATGGCAATTGGCTGCGGGATTAAATTACAGCCTTTAGGATAGGCTGTGTTAAAGAATGTGTAGATGTGATGATGAATGATTTTCTCGGGAAAACGGCAAGTGCCCATCGGTTGATATTTACAAGTGCAAGTGTAGTAGTGATTTATATAAATGGAGGAACGGTGGTGGTGAGTTGTGTTGCGAAATTGTAGCATAAACCCAGACAAGTAAAATTGAGGGACAAAGGAATATCTATTCCTATCCCTGTCACGCCCAAAAAGCCTGTATTGCCCGCAACCAGAGGGATGTTATTGAAGAGGTTGTGTAATACTGATGTCGTTAGAATTCTTTTTTTACTTTGGGTATTTTGTATTTTAGTTGCAGAGGTCTTAAGAAGAGATGAGTGGAACTATTTATATTTTATTGTGTACATTCATTAAATGCAATATCTCATTTTTTTGTTAGGGTTGATTTCTATATATATATATATATATATATATATATACATATATATATATATATATATATATATATATATATATATATATATATATATATATATATATATATATATATATATATATCTATATCTATATCTATATATATATATATATATATATATATATATATATATATATATATATATATATATATATATATATATATATATATATATATATATATATACCTGTTTAGTACATCACCATGCTTATTCCTGGTTGGAGTGTCCTCCATATATTATATAAACTAGTGAGGCCGAGTGCGCACCTCCTCCCGGAGTGAGGAGCTTGGGGGTGGGGGGAAGGACGGAGTAATGTCCTAATTCTTGTATGTAGATATGTGTTGTACGTCAAGGTACATTAACTCTATAATCATGTTAATTTCACAAAACTATAGGTCAGCATGTTGTTGTGTCAAGATTTTATTTTGATAGCGAGGGGTTTTTAGTTGTCTTTGGGCTCTCACCTGAGTGTTGCTGTGTACGGTTTACTTACGA
>NC_090737.1:42650449-42655449 GCF_036898095.1 Palaemon carinicauda | reverse complement strand
TTTATTAATTTTATTCTCTGTCATAATTAGCTCACTTTAACACCTTCCTAAACTTACGTTTAGGCCCCACTATGAGACATTACTAATTAATTGGTTTCGATCACCTACATTGCAAGACACTACATTTGTGTGTAGAGTTCTCGTCAGGCACAACTCAATACATATCTGAATTGACTGGTCAGGCATAATCTAACTAATCACACGATCTTGGCACGAAAATGTGGAGGTCAGATTCATGCTTAAATGTGCTTCAATTTTCTAAAGACTTTGAGGTTCATCTGGTGTTACACACACACACACGCACACGTACACACACACACACACACACACACACACATATATATATATATATATATATATATACACATAAATATATATATATATATATATATATATATGGATAAATATCAACACAACATCGTGTTCAAATAGAAATAAATTTCTACCTCATACTTGGGATCGAACGCTAACCCCTTCTAATGAAAGGCCAGGTCGAAACCAACCATGCCACGAGAGGCCATAAGAGAAACCAGAACCTGACGCTACCTAGCTGTCCACGAATTTACCTGGCGAGACACCAGTCTTACCTGCGAGTTTTACCCGATTTCCCGGCCCACCACGTGACACAATTGGTAGTAATTCCTTCAAATTACCCCTAATGAGTCAATATGGATAAATATCAACACAACCTCGTGTTCAAATAGAAATAAATTTCTACCTCATACTTGAGATCGAACGCTAGCCCCTTCTAATGAAAGGCCAGGTCGAAACCAATTATGCCATAAGAGGCCATAAAAGAAACCGGAACCTGACGCTACCTAGCTGTCCGAGGATTTACCTGGTGAGACACCAGTCTCTTACCAGCGAGTTTTACCCGATTTCCCAGCCCAGCACGTGACACATTTGGTAGTAATTCATTCAAATTACCCCTAATGAGACAATATGGATAAATATCAACACAGGATCGTGTTCAAATAGAAATAAATTTCTACCTCATACTTGGGATCGAACGCTAGCCCCTTCTAATGAAAGGCCAGGTCAAAACCAACCATGCCACGAGAGGCCATAAAAGAAACCGGAACCTGACGGTACCATAGCAGTCCGAGGATTTACCTGGTGAGACACCAGTCTCTTACCAGCGAGTTTTACTCGATTTCCCGGCCCGCCACGTGACACAATTGGTAGTAATTCATTCAAATTACCCCTAATGAGTCAATATGGATAAATATCAACACAACATCGTGTTCAAATAGAAATAAATTTTACTTCATACTTGGCATCGAATGCTAACCCCTTCTAATGAAAGGGCAGGTCGAAACCAACCATGCCACGAGAGGCCATAAAAGAAACCGGAACCTGACGCTTCCTAGCTTTCCGAGGATTTACCTGGCGAGACACCAGTCTCTTTCCAGCGAGTTTTTACCCGATTTCCCGGCCCATCACATGACACAATTGGTAGAAATGAAATTCAAATTACCCCTAATGAGTCAATATGGATAAATATCAACACAACATCGTGTTCAAATACAAATAAATTTCTACCTCATACTTGGGATCGAACGCTAGCCCCTTCTAATGAAAGGCCAGGTCGAAACCAACCCATGCCACGAGAGGCCATAAAAAAAAACCGGAACCTGACGCTACCTAGCTGTCCGAGGATTTACATGGCGAGACACCAGTCTCTTTCCAGTGAGTTTTACGCGATTTCCCGACCCACCACGTGACAAAATTGGAAGTAATTTATTTTAAATTACCCCTGATGAGTCAATATGGATAAATATCAACACAACATCATGTTCTAATGGAAATAAATTTCTACCTTATACTTGGGAGCGAACGCTAGCCCATTTTAATGAAAGGCCAGGTCGAAACCAACCATGCCACGAGAGGCCATAAAAGAAACCGGAACCTGACGCTACATAGCTGTCCGAGGATTTACATGGCGAGACACCAGTCTCTTACCAGCGAGTTTTACCCGATTTCCCGGTCCACCACGTGGCACAATTGGTAGTAATTCATTCAAATTACCTCTAATGAGTCAATATGGAGAAATATCAACTCAACACCGTGTTCAAATAGAAATAAATTTTTACCTCACACTTGGGATCGAACGCTAACCCCTTCTAATGAAAGGCCAGGTCGAAACCAACCATGCTACGAGAGGCCATAAAAGAAACCGGAACCTGACCCTACCCAGCTGTCCGAAGATTTACCTGGCGAGACACCAGTCTCTTACCAGCGAGTTTTACCCAATTTCCCGACCAACCACGTGACACAATTGGTAGTAATTCATTCAAATTACCCCTAATGAGTCTATATGGATAAATATCAACACAACATCATGTTTAAATAAAAAATAAATTTCTACCTCACACTTGGGATCGAACGCTAGCCCGTTCTAATGTAAGGCCAAGTCGAAGCCAACCATGCCACGAGAGGCCATAAAAGAAACCGGAACCTGACGCTACCTAGCTGTCCGAGAATTTACCTGGCAAGACACCAGTCTTTTACCAGCGAGTTTTACCCGATTTCCCGGCCTACCACGTGTCACAATTGGTAGTAATTCATTCAAATTACCCCTAATGAGTCAATATGGATAAATATCAACACAACATCGTGTTCAAATAGAAATCAATTTCTACCACATACTTGGGATCGAACGCTAGCCCCTTCTAATGAAAGGGCAGGTCGAAACCAACCATGGCATGAGAGGCCATAAAAGAAACCGGAACCTGACGCTACCTAGCTATCAGAGGATTTACCTGGCGAGACACCAGTCTCTTACCAGCGAGTTTTACCCGATTTCCCAGCCCACCACGTGACACAATTGGTAGTAATTCATTCAAACTACCTCTAATGAGTCAATATGGAGAAATATCAACACAACATCGTGTTCAAATAGAAATAAATTTTTACCTCATACTTGGGATCGAACGCTAACCCCTTCTAATGAAAGGCCAGGTCGAAACCAACCATGCTACGAGAGGCCATAAAAGAAACCGGACCCTGACCCTACCTAGCTGTCCGAAGATTTACCTGGCGAGACACCAGTCTCTTACCAGCGAGTTTTACCCGATTTCCCAGCCCACCACGTGACACAATTGGTAGTAATTCCTTCAAATTACCCCTAATGAGTCTATATGGATAAATATCAACACAACATCATGTTTAAATAAAAATAAATTTCTACCTCACACTTGGGATCGAACGCTAGCCTGTTCTAATGTAAGGCCAAGTCGAAGCCAACCATGCCACGAGAGGCCATAAAAGAAACTGGAACCTGACGGTACCTAGCTGTCAGAGGATTTACCTGGCAAGACACCAGTCTCTTACCAGCGAGTTTTACCCGATTTCCCGGCCCACCACGTGACACAATTGGTAGTAATTCTTTCAAATTACCCCTAATGAGACAATATGGATAAATATCAACACAACATCGTGTTCAAATAGAAATAAATTTCTACCTCATACTTGGCATCGAACGCTAGCCCCTTCTAATAAAAGGCCAGGTTGAAACCAACCATGCCACGAGAGGCCATAAAAGAAACCGGAACCTGACGCTACCTACCTTTCCGAGGATTTACCTGGCGAGACACCAGTCTCTTTCCAGCGAGTTTTACCCGATTTCCCGGCCCACCACGTGACAAAATTGGTAGTAAGTCATTCAAATTACCCCTAATGAGTCAATATGGATAAATATCAACACAACATCGTGTTCAAAAAGAAATAAATTTCTACCTCATACTTGGCATCGAACACTAGCCCCTTCTTATGAAAGGCCAGGTCGAAACCAACCATGCCACGAGAGGCCATAAAAGAAACCGGAACCTGAAGCTACCTAGCTGACCGAGGATTTACCTGGCGAGACACCAGTCTCTTACCAACGAGTTTTACCTGATATCTCGGCCCACCACGTGACACAATTGATAGTAATTCATTCAAATTACCCCTAATGAGTCAATATGGATTAATATCAACACAACATCGTGTTCAAATAGAAATAAATTTCTACCTCATACTTGGGATCGAACGCTAGCCCCTTCTAATGAAAGGCCAGGTCAAAACCAACCATGCCACGAGAGGCCATAAAAGAAACCGGAACCTGACGGTACCTAGCAGTCCGAGGATTTACCTGGTGAGACACCAGTCTCTTACCAGCGAGTTTTACCCGATTTCCCGGCCCGCCACATGACACAATTGGTAGTAATTCTTTCAAATTACCCCTAATGAGACAATATGGATAATTATCAACACAACATCGTGTTCAAATAGAAATAAATTTCTACCTCATACTTGGCATCGAACGCTAGCCCCTTCTAATAAAAGGCCAGGTTGAAACCAACCATGCCACGAGAGGCCATAAAAGAAACCGGAACCTGACGCTACCTACCTTTCCGAGGATTTACCTGGCGAGACACCAGTCTCTTTCCAGCGAGTTTTACCCGATTTCCCGGCCCACCACGTGACAAAATTGGTAGTAAGTCATTCAAATTACCCCTAATGAGTCAATATGGATAAATATCAACACAACATCGTGTTCAAAAAGAAATAAATTTCTACCTCATACTTGGCATCGAACACTAGCCCCTTCTTATGAAAGGCCAGGTCGAAACCAACCATGCCACGAGAGGCCATAAAAGAAACCGGAACCTGAAGCTACCTAGCTGACCGAGGATTTACCTGGCGAGACACCAGTCTCTTACCAACGAGTTTTACCTGATATCTCGGCCCACCACGTGACACAATTGATAGTAATTCATTCAAATTACCCCTAATGAGTCAATATGGATAAATATCAACACAACATTGTGTTTAAATAGAAATAAATTTCTACCTCATACTTGGGATCGAACGCTAGACCCTTCTAATGAAAGGCCAGGTCGAAACCAACCATGCCACGAGAGGCCATAAAAGAAACCGAAACCTGACGCTACCTAGCTGTCCGAGAATTTACCTGGCAAGACACCAGTATCTTACAAGCGAGTTTTACCCGATTTCCC
>NC_090737.1:42400141-42647449 GCF_036898095.1 Palaemon carinicauda | reverse complement strand
ATTTTTCCATTTTTGCAAACTTTGGATGGGTGTCCAAATTTAAAACAATTAAAACATTGCAGGGGCTTTTGTTTGAAAGGTCGAACTTTAATCCTTTCATTTTCAATAAAAATATGGAGAGGTACATCAGCATCCTGGAAAGTAAGTATAATCATTGAAGTTCCAGGAACCTTATGCACTTTCCATACATTTAATGGACACATAGAAAGTATCTCCTCCTCTGTAAATTCGTATAGGTCCTTATTAAAGACCACTCCCCTTCCATAACTAAATTTAGATGAGGTTTCATTTCCAATGTAATTTCATCACTGCCTGTCTGTAAGTTAGACAGTATTGCAGACTGAGTCCGAAGATTTGGCATGGATGAGATAACTGTTCTTCCCCAAAACGAGATATATCTCCAGGTGCTATGGTTCCTACTTTTTTTTGGATAAACTTACATATCTTAAAATAATTCCCTATTATCCCTTTAGGTTCAGCTAAGAGCCACATAGGTGGTTTGGGTTTTCTCTGTGAAGGCATGGGTACATTCTATCTTTTTCAAACCAATCAGCAGGTTTGTACACATCCAATTCCTTTGGGACCTTATCACAAAGAGCTCCCATGATGTTCAATTCGTTAATTTTGATACTACTAATATTACTTATGGCATTAAACGCTTCATCATGACTTTCAAAAGATATCCAAGAGTCCCATTTTTCATCTCCAAGTCGCATCCGTATTTCCTTTATCAATCCATAGCACTCAAATGCTCTATATATATCATCATAATTTGTCTCTAATGGGATTTGGGGAAACATGAAGGAATCGTAGTTTCCCTGTGTTACCCAAATTGCTAGATTTTTTAACATCAGTAGAGTGGTCCTTTTTAGTTCGAAGGTCGTCAACAGAGTTTTCCTTAATTTCAGTAGCAGAAGTCGTCAACAGTGCCGGGGGGGAGTCAGCAAATCCAGGGGATGGGGAGTCAGTATTTGAAGGGTCCATATTTAAGGGAGGGATTTTCAGGTTTTTTGTTGTTTTGTTGGGGTACCTGCTTGAGAATTATAAGTAAGTATCATACGTTGGAAAGGAAATTTGCACTCGCCACTATCGGCACAATGAGAGTATATTTCCCCGATGGTCCACTCCATACCCTACCCGAAGGATAGCATCAAAACAGATATAGAGGCACAGGTGTAAGCTAAACCCGCCTGTTAGGACTGAGACCAAAGTAATATGGAATCATCCTCCCCATATCTGTAATGATGGGCTTCCGGCCAAAAGCCAAGAGTCCCACCTCAAGGATTGGATCCCCCTGGATTCCGATGACCCAACCCTTGAGAGTAGTTCCGCCAAAAAGGTCCAAACCATCTTTGGGATGGCTGAGATCATCCAATACTCTCATATATAGCTTTGAATGCGAATACCTCCCAACCGTGATCCCCTTCTCCCATTCATCTAAGCAGGCAGTAATAACGAATGTGGAAATATCCACGCCATTTAAATAAAATAGAAAAAAAATAGATAAAAAAATAAATGAACAAATAAAATAAATAAATATATATATATGCATACATCTACATATATATATATATATATATATATATATATAACTAAGAAAAATAATAATCATAGAGATAGGACAGCAAGATGAAAGAAAGGAAATTTGATAAAATTAGGAGAAGGTCGAATTAATATTAAGCAGAAGAAAAAGATGAAAGAGAGAAATTTAGATTCGAACTGGGGGAGCAATTTCCCGAAGTTCGAGAGCCCTCTTGCCCGTCACCAAGATTCAGCACGGGAATGAAATGCCGTGCTGAAGCTCAATGACTTCATCAAGGCATTCTCTCATTAAGAGGGCATGATGTATCGAGTCTAATATTTTTAACCGGCTTGGGGTGGCTGAGGAATATACCTCACAACCATAACTAATTTTGGAAAAAATCAAGGCCTTGTATAATTTTAAAATAATATTGCGGTCTGCCCCCCATGATGTATGGGCCAATACTTTTAAGATATTCAGATCTTCAACACATTTAGCTTTTAGCGCTTTTAGGTGAGAAACCCATGTAAGTCTACAGTCAAATATCAAACCTAAAAATTTGGTTTCCGATACACATGGTATCCGTTGACCTTTAATGTATATATCCGGGTCTGGATGTACTCCCCGGATACGACAAAAATGGACAATGGTAGTTTTACTTGTCGAGAACTTAAATCCATTCATGTCAGCCCACTGGATAATTTTATCAATAGAGAGTTGGATTTTTCTCTCAACCATTGCCATTCTAGTGCCAGCAAATGATATTGAGAGATCATCCACAAATAATGTTGAGAGAACATCCTGGGGAATGGCTGAGGATATCCCATTAATTGCTAGTGCAAAAAGGGTTACACTCAGCACACTACCCTGAGGAACTCCTTCTTCCTGGCACTTACTCTCTGATAGAGTTTCCCCCACTCTCACTTGAAAAACTCTACGTGAAAGAAATGCCTGAATAAATAGTGGCAGCTCTCCTCTCAATCCCAATTCATGATTGATTGATTGATTGATTTAAAGTTTTCAGGCATCCTGACATCTGAGGTCATTGACGCCGGTAACATTTAATTTATGTATACAAAAATAAAAGATAAAATAAAATAAAAAATAAAAGAGTATTCAATTAAAATCATAAAAGTTGAATGTAATAAAAGTTAAATATTTTTCAGAAGACCTGCTTCTGAAATAAATCTAAAAATGCCACTTGCATGGTAGGACACATCATTTCCAAGAATCTTGGCAAGGATGAACCTGCCACCCTCACCTCGAGCCTCAAACAAATATCTATTCCGCAAGTTGTTATAATTGGGGCATTCGGTCAACAAATGCCTTACTGTTAGAGGTACTAAGCAGTCATCACAATACGGTTGGTGTTGGCCCTTCAGCAGAAACTCGTGTGTCAACCGAGTGTGACCAATACGGAGACGACAAAGAGACGTCTCCCATTTTCGGGGCATCATATTATACCTCCAAGGAGATATGTCATTTGTTATCTCTCGCATTTTATTGCCATCTTGACTATCCCATTGCTGTTGCCATTTATTGCAAACCAAGTTCTTGATGACAGGTAAGAAATCATTACAGGCAATGGGATACCTTCTTGGCAGCAACTCGGATGCAGCCTCCTTAGCCAGTGAACCTGCCTTCTCATTCCCAGACACACCTACATGTGCTGGAACCCAACAAAATTGAACTGTTATACCTCTCCGTCCAATAATGAGAAGCCATTCTAAAATCTTTAAAACTAGAGGGTTATTAGAATTAAAAACTTCCATAGCTTGAAGGACACTCCTTGCATCACTAAAAATTGTAAAATTACCCTCCTTCTCCAATGCTATTTTCTCAATAGCGGTTAATATGCCATACAGTTCGGCAGTAAATATGGAAGCGGTCAGAGGAAGTGCACCTCTACAATTAAAACCATTACTATGTACTCCAAATCCAACGCCAGCATCAGATTTGGAGCCATCAGTATAGATAAAAGTTGATCCTCTATGTTCTTCAACATGTTCATTAAAAAGAGACCTGGCTTCTAGGTCTGACATATTCTTCTTATCTCCAATAAAATATTTACAAAAAGATATCTCTGGTAACTTCCATGGAGGCGTTGATGATACCTTGAATGGAAGTACCTTATTTCTAATTATATCCAGACTATTTAATAATCGTTTCACCCGAAAGCCATAGGGTTGAGGAGATTTTGGGTGCAACTCAAAGTATGATGCGTGTCTTACAAGGCTTGCAGTCTGAAAGGCTAGAGAGTTAGGGAGTCTTTGCAATCTAAACCAATACCGAAGAACGGAAGACATTCGGTAAAGGTCTAGAGGTAACTCTCCAGCATCAACAAGGAGACTTGGGATAGGCGAGGTTTTAAAAGCTCCAGTAGACAATCTAATACCTGCATGATGTATCGAGTCTAATATTTTTAACCGGCTTGAGGTGGCTGAAGAATATTCCTCACAACCATAACTAATTTTGGAAAAAATCAAGGCCTTGTATAATTTTAAAATAGTACTGCGGTCTGCCCCCCATGATGTATGGGATAATACTTTTAAGATATTCAGAGCTTCAACACATTTAGCTTTTAATGCTTTTAAGTGAGAAACCCATGTAAGCCTACAATCAAATATCAAACCTAAAAATTTAGCTTCTCTTGCACATGGTATCCGTTGACTTTTAATGTATATATCCGGGTCTGGATGTACTCCCCGGATACGACAAAAATGGACAATGGTAGTTTTACTTGTCGAGAACTTAAATCCATTCATGTCAGCCCACTGGATAATTTTATCAATAGAGAGTTGGATTTTTCTCTCAACCATTGCCATTTTAGTGCCAGCAAATGATATTGAGAGATCATCCACAAATAATGTTGAGAGAACATCCAGGGGAATGGCTGAGGATATCCCATTAATTGCTAGTGCAAAAAGGGTTACACTCAGCACACTACCCTGAGGAACTCCTTCTTCCTGGCACTTACTCTCTGATAGAGTTTCCCCCACTCTCACTTGAAAAACTCTACGTGAAAGAAATGCCTGAATAAATAGTGGCAGCTCTCCTCTCAATCCCAATTCATGAATGGTTTTAAGAATACCATATCTCCATGTGGTATCATATGCCTTTTCAAGGTCAAAAAATACTGTAACATGGTGCTGTTTGGAAGCAAAGGCTTCACAAATAGAAGACTCTAGTCGTATCAACACATCAGTCGTTGAGTGCATTTTTCGGAATCCACATTGAATCGGTGATAAAATACCTTTCTTTTCAAGGTACCACACCAGCCTTGCATTGACCATCTTCTCCATGATTTTACATAAACAAGATGTCAATGCAATTGGACGATAGTTTGCTGCTAAAAACTTGTCTTTACCGGGTTTTAAAAAGGCTAAAATAATGGCTAGTTCCCAAACACTTGGGTAACTATGATCATGCCATATTCTATTAATAATACTTAAAATAAATAGCTTTGTATTAAAATGTACATGTTTAATCATTGCATATGGAATTCCATCGGGTCCAGGGGCTGTATCGTTGCAATGAGCAAGTGCGGAATCAAATTCTCTTTCAGTGAAAGGAGAATTATACGACTCTTCCCTTCTTGTTGCAAAATTTAAAATTTTCTTTTCTTCAGTGCTCCTATACTGGTGACCAGGGGCTCCTTCACACTTGCTGGATACATTTGAAAAATGATTAGCCAGGGCATTGCTAACATCATTTGCTTCGGTTACATACTGGCCATTCACCTTCAACACTGGTGGTGGGTTGGGGGTGAATTTGCCAGCTATCTTTTTTACTTTCCTCCACACAGCAGATGGTGGTGTCCTACTGTTAATGGAGGAAACAAAAGACATCCATGACTGGCGCCTTGCTTCTTTCATGGCACGACGGAACTGTGCTCTACATTTCTTGTACATAATTAAATTCTCATCAGTTCTGCGTCTACGCAATCGTGTTAGAGATCTTCTTGTGGCTCTGTGGAGGGCAGTTAGTTCTGAAGACCACCACGGGACGGGTCGTCGTTTGAATAACCCTGTTGTTTTGGGAATTGAATTGACTCCTGCTGTATGGAGAGTTCCATTCAGTAAGTCTATGGCATCATCGATATTTTCAACTTGTCCTGCATCCCCCTCAATTTCGCTTAGTTCACGAAATTTATCCCAGTCCGCCTTGTCAAGATTCCATCGTGGCGATCCCTGTAAAGGTGGACCATTGTTGGTGTTTATAATGATTGGTGCGTGATCACTAGTATGCCAATCATCTAATGTTCTCCAATCAAAGTCGAGAAGGCAATTAGAGCTTACGATTGATAGGTCAATACATGACAAGGTACCTGTCTGGACATGAAAGTGTGTGGGCTCTCCTGTATTAAGGAGTCCCACATCTTCATTTTCCACAATTGATGATATGATATTTCCCCTCGTGTTCGCTAAAACATCACCCCACAAAGGGTGTCTACCATTCAAATCTCCAAGTAAAAGGAAAGGTTGAGGGAGTTGTTGAATCACCTCCACTAAGTTGTCATACAAAATGTTATCATTTGGAGGCAAGTACAGAGAACAAATTGTATATTTTCGCCCTATGTCGATCTGTACAACCACTGCCTGCAGAGGTGTACGAATAGACAGAGAAACTTGGGGAACATCTCGACGAACGTATATGAGACTTCCGCCATGGCTCCCCACTTGGTGATCATATGGTGTCCTATAACTAATGTATTCGCGAGGACAAGGGGTATTATGATCAAGTTTGCTCTCCTGTAGACAAATAATTATGGGGGAATGCTCATGAATAAGGAGCTTAAGTTCTTCATATTTGGCCCTTAAACCCTGACAATTCCATTGCAAAATGGAGGAAAAAACTAAGGTTTATAATTTGGTAGACCCCTTGGATGGAGTCTTCCCATTAGCAGTGTTTGATCTAACACTATTTTTTGGTGGTTTTATTAAAGAGGGTCTTGATAGATTGGGTTTAGAATTTATGATTTTCTTTTTGTCTTTTTGATCTGATTGTTGAGGAGGTTGGTGGACCTCCACTTGAATTTCCGATTTATTTAAATTGACTTCCAGATCAGAAATATCAACTGACAAATCATCATACTTATTTGACGTCGTAATTTTGATATTTCTTATGGAGGGGGGCGAGAGAGATGGAGGTCTCTCTCTTTTCCGATTAGTAGGTTTTGAGCTACCAGGTTTTTGCACCTTCCCCAATACAGGTGCACCTGGTAACTTGGTGTCAGGTGGCATCTCCATCAAATCAGGCAAGGACATGGCCTGGGAGAGGTTAGTACTATTGCTGGTAATGGGGGACGAAGGCTGTACAGAAATGGGCAATGACCCATTTTTAATACGCTGTGGCAAAGCCTCAGAAGGCGATATGATTACCTTGTCATGCAGTACTTTATTATCAGAGGTTGTATTTCTTTTCTTAGAATTACTGGCAGTGCTAGGTGGGGTTGCTGTCTCCTGTGGTAAATTTACCTTTGATTTTAAGGCCTTTGCATAGCTGGTTGATTTATTCAACAATCTTTTTGCATGTCCCACACTTATGTGTTCTAAACTTGATTTGTTTAGGGCAGCTTCCTCCAACTTATACAGTTCGCATCTCCTATCAGTTGATTTATGATTCAAATTGCAATTTGAAAACCTGGCCTCAAGTGTACATTCTCCATGATAAGTTTTGGAGCAAATACCACACATTTTTCCATTTTTACAAACTTTGGATGGGTGTCCAAATTTAAAACAATTAAAACATTGCAGGGGCTTTTGTTTGAAAGGCCGAACTTTAATCCTTTCATTTTCAATAAAAATATGGAAAGGTACATCAGCATCCTGGAAAGTGAGTATAATCATTGAAGTTCCAGGAATCTTATGCACTTTCCATACATTTAATGGACACATAGAAAGTATCTCCTCCTCTGTAAATTCGTATAGGTCCTTATTAAAGACCACTCCCCTTCCATAACTAAAATTTAGATGAGGTTTCATTTCCAATGTAATTTCATCACTGCCTGTCTGTAAGTTAGACAGTATTGCAGACTGAGTCGAAGATTTGGCATGGATGAGATAACTGTTCTTCCCAAAACGAGATATATCTCCAGGTGCTATGGTTCCTACTTTTTTTTGGATAAACTTACATATCTTAAAATAATTCCCTATTATCCCTTTAGGTTCAGCTAAGAGCCACATTGGTGGTTTGGGTTTTCTCTGTGAAGGCATGGGTACATTTCTATCTTTTTCAAACCAATCAGCAGGTTTGTACACATCCAATTCCTTTGGGACCTTATCACAAAGAGCTCCCATGATGTTCAAATCGTTAATTTTGATACTACTAATATTACTTATGGCATTAAACGCCTCATCGTGACTTTCAAAAGATATCCAAGAGTCCCATTTTTCATCTCCAAGTCTCATTCTTATTTCCTTTATCAATCCATAGCACTCAAATGCTCTATATATATCATCATAATTTGTCTCTAATGGGATTTGGGAAACATGAAGGAATCGTAGTTTCCCTGTGTTACCCAAATTGCTAGATTTTTTAACATCAGTAGAGTGGTCCTTTTTAGTTCGAAGGTCGTCAACAGAGTTTTCCTTAATTACAGTACCAGAAGTCGTCAACAGTGCCGGGGGGGAGTCAGCAAATCCAGGGGATGGGGAGTCAGTATTTGAAGGGTCCATATTTAAGGATGGGATTTTCAGGTTTTTTGTTGTTTTGTTGGGGTACCTGCTTGAGAATTATAAGAAAGTATCATACGTTGGAAAGGAAATTTGCATTCTCCACTATCGGCACAATGAGAGTATATTTCCCCGATGGTCCACTCCATACCCTACCCGAAGGATAGCATCAAAACAGATATAGAGGCACAGGTGTAAGCTAAACCCGCCTGTTAGGACTGAGACCAAAGTAATATGGAATCATCCTCCCCATATCTGTAATGATGGGCTTCCGGCCAAAAGCCAAGAGTCCCACCTCAAGGATTGGATCCCCCTGGATTCCGATGACCCAACCCTTGAGAGTAGTTCCGCCAAAAAGGTCCAAACCATCTTTGGGATGGCTGAGATCATCCAATACTCTCATATATAGCTTTGAATGCGAATACCTCCCAACCGTGATCCCTTCTCCCATTCATCTAAGCAGGCAGTAATAACGAATGTGGAAATATCCACGCCATTTAAATAAAATAGAAAAAAAAAATAGATAAATAAATAAATGAACAAATACAATAAATAAATATATATATATATGCATACATCTACATATATATATAACTAAGAAAAATAATAATCATAGAGATAGGACAGCAAGATGAAAGAAAGTTGATAAAATTAAGAGAAGGTCGAAGTAATATTAAGCAAAAGAAAAAGATGAAAGAGAGAAATTTAGATTCGAACTGGGGGAGCAATTTCCCGAAGTTCGAGAGCCCTCTTGCCCGTCACCAAGATTCAGCACGGGAATGAAATGCCGTGCTGAAGCTCAATGACTTCATCAAGGCATTCTCTCATTAAGAGGGTCCCAATTCATGAATGGTTTTAAGAATACCATATCTCCATGTGGTATCATATGCCTTTTCAAGGTCAAAAAATACTGTAACATGGTGCTGTTTGGAAGCAAAGGCTTCACAAATAGAAGACTCAAGTCGTATCAACACATCAGTCGTTGAGTGCATTTTTCGGAATCCACATTGAATCGGTGATAAAATACCTTTTTTTTCAAGGTACCATATCAGCCTTGCATTGACCATCTTCTCCATGATTTTACATAAACAAGATGTCAATGCAATAGGACGATAGTTTGCTGCTAAAAACTTGTCTTTACCGGGTTTTAAAAAAGCTAAAATAATGGCTAGTTCCCAAACACTTGGGTAACTATGATCATGCCATATTCTATTAATAATACTTAAAATAAATAGCTTTGTATTAAAATGTACATGTTTAATCATTGCATATGGAATTCCATCGGGTCCAGGGGCTGTATCATTGCAATGAGCAAGTGCGGAATCAAATTCTCTTTCAGTGAAAGGAGAATTATACGACTCTTCCCTTCTTGTTGCAAAATTTAAAATTTTATTTTCTTCAGTGCTCCTATACTGGTGACCAGGGGCTCCTTCACACTTGCTAGATACATTTGAAAAATGATTAGCCAGGGCATTGCTAACTTCATTTGCTTCAGTTACATACTGGCCATTCACCCTCAACACTGGTGGTGGGTTGGGGGTGAATTTGCCAGCTATCTTTTTTACTTTCCTCCACACAGAAGATGGTGGTGTTCTACTGTTAATGGAGGAAACAAAAGACATCCATGACTGGCGCCTTGCTTCTTTCATGGCACGACGGAACTGTGCTCTACATTTCTTGTACATAATTAAATTCTCATCAGTTCGGAGTCTACGCAATCGTGTTAGAGATCTTCATGTGGCTCTGTGGAGTGCAGTTAGTTCTGAAGACCAACACGGGACTGGTCGTCGTTTGAATAACCCTGTTGTTTTGGGAATTGAATTGACTCCTGCTGTATGAAGAGTTCCATTCAGTAGGTCTATGGCATCATCAACACTTTCAAACTGTTCTGCTCTCCCTTCGATTTCACTTAGCTCACAAAATTTAACCCAGTCTGCCTTGTCTAGATTCCAACGTGGCGATCTTTGCAAAGGCGGATCCTTGTTGGTGTTTATAATGATTGGTGCATGATCACTAGTATGCCAATCGTCTAATGTCCTCCAATCAAAATCAAGAAGGCAGTTAGAGCTTGCAATTGAAAAGTCAATGCATGACAAAGTACCTGTCTGAACATGGATGTGTGTGGGCTCTCCTGTATTAAGGAGTCCCACATCCTCATTCTCCACAATTGATGAGATAATATTGCCCCTTGTGTTGGCCAAAACATCACCCCATAAAGGATGTCTACCATTCATATCTCCCAGTAAGAGAAAAGGTTGAGGGAGTTGTTGAATGACCTCTGCTAAATCATCATATAAAATATCATCATTTGGAGGTAAGTACAGAGAGCATATTGTATATTTTCTCCCTATATCAATTTGTACAACAACTGCCTGCAGGGTTGTACGTATAGATATAGGTATTTGGGGAACATCTCGACGAATGTACATGAGACTTCCGCCATGGCTCCCTACTCCGTGATCATAAGGTGTCCTATAACTAATATATTCGCGAGGACAAGGGGTATTAGCATCAAGCTTGCTCTCCTGGAGACATACAATTATGGGGGAATGCTCGTGAATTAAGAGCTTAAGTTCTTCATATTTCGCCCTCAAACCCTGACAATTCCATTGCAAAATGGATGAAAAAACTATGTATTATTTTCTGGAAGACATCTTTGATGAGGTCTTCCCATTGACAGTTTTTGATTTGACAATATTTTCTGTAGGCTTCTTAAGTTTGGGTCTTGATAAATTAGGTTTTATATTAGCCTTTTCAGTGTTGTTGTTACCTATTTCTTGTGGGGGATGGTGGACCTCCACTTGAATTTTTGATTGATTCAAGAAGTTTTCCTGTTGATCTGAAATATCAACAGGCAAAACATCATATCTATTTGATGACATAACTTTTGTGTTTTTAATGGATGGGGGTGAGAGAGATGGAGGTCTCTCTCTTTTCCTATTGACAGGTGGTGATTTATTAGGTTTTGATGCTTTCCCCACTACAGGCGCACCTGATAATTCTGTTTCATGTGGAACCTCCATCAAATCAGGCAAAGATATAGCCTGAGAGAGGTTAGAATTATCCTTTGTAGTGGGGGACAAAGGTTTACTAGAGGTGAGAAAGGTCTTACGTGATATTCTTGCCTTATCCTCTAGAATTCTATCAGAAGATGGCAAATTTCTTTTCTGGGGAATAGAGGCAGTATTAGGTGGGCTGGATGTCTCCTGCCTCATTTTTTCTCCGGATTTCAATACTTTTGCATAACTTGCTGATTTACTCAATAGTCTCTTGGCATGCCCCACACTTATGTGTTCAATACTGGATTTATTGAGAGCAGCCTCTTCTAATTTATATTGCTGGCAGTTCCTATCCGTAGATTTGTGATTCAAATTGCAGTTTATACAATTGGCCTCTAGTGTACAGTCTCCATGGTAAACATTAGAGCATGTACTACACATTTTATCATTCTTACATACTTTAGATGGATGCCCATATCTATAGCAATTAAAACATTGCAGCGGCTTCTGCTTAAAAGTTCGCACTTTAATTCGTTCATTCTCTATGTAAATGTGGAAAGGCACATCAGCATCCTGGAAAGTCAGGATAATCATTGACGTTCCAGGGACTTTATGCACTTTCCACACAGTTAAAGGACACATGGCCAATATCTCCTCTTCTGTGAATTCATATAAGTCTCTATTAAAAACTACTCCCCTTCCATAACTGAAGTTTAGATGGGGTTTCACATCCAGCTTTATGTCTTCGTTATCTGTATTTAAATTGGAAAGTATAACCGATTGAGTTTCTGATTTGGCACTTATTAGGAAACTGTTCTTTCCAAACCGAGATATATCTCCTGGTGCGATAGTACCTACTTTCTTTTGAAGAAATTTACATATTTTGAAATAATTTCCAGTACTCCCTTTTGATTGAGCAATAAGCCACTTTGGTGGTTTTGGCTTTCTCTGGGAAGGTACAACTACCTCTATACTTTTATCAATCCAATCTGCAGGCCTATATACATCCAGATTCTTGGGTACCCGATCGCAAAGAGCACCCTTGAAATTCAAATTACTGATTTTAATATTTATGATATCATTGATAGCTTTGAATGCTTCATCATGGTTATCAAATGATATCCATGAATCCCATTTGTCACCTTCAAGCCTCATCCTAATTTCCCTGATGTGACCATAACATTGAAATAATTTATATAGAACATCGTAATTGGTTTCAATGGGGATCTGAGTGATGTGAAGGATTCGCAAATTCTCCATGTCACCCAAATTACTTTGTTTTTTAACATAAGTAGCATGGTCCTTTAGAGTTTCCGGGTCGTCAACAGAGGGGTTAGTTTTAGGAGTAGAAGCAAGCCGGGTTATCCACCTCTTATCAGAGGATTTCAGTCCTCCTATCCCATGTGGCCCAACACGAGAAGAGGCTTCAGCGGGGACCAGTCCTCTATTAGAGAGGGGCTGCCTCTCTTAAGGTGGGCGTACACTGGTCAGTGGGGGTAGTTAGCCCCTCCCACCGACGACTCCAATGCCTAGCGTCACCCATTACCCGCAAATATGGGTGACTTAAAACCGGATCATTGGAGCCCGACTCTTAACAGACTTAGTCTGCACCCAATGGGGTCTGCCAGAGGGTGATGGCGTCTAAATTTGTACAGGTTGACATGGCATGACATCCATCCCACCCTGCGCCAAATCCAAAGCAGCAGTCAAAACCTAAGTCGTACAAGCTAAAGTCGTCAACAAGTTCATGCCCAAGAGGAAGAGATGGGAGAAAATAAGAAGTAATCAAAGGAACGGAGAGAAAGTGCTGACTAATTTAGTTGGATCAACAGTTGGGCACCGAGGTCCAGTGGGGATGTAGTTCCCATTGTTCATTAGAGCCCAACTGCTAGTCCCTAAGCCCCCCATCCTCATCAAGGCTTCAGCATCTGGGGGGCAGTCTTAAGTGGAACCTCCATCAGATCAGGCAAGGACATGGCCTGAGAGAGGTTTGTATTACTTTTTGTAATGGGGGCTGAAGGCTGTACAGCAATGGGCAATGACCTAGTGTTAATACACCGTGGTAAAGCCTCAGGAGGTGATATGGTTACCTCGTTATTTGACATTTTGTCAGATAGTATACTTTTTTTTGAGCTATTGGCAGTGCTAGGTTGGTTTGATTTTAATGCCTTAGCATATGTATTTGATTTATTTAATAGTCTCTTGGCATGGGTCACACTTATGTGTTCTAAGTTTGATTTGTTGAGGGCAGCTTCCTCCAACTTATATAGCTCGCAGATCTTGTCTGTGGATTTGTGATTCGAGCTGCAATTTAAACACCTGGCTCCAAGTGCACACTCTCCATGGTAAGATTTAGAGCAAATACCACACATCTTCTCATTTTTGCAAACTTTGGACGGGTGCCCAAATTTAAAACAATTAAAGCATTGCAATGGCTTCTGCTTGAAGGGTCTTACTTTAATCCTTTCGTTCTCGATAATAATATGAAAAGGTACATCAGCATCCTGGAACGTAAGGATTATCATTGATGTACCTGGGACTTTATGAACTTTCCAAACATTTAATGGACACATGGCCAGTATCTCCTCCTCTGTAAAATCATATAGATCTCTGTTAAAAACTACGCCCCTTCCGTAGCTAAAATTTAGGTGGGGTTTGACATCTAACTTAATGTCATCATTACTTATTTTCATATTGGACAATATTACCGACTGTGTACTGGATTTGGCATGGATAAGGAAACTATTTTTTCCGAAACGAGATATATCGCCTGGTGCAATAGTTCCTACTTTTTTCTGAATCAATTTGCATATTTTAAAATAATTCCCTGTAACCCCCTTTGAGTCAGCTATAAGCCACATCGGTGGTTTTGGATTTCTCTGGGAGGGCATGACTAAATCTGCGTCTTTTTCCAACCAATCGGCAGGCCTGTACACATCTAAATCTTTTGGTACCTTATCGCAGAGAGCAGCCGCGACATTCAAGTTATTAATCTTAATATTATTCAAATTACTTATTGCACTAAATGCTTCGTCATAACTACTATAAGATATCCATGAATCCCAAGTTTCAGCTTCAAGTTTCATCCTTATTTCTTTTATGCATCCATAGCATTCAAATGCTTTACATAGATCATCATAATTTGTTTCTATTGAGATTTGTGTAACATGGAGGATTCGAAGTTTCCTCGTGTTACCCAAATTACTCGATTTAGAAATATCAGTAGAATGGTCCTTTCCCGTTCCGAGGTCATCAACAGAGCTATCCCTTATCACATTAGCAGAGGTCGTCAACAGTGCCGGGGGAGAGTCAGCGTATCCAGGGGATGGGGGTTCGTTCCTTAAAGAATCCATTATAATAAAGAGAGAAAAAGAGTTAGTTTGATGTACCTGCTTGAGAATGTTAGGCCATCACACGTCGGAAAGGAAATTTGCACTCTCCACTATCGGCACAATGAGAGTATCCTTCCCAGATGGTCCACTCCATACCCTACCCGAAGGATAGCATCAAAACAGATATAGAGGCACAGGTGTAAGCTGAACCCGCCTGTTAGGACTGAGACCAAGAAATTATGGAATCATCCTCCCCATATCTATAATGACGGGCTTCCGGCCAAAAGCCGAGAGTCCTACCCCAAGCATCCGATCCCCCTGGATTCCGAAGACCCAACACTTGAGAATAGTTCCGCCAAAAAGGTCCAAACCATCTTCGGGATGGCTGAAATCATCCAATACTCTCACATATAGCTTTGAATGCAAACACCTCCCAACCGTGATACCTCCTCCCACTCATCAAAGCAGGAAGCAATAAAGGATGTATGAACATCCCCGCCGGGGCTACAATGGATGTAAAAACATCCAAGCCATAGGAGAAAAGAAAAAAAAAAATAAATAAATATATATGTACATAATATATACACACATATAATGAGGGAAATTTTTCTCATAGAGTTTGGAAAGCAAGACTAAAGAAAGTTTGTGAAATTAGGGTAAGGTCGAAGTAATATTGAGAAAAAGAAAAAGGTAAAAGAGAGAAATTTAGATTCGAACTGGGGGAGCAATTTCCCCAAGTTCGAGAGCCCTCTTGCCCGTCACCAAGTTTCAGCACGGGAATGAAATGCCGTGCTGAAGCTCAATGATTTCATCAAGGCATTCTCTCATTAAGAGGGCGTTAGCCGACGATCTTCTGTTCCCGCTAATGCGTAAGCGTTGATGATCGCCCACCGCGATCTCGCGATCGTCGAGGGTCGTTAGCCGACAATCTTCTGTTTGCGCTAACGCGTAAGCGTTGATGATCGCCCACGAGCGATCTTCAAGGCCCTTCCGCTCGCGATCGTCAACCCGGCAACGGTCGTTAGCCGGCGATCTTCGGATCTAGCGCTAGGCGCGCAAGCCCTGACGATCTTCTTAGTGTGCGTAAGCGCCGAGGATCGGTCTGTGCGTGGGATGGTTTCCCGCGTGCGACAACGACGACTTCCGCGCGCGGTTCTCCGCACGCGATCTTCGACGGCCGTTAGCCAGCGATCTTCGGATCCGGCGCTAAGCGGATTGATTGATTGATTGATTGAAAGTTTTCTGGCATCCTGACATCTAAGGTCATTGACGCCGATACCATTTACTGTATATGAAAATTAAAAGAGAATTCGATTAAAACCATAAAAATTAAGAAGTCATTAAAATAGTTAAATAGTTTTCAGAAGACCTGCTTCTGAAATAAATCTAAAAATTCCGCTCGCATAGTAAGACACATCATGTCCAAGAATCTTGGCAAGGATAAACCTGCCATCCTCACCTTGAGCCTCAAACAGATATCTATTTCTTAAGTTAGTAAAATTAGGGCATTCGGTCAACAAATGCCTCACTGTTAAAGGTACTAAGCAGTCCTCGCAATACGGTTGGTGTTGGCCCTTCAGCAGAAACTCGTGTGTCAACCGTGTGTGACCAATACGGAGACGACAAAGAGTCGTCTCCCATTTTCGGGGAATCATGTTATACCTCCAAGGTGATATGATATTTGTTACTTCCCTCATTTTATTGCCGTCTTGACTGTCCCAGTGCTGTTGCCATTTATCACAAACCAATTTCTTGATGTAAGGTAGGAGATCGTTACATGGAATGGGATACCTCCTTGGTAACAACTCGGATGCCGCATTCTTCGCCAGTAAATCTGCCTTCTCATTCCCAGACACACCTACATGTGCTGGAACCCAACAAAATCGAACAGTTATACCTTTCCGTCCAATAATAAAAAGCCATTCTAAAATCTTTAAAACTAGAGGGTTACTAGAATTAAAAACTTCTAAAGCTTGAAGAACACTCCTTGCATCACTAAAAATTGTAAAATTACCCTCCTTTTCCAAAGCTATTTTCTCAATAGCGGTTAATATGCCATACAGTTCGGCAGTAAATATGGAAGCTGTTAGAGGAAGTGCACCTCTACAATTAAAATCATTACTATGTACTCCAAATCCAACGCCAGCATCAGATTTGGAGCCATCAGTATATATAAAAGTCGATCCCCTATGTTCTTCGACATGTTCCATAAAAAGAGACCTGGATTCTAAGTCAGTCATATTCTTCTTAACTCCAATAAAGTATTTACAAAAAGATATGTCAGGTAATTTCCATGGAGGCGTTGATGATACCTTGAATGGAAGTACCTTATTTCTAATTATATCCAGACTATTTAAAAATCGTTTCACCCGAAAGCCATAAGGTTGAGGAGATTTTGGGTGCAACTCAAAGTATGATGCGTGTCTTACAAGGCTTGCAGTCTGAAAGGCTAGAGAGCTAGGGAGTCTTTGCAATCTAAACCAATACCGAAGAATGGAAGACATTCGGTAAAGGTCTAGAGGTAACTCTCCAGCATCAACAAGGAGACTTGGGATAGGCGAGGTTTTAAAAGCTCCAGTAGATAATCTAATACCTGCATGATGTATCGAGTCTAATATTTTTAACCGGCTTGGGGTGGCTGAAGAATATACCTCACAACCATAACTAATTTTGGAAAAAATCAAGGCCTTGTATAATTTTAAAATAGTATTGCGGTCTGCCCCCCATGATGTATGGGACAATACTTTTAAGATATTCAGAGCTTCAACACATTTAGCTTTTAGCGCTTTTAGGTGAGAAACCCATGTAAGTTTACAGTCAAATATCAAACCTAAAAATTTGGTTTCCGATACACATGGTATCCGTTGACCTTTAATGTATATATCCGGGTCTGGATGTACTCCCCGGATACGACAAAAATGGACAATGGTAGTTTTACTTGTCGAGAACTTAAATCCATTCATGTCAGCCCACTGGATAATTTTATCAATAGAGAGTTGGATTTTTCTCTCAACCATTGCCATTCTAGTGCCAGCAAATGATATTGAGAGATCATCCACAAATAGTGTTGAGAGAACATCCTGGGGAATGGCTGAGGATATCCCATTAATTGCTAGTGCAAAAAGGGTTACACTCAGCACACTACCCTGAGGAACTCCTTCTTCCTGGCACTTACTCTCTGATAGAGTTTCCCCCACTCTCACTTGAAAAACTCTACGTGAAAGAAATGCCTGAATAAATAGTGGCAGCTCTCCTCTCAATCCCAATTCATGAATGGTTTTAAGAATACCATATCTCCATGTGGTATCATATGCCTTTTCAAGGTCAAAAAATACTGTAACATGGTGCTGTTTGGAAGCAAAGGCTTCACAAATAGAAGACTCAAGTCGTATCAACACATCAGTCGTTGAGTGCATTTTTCGGAATCCACATTGAATCGGTGATAAAATACCTTTCTTTTCAAGGTACCATATCAGCCTTGCATTGACCATCTTCTCCATAATTTTACATAAACAAGATGTCAATGCAATAGGACGATAGTTTGCTGCTAAAAACTTGTCTTTACCGGGTTTTAAAAAGGCTAAAATAATGGCTAGTTCCCAAACACTTGGGTAACTATGATCATGCCATATTCTATTAATAATGCTTAAAATAAATAGCTTTGTATTAAAATGTACATGTTTAATCATTGCATATGGAATTCCATCGGGTCCAGGGGCTGTATCGTTGCAATGAGCAAGTGCGGAATCAAATTCTCTTTCAGTGAAAGGAGAATTATACGACTCTTCCCTTCTTGTTGCAAAATTTAAAATTTTATTTTCTTCAGTGCTCCTATACTGGTGACCAGGGGCTCCTTCACACTTGCTGGATACATTTGAAAAATGATTAGCCAAGGCATTGCTAACTTCATTTGCTTCAGTTACATACTGGCCATTCACCTTCAACACTGGTGGTGGGTTGGGGGTGAATTTGCCAGCTATCTTTTTTACTTTCCTCCACACAGAAGATGGTGGTGTTCTACTGTTAATGGAGGAAACAAAAGACATCCATGACTGGCGCCTTGCTTCTTTCATGGCACGACGGAACTGTGCTCTACATTTCTTGTACATAATTAAATTCTCATCAGTTCGGAGTCTACGCAATCGTGTTAGAGATCTTCTTGTGGCTCTGTGGAGTGCAGTTAGTTCTGAAGACCACCACGGGACTGGTCGTCGTTTGAATAACCCTGTTGTTTTGGGAATTGAATTGACTCCTGCTGTATGGAGAGTTCCATTCAGCAGGTCTATAGCATCATCAATACTTTCAAACTGTTCTGCTCTCCCTTCGATTTCACTTAGCTCACAAAATTTAACCCAGTCTGCCTTGTCTAGATTCCAACGTGGCGATCTTTGCAAAGGTGGACCCTTGTTGGTGTTTATAATGATTGGTGCATGATCACTAGTATGCCAATCATCTAATGTCCTCCAATCAAAATCAAGAAGGCAGTTAGAGCTTGCAATTGAAAGGTCAATGCATGACAAAGTACCTGTCTGAACATGAAAGTGTGTGGGCTCTCCTGTATTAAGGAGCCCCACATCCTCATTCTCCACAATTGATGAGATAATATTGCCCCTTGTGTTGGCCAAAACATCACCCCATAAAGGATGTCTACCATTCATATCTCCCAGTAAGAGAAAAGGTTGAGGGAGTTGTTGAATAACTTCTGCTAAATCATCATATAAAATATCATCATTTGGAGGTAAGTACAGAGAGCATATTGTATATTTTCTCCCTATATCAATTTGTACAACAACTGCCTGCAGGGTTGTACGTATAGACATGGGTATTTGGGGAACATCTCGACGAATGTACATGAGACTTCCGCCATGGCTCCCTGCTTGTTGATTATATGGTGTTCTATAGCTAACATACTCTCGAGGACTAGGAGTGTTAGAATCAAGCATACTTTCCTGTAGACATACTATTATGGGGGAATGCTCATGAATTAGGAGCTTAAGTTCTTCATATTTCGCCCTCAAACCCTGACAGTTCCATTGCAAAATGGAGGAGAAAACTATGGATTATTTCTGGAAGACGTCTTGGGTGAGGTCTTCCCATTAGCAGTTTTTAATCTAACATTATTACTTGTAGGTTTCTTCAGAGATGGTCTTGTTATGTTGGGTTTTACGTTGGAGTTTTTCTTTGTATCTTTTTTATATATTTGTTGAGGGGGATGGTGGACCTCAACTTGAATTTCTGATTTATTTAAATTGTCTTCTGGTTGATCGCCAACATCAACAGACAAAACATCATATTTATTTGATGTCATAATTCTAGTATTTCTTATGGAAGGGGGTGAGAGAGATGGAGGTCTCTCTCTTTTACGATTAATAGGTTGCAGGTTACCAGGTTTTTGTACCTTCCCCACTACAGGTACACCTGATAACTTGGTGTCAGGTGGAATCTCCATTAAATCAGGCAAGGATATGGCCTGGGAGAGGTTAGTACTATCCTTTGTAATGGGGGACAAAGGTTTGATAGTGGTGGGCAATGTCTTTTTGTTGATACTCAATGATAAATCTTTAGGAGGAGATGTTCTTGTCTTATGCAGCACTTTATCAATAGATTGTGAATTCCTTTTTCGAGAACTACCTACAGTAGTAGGTGGGTGAGATGATTCCCGAGGAACTTTTTCTCCTGTTTTTAATGTTTTTGCATAAGTATTAGATTTATTTAATAATCTCTTGGCATGCCCCACGCTTACATGTTCAATAATTGATTTATTGAGGGCAGCCTCTTCTAACTTATAAAACTGGCAGCTCCTATCATTGGATTTATGATTAGAGTTGCAGTTTAAGCATCTTGCCTCAAGTGTACAATCCCCATGGTAAATTTTGGAGCAAGTATTACAAATTTTTTCATTATTGCAAACTTTGGAAGGATGTCCAAATTTAAAGCAATTATAACATTGCAGTGGCTTCTGCTTAAAAGGTTGAACTCTGATCCTTTCGTTTTCTATGTCTATGTGGAAAGGTACATCAGCATCCTGGAAAGTAAGAACAATCATTGATGTTCCAGGTACTTTATGTACTTTCCACACTGATAGGGGACACATGGCCAATATCTCCTCTTCAGTAAATTCATACAGATCCCTATTAAAAACCACTCCCCTTCCATAGCTAAAGTTTAGATGGGGTTTGATGTCCAATTTATATCATCATTTACTGTCTTCAAATTAGACAGTATAACAGACTGTGTGTATGACTTGGCCTTTATCAAGAAACTTTTCTTCCCGAATCGAGATATATCTCCAGGTGCGATCGTACCTACCTTCCTCTGAAGAAATTTGCATATCTTGAAATAATTTTCCGTACCTCCCACAGATTGAGCAAGAAGCCACATTGGTGGTTTTGGCTTTCTTTGGGATGGTATATCTGCCTCTATATCTTTATCAGCCCAGTCTGCTGGTCTGTAGACATCCAGATCTTTAGGTGCCCCATCACAAAGAGCACCCTTAACACTCATATTACCTACTTTAATATCAACAATGTTACAGCTTGCATTAAATGCTTCCTCATGACAATTAAATGATAACCAAGATTCCCAATTATCATCTTGAAGTTTCATTCTAATTTCTTTTATTGATCCGTAACACTCAAATATTTTATGTAGCACATCATAATTAGCTTCTAAAGGGATTTGGGTAACGTGCAGGACTTTCAGTTTTCCTGTGTTGCCCAAATTACCCTTTTTCAGAATGTTTAAAGAACAGTCCTTTTTAGTTCCTAGGTCGTCAACGGAGTTTTCTTTAAATGAATTGCCAGAGGTCGTCAACAGTGCCGGGGGCGAGTCAGCATATCCAGGGGAGGTGGGGTCATTTTCACAAGAATCCATCATAAAAAAGAAGAGAGAAGAGTGATTTTTTGAAGTTTGATTTACCTGCTTGAGAACATTAAGGCATCACATGTTGGGAAGGAAATTTACACTCTCCACTACCGGCACAGTGAGAGTATACTTCCCAGATGGTACACTCCATACCCTACCCGAAGGATAGCATCAAAACAGATATAGAGGCACAGGTGTAAGCTGAACCCGCCTGTTAGGACTGAGACCAAGAAACTATGGAATCATCCTCCCCATATCTGTAATGACGGGCTTCCGGCCAGAAGCCGAGAGTCCTACCCCAAGCATTGGATCCCCCTGGATTCCGAAGACCCAACACTTGGAATAGTTCCGCCAAAAAGGTCCAAACCATCTTCGGGATGGCTGAGATCATCCTATACACTCACATATAGCTTTGAGCACAAACGCCTCCCAACCGCGACACCTTTCACATTCATCAAAGCAGGCAGCAATACCGGATGCAGAAACATCCGCCCAAGTGGCAATAACAGATGTAGAAACATCCATGCCATAAAGAGAAAAAAAAAATAATAAACATACATATATATGTAAAAATATACACATATACATATGGAAAATTTTACTCATAGGGTTGGGACAGCATCATGAAAGAAAGTTTATAATATTAGGAGAAGGTTGAAGCAATATAAAGAGGAAGAAAAAGATAAGAAAGAGAGAAATTTAGATTCGAACTGGGGGAGCAATTTCCCCAAGTTCGAGAGCCCTCTTGCCCGTCACCAAGATTCAGCATGGGAATGAAATGCCGTGCTGAAGCTCAATGACTTCATCAAGGCATTCTCTCATTAAGAGGGCGCGCTAAGCGGAAGCGCCGACGATCTTCTTAGTACGCTTAAGCTCCGATGATCGTTCTGTGCGTGGGATGGTTTGCCGCGCACGGCAACGAGGCCATCAGCGCGCGGTTCTTCGCACGCGATCGTTGATGGCCATTTGCCGCCGATCTTCGGATTCGGCGCTAGGCGCACGAGCGCCGACGATCTTCATAGTACGCGTGAGCACCGAAGATCGTTCCATTCGCGGGATGGTTTCCCGCGCGCGACCATTGAGGATCACTCAATCATCGCACGGATCGTTCGCGCGCGGTCCCCCGCTCGCGATCGTCATAGGTCGTTCGCGCGCGGGCACCGAGGTTCATGCTCGTGATCGCAGACTATCTTCTCTCGTGCGCGAGCGCCGACAATCTTCGCTTACGCGTGAGCGTCGAAGATTGTCCGGGCTTGCGCGAATCGCCGACGATCGTCTTACATAGTTGGAGATCATTCGCACGCGGGCACTATGGGTACCCGCTCACTGTCTCCTACGGTTTTTTCTCTCGCGCTAGCGCCGATGATCTTTGTACTCGCATAAGCACCGAAGATCGTCAGCGTTATTCTTCCGCGCGTGGGATGGCTTCCCACATGCAATCGCCGACGGTGCTAGCACCGCCGATCTTTTTACGCCGAGATCGTTCGCGCGTGGGATGGTTTCCCTCGCCCACGATCTTTCACGCACAAGCGCCAGCGATCTTCATACGCGCGGAGACGCGGGGATCGTTCACGCGGTCGCCGATACGGAAAGGTCTCTAGGAGTTCTGCTACGCATGCTTTATTCACGCGCTACCCAGATCTGTGATTTTCGCGCGATCGTCAGCGTGATCGGCGCACCGTTCTCTGACACGACCGCGCCCTGTTTACATCAGGGCTTATGGCGGTCAGGCCACCTCCGTGTTTCCCTCCCCCGCAGCGCAGAGCAGGGCCCTCTCCGGAGGGGGAGGTTTCCGGACAGGTTAAAGGTCGTTTCTCCCTTCACTGCAGATTCTCTACGGACGAACCCTCATGTATCATCTCCCCCAGAGGATCGAACGATCCTCTTCCCTCCAGAGGGACTCCCTGTCAGCGCGAGGATTGGTCGGCATCCCTGGTGGGATGTCGTCGTCAGAGCACTCAAGCAGGCGTTGAGCCTGTGCCTTCTGACTGGGGTCACTAATCAGTAGTAGCTTCCTCTCTCCCTGAAGGGGATGAGAGGAATCCCTTGCATAGTATCTTCCCCAAGGACTATCCTGTCCCTTCGCGAGTCCTTACGCAGGCGATGGGCCCTCCTCAGACTCCATCTCCCCTCCACTGCGGATGAGCTTTGCCCATCCCCAGGAGGGTCAGAAGACCCGGTCCTCTCCCCCTTCACTCCATAGGGAGAATCCCCGCCTCTTCATGAGGGTCCTATCGTGCGGAGGGGGCAAAGCCTTACATCCTTCATCGCTGGGGTCCTGTTTCCCTCCTAGGAGGGATCCTAAGGCCCTGTCTTCCGCAAGGATCCGACAGGATCCAGTTGGACCCTTGGGGCATGTCTACGAGTCTCCCCTGGGAGAACCTCCTGGGATGGGAGACCTTGCTTCCCGTCCATCAGGAGGAGGAGCTCCAGGGGTCAGAACTTGCGTTCTGTCAGGTTCTGGCCCTCAGGAGAAATCTCAAGGGGATCCCAGATTTAGAGATTCCTCTTCGGTAAGGGAAGGATTCGGTCCTGGACCGAGTTCTACTCACCCAAGGACTCCCTTACGCCAGTGCAGCTTGCCCTGGCCTCAGGGTATGGAGAGCGCCAGAGACTAGGCCGAGGGCCAGCTCTCCGAGCTTGTCTCCTTCAACAGTCCCGGTTGGTTTCGAGCTCCTCCTTCCTCCCTGGGTAGGGATTGGTGAGGGGACGGGCCCTCCGGGCGGAAGTCCAGTCCATGTCGGAGAGGCTCCCCCTCCAAGAGGCGGCCAACGGGTTTCGAGGCCGCCGTAATTGTCTCCTTCCCTTCTCGACTCTGTACAGGGTTGTCAAACAGTCTCCGTTTAGCATAGCGACAGCAGACACGGTCAGCTTTGCTCTGAGACCACAAGTCTTCATGGGTACACTGGTCCGGTAGGACTCGTACTCCCGGTCCTGGTTCACCCATCTTCAAGGAAGTACTTTGGAGTCCGCCTGGAAGGCGGGTATACCAGTTCAAGGGCTGTGCTTCGGCCTCTCCATGGCACCTCAACAGTTCTCCGATACTTCCTCTCGGATCTCTTCACGGGCTCCCAGCCACTCCGTTTCCTGGGTGGCTGGCCGATCCTGGCAGACTCGAAGGCTTCCCTTCTTCGTCATCGGGACAAGCTCCTCGGACTTTACCAAGTTCTAAAGATCATGGTAGTTCTTGAGGAGTCCTCCCTGCAGCCCTCTCAGAGTCTGGTATACCGAGCCTGGTCTTAGGCTCCTATCTTCCGTATCCTTCCCTTCAGACGTCAGGGTACCAAGGCAGAGGAAGGTCGCGAGACTTTCCCTCACACGGGAAGATCCTCCAACCCAAGGTTGTTACATCTCTCCTCCCTAACCCGTCTGGATTCCACAGTCGCCCCAGGTTGAGTTCTCTCCAGTGGCGACTCGGGGCGCGGGGGAGCTGGGGGCACGTCTCCCCAGACGCCAAGACCCCTAGGGGACAACTTGTACAGACGAACCCATGGGGGGGGGGGAAGCTGTCGAGGGCCTACAAGAGGGAGTGGCCCTTCTCGTCCTTCCCCCTAACTTGATGCTGTTTTCGGACGTGTCAAAGAGAGGGGGGCCCTCGTTCTGACCCACGGGTCCTCAGGCCGGGGGTCAGAACCAGGAAGAACCTTCTCTAGTCCTACTAGAAACGGAAACCATGTTTCTGGCTCTTCAGTAGCTCCACTTAGCCTGGCGGACTACTCTGTGGTTATGAGGATCAACAACACCACAGTGAGGGTTTGCTGACCCAGACAAGGAGGTACTTTTTGGTACAACCATCCCATCCTGCGGTAGAGATACCGGGATGGTCCGAGTCCCCCTCGGTTTCCTTGGCAGCTCGCTTGATTTCAGGCAAAGGAATGGGCTCGCCGACAGTCTGAGCAGTGTGTCACGGACACCACATTCCGAGTGGTCTTTGGATCCTCAAGTAGCCTACGAGTTCTGCCTCGATGGGGCTCCCTCGGTGGACCGGTTCGCTACAACACTGAGCTGCAAGCTCCCGCTGTACTGCTCCCTGGTCACGGATCCCAAGGCCCTCTGGTAGGAGGCCTTCCAGCAACGATGAGACACCATCGATGTGTTGCCCCCGTAGCTTGCTCCTCTTCCCACCGGGAGTCTATCCAGCTTCTCCTCAAAGAAAGAGGACTTTCGCAACAAGTGGCGAAAAGGAGGCCTGGACACCTGCGCAAGTCTGTTTCCAGCAATGGCGGAGCCTCTAGTGGGATTGTGGGATAAATGTGCCTTTTCAGTTTCGACTGTGAAAGGCTATCCCTCAGCCGTAAGTCTTGCCTCCTGGCTCTAGGGACAAACATTTCTCCCCCCGCTGGAACTCTTCCTGCGCATGCGAGGCCTTGTCCTCTCCTACCCTCAGTCGAAGGTGAGACCTCCTCCTTGGAACGTGGTTCGAGTCCTCGAGTCCCGAAAGAGACCCCCTGATGAACCACTACGTAGTCCCCAGGCCACCACCTTTCTGGGTAGACAGTGTTCCTGCTAGCCTATCTTTAGCCAAGCGAATCACATGGTCTCTCTTACGACTTCGCCCATTCAGGGGGTTAGGGGGAGACAACTTCAGGTTCGTCCCTGAGGTTTGTTGCCGAGACTCAGAATCCGGGAGTGCCAGACCCGCTTCGACTCCTTCCAGGGCTCGAGTCTCCATCCTGTAGCAGATGACTCAGACCATCTCCCACCTTGCTTGTAGGGAGTCCGAGCTGGTGTCTTCAGAGAACAGCTGCAGTTCGTCTCCAGGTCCGAGTCTCGTTCGTGGATCCTGGCTAACGAGAAGGGTCTCCAGGAGTACCATCTTGGCCTGGATTCGCAGGGTGCTACACCCTGCCTTGAATCCTGACCCTTCTCCGTCGCATCGCCCAAGAGCCCATGATGTCAGGGGCTTAGATACGTCCCTGCCCTTCATGGAGCATCTTTCAGTGACGCAGGTCCTGCAAGCGGGGATGTTGAAGCCTCAGACCTTCTTCTCAGCCCCTTACCCGCAAGACATGACCCACAGGAGGCTTGATACGTTTCTATCGGCCCTGTGGTGGCTTCACAACAGCTGGTCTAAACCTCAGGCTCCTTGATGGACAAGTACCAGAAGGTTGAGGGCATTATTACCTGGTGTTAGTCTGCATGAATGGAAAGATCTGTCTGGCCCTTATTCTTTTCTTCATCCTCTCCTCCCACGGAGAAAGCAGCATCCTGGGTTCTCTGCACAGCTGACCCCAAACCACTGCAGGTAGACCATGCTTCCTTGTGTTCCTAGTATTATGTGTCATACTGTCATGTCCCCATACCCTGACGAGGTGGTATTGGGAGAGTCCTAGCCTGGATTTCCTTCTGAGGGACTCCAGGGACAAGTCACTTTTCATCTTCGCACACACCTTATGTAGGCTGCGGCAGTTTCACAACCGCCAGCAAGGAGCAGGGATTCCCTATTGTCCGAGTACTTGATCACTCGAATATGGAATCCCCGGGCAAGCCAAAGCCAGTATGGCCGGGACTTACCACCCTTCCTAAGGGTTAAGTCACCCCATGTAAATAGCGTGGTTTGTATTCAGTTACGGAACAAATGTCAAATTCGTAGATAATTTGTATTTTTCCTAACGATACAAACCTAGCTATATACAATTATGTACCCGCCAGCCCTGTCCCCCAAGATAAGTCTTACCTCTAAGTAAAGTGGAGTATTCTTCGGTGTATGTGAGGAGGAGGGGTAGCTAGCTACCCCTTCCTACCCCCCCTGCTAGCTAGCGGTGGGGTAGGAAACCCTTGTTAAAACTTTATGGCTCGTCATCGGCTGCGCCGAAGTAATCACTCTATGTAAATAGCTAGGTTTGTATCGTTAGGAAAAATACAAATTATCTACGAATTTGTCATTTTTCAGGCATCCTGACATCTAAGGTCATTGACGCCGATATCATTTAGTCTATATATATAAAGAAAAAATAAAAGAATATTCAATTAAAAGAGTTTAATGTCATTGTAAAAGTTAAATAATTTTCAGAAGACCTGCTTCTGAAATGAATCTAAAAAGCCACTTGCATAGTAGGACACATCATGTCCAAGAATCTTGGCAAGGATGAATGAATGAATGATTTAAAGTTTTCAGGCATCCTGACATCTAAGGTCATTGACGCCGGTAACATTTAATTTATGTATACAAAAATAAAAAATGAAATAAAATAAAAAATTAAAGAGTATTCAGTTAAAATCATAAAAATTGAATGTCATAAAAGTTAAATATTTTTCAGAAGACCTGCTTCTGAAATAAATTTAAAAATGCCACTTGCATGGAAGGACACATCATTTCCAAGAATCTTGGCAAGGATGAACCTGCCACCCTCACCTCGAGCCTTAAATAAATATCTATTTCCCAAGTTATTATAATTGGGACATTCGGTCAACAAATGCCTCACTGTTAGAGGTACCAAACAGTCATCACAATATGGTTGGTGTTGGCCCTTCAGCAGAAACTTGTGTGTCAACCGAGTGTGACCAATACGGAGACGACAAAGAGACGTCTCCCATTTTCGGGGCATCATGTCATACTGCCAAGGAGATATGACATTTGTTACTTCTCTCATTTTATTCCCATCAAGACTATCCCAGTGCTGTTGCCATTTATTGCAAAGCAATTTCTTGATGTTAAGTAGGAAGTCATTACAGGGAATGGGATACCTTCTTGTCAGCAACTCTGATGCTGCATTCTTTGCCAATGAATCTGCCTTCTCATTCCCACACACACCTACATGTGCTGGAACCCAACAAAATCTGACCATTATACTTCTTCCAATAATAAAAAGCCATTCTAAAATCTTTAAAACTAGAGGGTTACTAGAATTAAAAACTTCTAAAGATTGAAGGACACTCCTTGCATCACTAAAAATGGTAAAATTACCATCCTTTTCCAACGCTATTTTCTCTACAGGGGTTAGTATGCCATACAGTTCGTCAGTAAATATTGAAGCTGTTAGAGGAAGTACACCTCTACAGTTAAAACCATTACTATGTACTCCAAATCCAACGCCAGCATCAGATTTGGAGCTATCAGTATATATAAAAGTCAATCCCCTATGTTCTTCAACATGTTCCATAAACAGAGACCTGGATTCTAAGTCTGACATATTCTTCTTACCTCCAATAAAATATTTACAAAAAGATATCTCTGGTAATTTCCATGGAGGCTTTGATGATACCTTAAATGGAAGCACCTTAATTCTAATTATATCAAGACTGTTTATTATTATTGTTATTATTATTATTATTATTATTATTACTATCCAAGCTACAACCCTAGTTGGAAAAGCAAGATGCTATAAGCCCAGGGGCTCCAACAGGGAAAAATAGCCCAGTGAGGAAAGGAAATAAGGAAATAAATAAATGAAGAGAACAAATTAACTATAAATGATTCTAAAATAAGTAATAACATCAAAACAGACATGTCATATATAAACTATTAACAACATCAAAAACAAATATGTCATAAATAAACTACAAAAAGATTCATGTCCGCCTGGTCAACAAAAAAGCATTTGCTCCAACTTTGAACTTTTGAAGTTCTACTGATTCAACCACCCGATTAGGAAGATCATTCCACAACTTGGTAACAGCTGGAATGAAACTCCTAGAGTACTGCGAAGTATTGAGCCTCGTGATGGAGAAGGCCTGGCTATTAGAATTAACTGCCTGCCTAGTATTACGAACAGGATAGAATTGTCCAGGGAGATCTGAATGTAAAGGATGGTCAGAGTTATGAAAAATCTTATGCAACATGCATAATGAACTAATTGAGCGACGGTGCCAGAGATTAATATCTAGATCAGGAATAAGAAATTTAATAGACCGTAAGTTTCTGTCCAACAAATTAAGATGAGAATCAGCAGCTGAAGACCAGACAGGAGAACAATACTCAAAACAAGGTAGAATGAAAGAATTAAAACACTTCTTCAGAATAGATTGATCATCAAAAAATCTTGAAAGACTTTCTCAATAAGCCTATTTTTTGTGCAATTGAAGAAGACACAGACCTTATATGTTTCTCAAAAGTAAATTTACTGTCGAGAATCACACCTAAAATTTTGAAAGAGGCATACATATTTAAAGAAACATTATCCATACTGAGATCCGGATGTTTAGGAGCCACCGTCCTTGACCTACTTACAATCATACTTTGAGTTTTGTTAGGATTCAACTTCATACCCCATAATTTGCACCATGCACTAATTCTAGCTAAATCTCTATTAAGGGATTCACCAACCCTAGATCTACATTCAGGGGATGGAATTGATGCAAAGAGAGTAGCATCATCTGCATATGCAACAAGCTTGTTTTCTAGGCCAAACCACATGTCATGTGTATATAGTATGAAAAGTAATGGGCCAAGAACACTACCCTGTGGAACACCGGATATCACATTCCTATAATCACTATGGTGCCCATCAACAACAACTCTTTGAGATCTATTACTTAAAAAATCAATAATAATGCTAAGAAACGACCCACCCACTCCCAACTGTTTCAGTTTGAAAACAAGGGCCTCATGATTAACACGGTCAAACGCAGCACTAAAATCGAGGCCAATCATACGAACTTCCCGACCACAATCAAGGGATTTCTGTACAGCATTGGAGATTGTGAGAAGGGCATCACATGCTACAAGGCCTTTACGAAAACCAAATTGCAAACTAGGGAGTAGATGATTACCTTCAGCAAACCTATTAAGACGTTTTGCCAGAAGACGTTCAAAAACTTTAGATAATATGGGAGTTATGGAAATTGGGCGGTAATCAGTGGGATTTGAGCTACCACAAACACATTTACATAGAGGAGTAACATTACCAATTCTCCAACTAGTGGTAAAAGCTCCTCTTCTTGCTAACTTGCGCAAAATAACAGATAACTTTGGAGCTAAGAAATCTGCTGTCTTTATAAAAAACAAAGGAAAAATACCATTTGGGTCTACACCTCCATAAGCATCAAGGTCCACCAACAGAGCTTTAATCTTACGAGATCGAAAAGCTAAATTAGTTAGTTTAGCCTCAGGAAAACAGGAATGAGGAAGTTCAAGTTTTTCATTACTCTGTTTACTGTCAAAAACATCAGCCAAAAGGGTTGCCTTTTCCTTTGGACAGTGAGTGACTGATTGATTGATTGATTGATTGAAAGTTTTCTGGCATCCTGACATCTAAGGTCATTGACGCCGATACCATTTACTGTATATGAAAATTAAAAGAGAATTCGATTAAAACCATAAAAATTAAGAAGTCATTAAAATAGTTAAATAGTTTTCAGAAGACCTGCTTCTGAAATAAATCTAAAAATTCCGCTCGCATAGTAAGACACATCATGTCCAAGAATCTTGGCAAGGATAAACCTGCCCTCCTCACCTCGAGCCTCAAACAGATATCTATTTCTTAAGTTAGTAAAATTAGGGCATTCGGTCAACAAATGCCTCACTGTTAAAGGTACTAAGCAGTCCTCGCAATACGGTTGGTGTTGGCCCTTCAGCAGAAACTCGTGTGTCAACCGTGTGTGACCAATACGGAGACGACAAAGAGTCGTCTCCCATTTTCGGAGAATCATGTTATACCTCCAAGGTGATATGATATTTGTTACTTCCCTCATTTTATTGCCATCTTGACTGTCCCAGTGCTGTTGCCATTTATCACAAACCAATTTCTTGATGTAAGGTAGGAGATCGTTACATGGAATGGGATACCTCCTTGGTAGCAACTCGGATGCCGCATTCTTCGCCAGTAAATCTGCCTTCTCATTCCAAGACACACCTACATGTGCTGGAACCCAACAAAATCGAACAGTTATACCTTTCCGTCCAGTAATAAAAAGCCATTCTAAAATCTTTAAAACTAGAGGGTTACTAGAATTAAAAACTTCTAAAGCTTGAAGAACACTCCTTGCATCACTAAAAATTGTAAAATTACCCTCCTTTTCCAAAGCTATTTTCTCAATAGCGGTTAATATGCCATACAGTTCGGCAGTAAATATGGAAGCTGTTAGAGGAAGTGCACCTCTACAATTAAAATCATTACTATGTACTCCAAATCCAACTCCAGCATCAGATTTGGAGCCATCAGTATATATAAAAGTCGATCCCCTATGTTCTTCGACATGTTCCATAAAAAAGAGACCTGGATTCTAAGTCAGTCATATTCTTCTTAACTCCAATAAAGTATTTACAAAAAGATATGTCTGGTAATTTCCATGGAGGCGTTGATGATACCTTGAATGGAAGTACCTTATTTCTAATTATATCCAGACTATTTAAAAATCGTTTCACCCGAAAGCCATAAGGTTGAGGAGATTTTGGGTGCAACTCAAAGTATGATGCGTGTCTTACAAGGCTTGCAGTCTGAAAGGCTAGAGAGCTAGGGAGTCTTTGCAATCTAAACCAATACCGAAGAATGGAAGACATTCGGTAAAGGTCTAGAGGTAACTCTCCAGCATCAACAAGGAGACTTGGGATAGGCGAGGTTTTAAAAGCTCCAGTAGATAATCTAATACCTGCATGATGTATCGAGTCTAATATTTTTAACCGGCTTGGGGTGGCTGAGGAATATACCTCACAACCATAACTAATTTTGGAAAAAATCAAGGCCTTGTATAATTTTAAAATAGTATTGCGGTCTGCCCCCCATGATGTATGGGCCAATACTTTTAAGATATTCAGAGCTTCAACACATTTAGCTTTTAGCGCTTTTAGGTGAGAAACCCATGTAAGTCTACAGTCAAATATCAAACCTAAAAATTTGGTTTCCTATACACATGGTATCCGTTGACCTTTAATGTATATATCCGGGTCTGGATGTACTCCCCGGATACGACAAAAATGGACAATGGTAGTTTTACTTGTCGAGAACTTAAATCCATTCATGTCAGCCCACTGGATAATTTTATCAATAGAGAGTTGGATTTTTCACTCAACCATTGCCATTCTAGTGCCAGCAAATGATATTGAGAGATCATCCACAAATAATGTTGAGAGAACATCCTGGGGAATGGCTGAGGATATCCCATTAATTGCTAGTGCAAAAAGGGTTACACTCAGCACACTACCCTGAGGAACTCCTCCTTCCTGGCACTTACTCTCTGATAGAGTTTCCCCCACTCTCACTTGAAAAACTCTACGTGAAAGAAATGCCTGAATAAATAGTGGCAGCTCTCCTCTCAATCCCAATTCATGAATGGTTTTAAGAATACCATATCTCCATGTGGTATCATATGCCTTTTCAAGGTCAAAAAATACTGTAACATGGTGCTGTTTGGAAGCAAAGGCTTCACAAATAGAAGACTCAAGTCGTATCAACACATCAGTCGTTGAGTGCATTTTTCGGAATCCACATTGAATCGGTGATAAAAAACCTTTCTTTTCAAGGTACCATATCAGCCTTGCATTGACCATCTTCTCTATGATTTTACATAAACAAGATGTCAATGCAATAGGACGATAGTTTGCTGCTAAAAACTTGTCTTTACCAGGTTTTAAAAAAGCTAAAATAATGGCTAGTTCCCAAACACTTGGGTAACTATGATCATGCCATATTCTATTAATAATACTTAAAATAAATAGCTTTGTATTAAAATGTACATGTTTAATCATTGCATATGGAATTCCATCGGGTCCAGGGGCTGTATCATTGCAATGAGCAAGTGCGGAATCAAATTCTCTTTCAGTGAAAGGAGAATTATACGACTCTTTCCTTCTTGTTGCAAAATTTAAAATTTTCTTTTCTTCAGTGCTCCTATACTGGTGACCAGGGGCTCCTTCACACTTGCTAGATACATTTGAAAAATGATTAGCCAGGGCATTGCTAACTTCATTTGCTTCAGTTACATACTGGCCATTCACCCTCAACACTGGTGGTGGGTTGGGGGTGAATTTGCCAGCTATCTTTTTTACTTTCCTCCACACAGAAGATGGTGGTGTTCTACTGTTAATGGAGGAAACAAAAGACATCCATGACTGGCGCCTTGCTTCTTTCATGGCACGACGGAACTGTGCTCTACATTTCTTGTACATAATTAAATTCTCATCAGTTCGGAGTCTACGCAATCGTGTTAGAGATCTTCATGTGGCTCTGTGGAGTGCAGTTAGTTCTGAAGACCAACACGGGACTGGTCGTCGTTTGAATAACCCTGTTGTTTTGGGAATTGAATTGACTCCTGCTGTATGAAGAGTTCCATTCAGTAGGTCTATGGCATCATCAACACTTTCAAACTGTTCTGCTCTCCCTTCGATTTCACTTAGCTCACAAAATTTAACCCAGTCTGCCTTGTCTAGATTCCAACGTGGCGATCTTTGCAAAGGCGGATCCTTGTTGGTGTTTATAATGATTGGTGCATGATCACTAGTATGCCAATCGTCTAATGTCCTCCAATCAAAATCAAGAAGGCAGTTAGAGCTTGCAATTGAAAGGTCAATGCATGACAAAGTACCTGTCTGAACATGGAAGTGTGTGGGCTCTCCTGTATTAAGGAGTCCCACATCCTCATTCTCCACAATTGATGAGATAATATTGCCCCTTGTGTTGGCCAAAACATCACCCCATAAAGGATGTCTACCATTCATATCTCCCAGTAAGAGAAAAGGTTGAGGGAGTTGTTGAATGACCTCTGCTAAATCATCATATAAAATGTCATCATTTGGAGGTAAGTACAGAGAGCATATTGTATATTTTCTCCCTATATCAATTTGTACAACAACTGCCTGCAGGGTTGTACGTATAGATATAGGTATTTGGGGAACATCTCGACGAATGTACATGAGACTTCCGCCATGGCTCCCTACTCCGTGATCATAAGGTGTCCTATAACTAATATATTCGCGAGGACAAGGGGTATTAGCATCAAGCTTGCTCTCCTGGAGACATACAATTATGGGGGAATGCTCGTGAATTAAGAGCTTAAGTTCTTCATATTTGGCCCTCAAACCCTGACAATTCCATTGCAAAATGGATGAAAAAACTATGTATTATTTTCTGGAAGACATCTTTGATGAGGTCTTCCCATTGACAGTTTTTGATTTGACAATATTTTCTGTAGGCTTCTTAAGTTTGGGTCTTGATAAATTAGGTTTTATATTAGCCTTTTCAGTGTTGTTGTTACCTATTTCTTGTGGGGGATGGTGGACCTCCACTTGAATTTTTGATTGATTCAAGAAGTTTTCCTGTTGATCTGAAATATCAACAGGCAAAACATCATATCTATTTGATGACATAACTTTTGTGTTTTTAATGGATGGGGGTGAGAGAGATGGAGGTCTCTCTCTTTTCCTATTGACAGGTGGTGATTTATTAGGTTTTGATGCTTTCCCCACTACAGGCGCACCTGATAATTCTGTTTCACGTGGAAAATCCATCAAATCAGGCAAATATATAGCCTGAGAGAGGTTAGAATTATCCTTTGTAGTGGGGGACAAAGGTTTACTAGAGGTGAGAAAGGTCTTACGTGATATTCTTGCCTTATCCTCTAGAATTCTATCAGAAGATGGCAAATTTCTTTTCTGGGGAATAGAGGCAGTATTAGGTGGGCTGGATGTCTCCTGCCTCATTTTTTCTCCGGATTTCAATACTTTTGCATAACTTGCTGATTTACTCAATAGTCTCTTGGCATGCCCCACACTTATGTGTTCAATACTGGATTTATTGAGAGCAGCCTCTTCTAATTTATATTGCTGGCAGTTCCTATCCGTAGATTTGTGATTCAAATTGCAGTTTATACAATTGGCCTCTAGTGTACAGTCTCCATGGTAAACATTAGAGCATGTACTACACATTTTATCATTCTTACATACTTTAGATGGATGCCCATATCTATAGCAATTAAAACATTGCAGCGGCTTCTGCTTAAAAGTTCGCACTTTAATTCGTTCATTCTCTATGTAAATGTGGAAAGGCACATCAGCATCCTGGAAAGTCAGGATAATCATTGACGTTCCAGGGACTTTATGCACTTTCCACACAGTTAAAGGACACATGGCCAATATCTCCTCTTCTGTGAATTCATATAAGTCTCTATTAAAAACTACTCCCCTTCCATAACTGAAGTTTAGATGGGGTTTCACATCCAGCTTTATGTCTTCGTTATCTGTATTTAAATTGGAAAGTATAACCGATTGAGTTTCTGATTTGGCACTTATTAGGAAACTGTTCTTTCCAAACCGAGATATATCTCCTGGTGCGATAGTACCTACTTTCTTTTGAAGAAATTTACATATTTTGAAATAATTTCCAGTACTCCCTTTTGATTGAGCAATAAGCCACTTTGGTGGTTTTGGCTTTCTCTGGGAAGGTACAACTACCTCTATACTTTTATCAATCCAATCTGCAGGCCTATATACATCCAGATTCTTGGGTACCCGATCGCAAAGAGCACCCTTGAAATTCAAATTACTGATTTTAATATTTATGATATCATTGATAGCTTTGAATGCTTCATCATGGTTATCAAATGATATCCATGAATCCCATTTGTCACCTTCAAGCCTCATCCTAATTTCCCTGATGTGACCATAACATTGAAATAATTTATATAGAACATCGTAATTGGTTTCAATGGGGATCTGAGTGATGTGAAGGATTCGCAAATTCTCCATGTCACCCAAATTACTTTGTTTTTGAACATAAGTAGCATGGTCCTTTAGAGTTTCCGGGTCGTCAACAGAGGGGTTAGTTTTAGGAGTAGAAGCAAGCCGGGTTATCCACCTCTTATCAGAGGATTTCAGTCCTCCTATCCCATGTGGCCCAACACGAGAAGAGGCTTCAGCGGGGACCAGTCCTCTATTAGAGAGGGGCTGCCTCTCTTAAGGTGGGCGTACACTGGTCAGTGGGGGTAGTTAGCCCCTCCCACCGACGACTCCAATGCCTAGCGTCATCCATTACCCGCAAATATGGGTGACTTAAAACCGGATCATTGGAGCCCGACTCTTAACAGACTTAGTCTGCACCCAATGGGGTCTGCCAGAGGGTGATGGCGTCTAAATTTGTACAGGTTGAGATGGCATGACATCCATCCCACCCTGCGCCAAATCCAAAGCAGCAGTCAAAACCTAAGTCGTACAAGCTAAAGTCGTCAACAAGTTCATGCCCAAGAGGAAGAGATGGGAGAAAATAAGAAGTAATCAAAGGAACGGAGAGAAAGTGCTGACTAATTTAGTTGGATCAACAGTTGGGTACCGAGGTCCAGTGGGGAAGTAGTTCCCATTGTTCATTAGAGCCCAACTGCTAGTCCCTAAGCCCCCCATCCTCATCAAGGCTTCAGCATCTGGGGGGAGTGAGTGACTGAGCCATCTGGTTTAAGTAAAGGAGGAACTGTTGCATCTACACCAAAGAGTGCAGATTTAAGGGTAGACCACCATTTATGTTCCTGAGTTGTACCAGAAGGTGTTTCTTTTATGGTTAAATTGTATTCCTTTTCAGTTGAGGCATAAACTCTCTGAGCAAAAGCTCGAAGCTGAGTATAGTTGTTCCAGGTCAAATCTGATCTGTTACCCTTCCAAAGATGATAGGCCTCCTGTTTCTCCAAATAAGCACGTCAACAATCATCATTGAACCACGGTTTGTCCTTCAATCGGTACCTTAGCACACGAGAAGGGATACGCCTATCAATTATGTTGACTAGATTCTCATTCAAAGGGACAACAGGATCTACACTATTATATAATTGTGACCAATTCAAGCACAAAAGATCATGTAAAAATTGTTCCACCCGAAACCCATAAGGTTGAGGAGATTTAGGGTGCAACTCATAGTATGTTGAGTGACTTACATGGCTTGCAGTATGAAAGGATAAAGAATTAGGGAGTCTTTGCAATCTAAACCAATACCGAATAATAGCAGAAATTCGGTAAAGATCTAGAGGTAACTCTCCAGCATCAACAAGGAGACTTGGGATAGGTGAGGTTCTAAATGCACCTGTGGACAATCTAATACCACCATGATGTATTGAATCTAATATCTATAACCAGCTTGTGGTGGCTGAGGAGTATATTTCACATCCATAACTGATTTTGGAAAAAATCAAGGCCTTGCATAATTTCAAAATACTGTAGTATTGCTGTCTGCCCCCCATGATGTATGGGACAATACAGTAGTTTTAAAATATTTAGAGCCTCGAGACATTTAGCTTTTAACGCTTTCAAGTGAGAAACCCACGTAAGCCTACAATCAAATATCAAACCTAAAAATTTAGCTTCACTTGCACATGGTATCCTTTGAGCTTTAATGTACAGTGGAACCTCTACATACGAATGTCCTAACATACGAATTGTTCCGTAACCGAAATACAAACCCCGCTATTTAATTAGTGGGGGGTATTACTTTTGGCGTAGCTGAAATGCCGGGCCATTAGATTTTTAACGAGGGTTTACTACCCCCTCACTAGTTAGCTACCCCTCCCCTCCTCATACACCGGTGAGTACAGTAGCTCACTTTGCTTTTGGCTTGGGTGATGAACAGACGTGTCTGCTCCCACCCTCACTTATTGACAGCCTTAATCTTTTTTGCTTTTTCTTTGCAGTGTGGGCTTGGAAGTTGGCCTCTACCATTATGCGGAAGTGCCCCGGATTACCTGACCGCCCTTGTGGTACATATATGTCGGCGGTCGAAACGAACCCTCACACCTTATGTCCGTTCTGCAGGGGCCAACGGTGTAATAGAGACAAAGTGTGTAGTGAGTGTAGGGAGTGGTCTACCTCCCAGTGGTGAGGTTTTCCCGGCACCGGAAGAAGTTCAAAAGGGATCTTTCTCCTTCAAGGGTTTCCTTGAAGAAAGAAAATTTCAAGGACTCCTTCCGTAGCCCGAACCTCCTTCTGAAGCTCCCGCTCGATCGGTCTCTTCCGAGAGACCGTAGAGTGGTAGCGTAGGCCGTTCTTTTGTTGACCGACCTCCGGGGTTCGGGAGAGGGAGTTGCCTCCCATAGCGAGGCAGCTCCTCCTCCTTCCCCGGGGGAGGATTTATCTATTAATACTGTTGCTAATGATGATTTGTTGCAGCTTTGGGCTTCCTTGGGGCTTAAGGGCTCGCCCTCCAGGGAAGCCCTGTTTGACATAATCAAGTTGGGGTCTGCTGTCAAACAGTCGCCAGCGGTAGCAGAGGTTAACCCTCTGTCTATCGTCGACGTTGTTGTGGCAGGGGCCTCCGACGAGTTAGGTCAAACCCCTGCCTTGGTTCCCGATGCAGCTGAAGGCTTAGTTTCTCCCTCAGAACATCCTTCGAGGGAGGAGCTAAGTCCAACAGTCTCTCCTGCAGGTGATACTCCCCCTCCGGGGAGTTCACTGACAGAGACTCCTCTTCGGAGGACTGACGATGGTCTGCCTGCCGCCCCCAGAGGACGTATCCGTCGGAGGGCTCGCCCTCCTCTTCGCCGTAGAGGCCTTCCTTCTCCTCACAAGGGAGTTAGGAGGCCCCTCTTCGGCTATTCTCCGTCGCAGTTCCCCGCAGAGGATCCTCCTCGCTGTGCACCGACCGTTGCAGTTGCATCCTTGGACCTCTCTGCTGAATGTTCTCCTTCGCCTACCAGACATTCGGACCTGCCGTCTCCGTTCCTGGCTGCTGACGCGGTTTGGGCGCCCACGCATCCCGTTATCCAACGGGCACTGGTCTCTTAGGGGGAAAAGGGGCTTTCTCACAATGTGAGCAAGTCCCTTGAGCGCCAGGTATCCCCTGCACTCCGTTCTCCTGCGCGCTCGCCTGCGGTGAAGTCCTCTCTGCTCAGAACTTCATCCTCGGAGACAACGCCCTAGAGACCTTTTACAGCTGAGACTACTCGCCATCGCTCTCCTGCTCGCCAGCGCTTTCCTGCTCGCCAGCGCTCACCTGCCCGCCAGCGCTCTCCTGCTCGCCAGCGATCTTCTCCTCCCCAGCATACAACTGCGCGCCCTCATCTTGATGCGCGGCCCACGCCCACGATCTCCTGCTCGCCAGCGCTCTTCACCTGGGCACCAGCGTTCGCCTGCACGCCATCGTTCGCCTGCGCGCCTACGATCTCCGGATCTGGGCGCAAGAAGGAAGAACCGAGTTTCTCCTTCTCTTCAGCGTTCGCCTACGCGCCATAGGACCCCGCCAGCTCGTCAGCCATCGCACACAGACACTAGTTCCTGCTGTGCGCCCTCCTGCACGCCTACGCCCTAGGGGTACCAACCCTGCGCGTGGGCGCTCGTCTAGAGCTCGCCGAGATCCTGTGCGCCCACGCGCTCCCGAACAATCTTCATCGCGCGTGCAAACGCTTGCATTCCCGCCTGCGCTTCCTGCTTCTCCAGATCGCACAACTGCGCGCCATCGATCTCTTGAGCGCCCACGCGCTCCATCGCCTCCTCGCCATCGCTCGCCAACGCGGCCTCTCGCCATCTCTGAGATCTCCTACGCCCCGAGCACACCCTCACCTGTGCGCAGTCGCTCGCCTACACGCCCTACGCGCCATCGCTCGCCTACACGCCCTACGCGCCATCGCTCGCCTACACGCCCTACGCGCCATCGCTCGCCTACACGCCCTACGCGCCATCGCTCGCCTACACGCCCTACGCGCCATCGCTCGCCCTACGCGCCATCATGCCCGCGCGCCGCGCCATCGCTCGCCCTACGCGCCATCATGCCCGCGCGCCATCATGCCCGCGCGCATGCGCGACCAATCGCCCGTGAGCAATCCTAGTAGGGTACTATCGTGCGAGTGCCAGCGCGATCCCCAGCGCGTTTCTCATCGAGAGGCACAACGCGAGCTACCGCGCGAGCCTACAGGAATGAGAGCAGCAAGGTCATCCTCACGTCCCCCCCCCGCAAGTGCAGACCAGCGCGCTCGCAGGAGGGAGGGAAATCACCAGATGGGTCCAGGAACCAACATTCCTCTTCTTCCCTTTCCTTCCAGGCAGGTCCAGCAGTCGTGTCTACTCCAAAGGATTGCCCGATCCCCTTCCCTTCAGAGGGAGTCTCTGACAGCGCTGCTGTCAGTAAGCAGCCATGGTTTGGATCCCTCATCAGAGCTGCCGTGCAGGCTGTCAAACCTGCCTTCGCTGAGATGGGTCTCAAAACTATGGCGGCTCCGACCCCAATGAAGAGAAAGATAGGAGTAAAAACCGTGGTAACTTCTCCGAGCATTAAGCTGGCTCCTCGGACATCCTTGAGGAAGGCTCCCTCTCACCCCCAGACATTTTCTCCCTCTCCCATGGACGAGCACTTTCCGTCCTCAGGGGAGTCTTATGAGGTGAGGCGTTCTCCCATCGCACCAATGGGAGAAACCCCACCTCGCGCTGGAGAAATCGTCCCAGGTTGGAGCAGAGAAGAGCCCTCAGACGTTGTTGTTGGAGTCCTGTATTCCTCCCAGGAGGGAACCCAAGGATTCCAAGACAGTCCCCAAGTCATCCTCAAGGATACGTCCAAAACCTACAAGACCCGTGGAGAACGTCCACGTGTCCCCCCAAGGAGAGCCTTTGGGGACGGGAGACTTCGCTGCCAGTTCTCCAGGAGGGGAGCCACAAGAGTCAGAGCATGCCTTCTGGCAAGTCCTGACCCTGATGAGGCATCTCAACAGGATTCCCGATCCTGAGATTCCTCCTCGCGAGAGCAAGGACACGGTCCTGGACCGAGTCTTAGGCACTCAGAAACCCGCTAAGGCCAGTGCAGCTTTGCCCTGGTCCCAAGGGGTGAAGAGTGCCAGGGATAAGGTCGAGGGCCAGCTCTCCGAGCTCGCCTCATCCAGCCGTTCCACGGCTGGCAACAAACTCCTCCTGCCTCCTCACGTCCAACAGAGGAGGTACTTCGAGATCACGGAGGCGGCTTGTTTAGCTCTTCCCCTGCACCATTCTGTGGAAGAGCTTACCATGGGAGTCCCTCTTGAGAGACACTCTAGCCGGCAAGTGACTTTCTCGGCGACAGAGATCATAAGCCAGGAGAAGGTCGTGAAGTGTGCCATACAGGCTACTTCGTGGCTTGACATCTGGCTGGGATCTCTTGGCATCCTGTTGCGATCCGAAGATTTGTCTAAGGAGAACACCAGGAAGGCCCTGGAGACCTTCCTCCTCTCGGGCACCCGCACCATTGAGTTTCTAGCCCACCAAGTCTCGAACTTGTGGGCCAACTCAATCCTGAAACGTCGTGATGCGGTGGCAGTGAGATTGCACACGAAGGTCCCAGCCGTCGAGGTCAGCAGGCTCAGACAGAACCTGTTCGAGCCTAAAGACTTGGAACAGGCAGCCGAGAGGTGGAGGAAGTCCAACCAGGACTCCCTCCTTCATAGGGCTCTTACATCTAAGCCCTATAAACCTCCGGCACCTCAACAACCTCGCCTGTCCAAGACAACGAAACCGGCTGTGGCAGCAAAGGCAACGGTGTCGAAGCCTTTTCCTGTCAAAGACAAGAAAGGCAAATAGTCCTCCAGGGGAAGAAAGAACTCTAGAGGGAGCAGCCGAGGCCGCAAACGCTAGGATTGGCAGTCCCCATGCATGTCCACCAGTGGGGGGATGCCTTCAAAGTTGCGCGGACAGGTGGCAGCAACTCAGGGCAGATTCCTGGACGATTTCCGTAATCAGTCAGGGATATCGTGTCCTGTTCATAACATCTCTACTTCCCCTGACAGCGGATCCAGTGTCGTTGAGCTCCTTTGCCATGGGATCGGCAAGGGGCCAAGCCCTAAGGCCAGAAGTCCAGACTATGTTAAAGAAGGGCGCTCTCCAGGAGGTCGTCAACGGTTCCCCAGGCTTCTTCAGTCGACTCTTTCTTGTAAAGAAAGCGTATGGAGGCTGGAGACCAGTCATCGACCTCTCAGCCCTGAAAAGGTTTGTCAAACAAACCCCGTTCAGCATGGAGACGGCGGACACGGTCAGACTTGCGGAGAGACCACAAGACTTCATGTGTACACTGGACCTGAAGGACGCGTTCTTCCAGATCCCAGTCCATCCGTCTTCAAGGAAGTACTTAAGATTCAGCGTAGACAACAAGATCTACCAGTTCAAGGTAGTGTGTTTCGGTTTCTCCACAGCACCTCAGGTATTCACCAGGGTGGTCACACTGATTTCTTCGTGGGCACACAGGATCGGCATCCGTCTCCTCCGCTATCTGGACGACTAGCTGATCCTGGCAGACTCGGAGTCGACCCTTCTTCGACACCGAGACAAGCTTCTGGGACTTTGCCAAGATGTAGGGATCATGGTAAATCTCGAGAAGTCTTCCCTGCTTCCAACTCAATGACTGGTATATCTAGGCATGATCTTGGACACCAATCTCCACAAAGCCTTCCCATCAGACGACAGGTATAGCATGGCTGAGGAGGGTCGCAGTTCCTTTCCTCAGACGAGAAGAACTCCCAGCCCAATCGTGGTGGAATCAAGGACACGATTCCCCAGACATCTTGGTCCCAATGGGTCCTGCATAACTGACGGATCCTCAGTGGTGGTTGACAGAGGAAAACCTACGAAAGGGAGTGGATCTTCTTGTCCTTCCCGTATTTGATGCTGTTTTTGGACGCCTCAAAAAAAGGGTGGGGGGCCCACGTTCTGAACCACAAGACCTCAGGCCTATGGTCAGAATTAGAAAAGTGCCTCCACATAAACCTGCTAGAAATGAAGGCCGTGTATCTGTCACCTCAGCAGTTCCAATAATACCTGGCGGGTCACTCCGTGGTGGTGATGAGCGACAACACCCCGGTAGTGGTTTACATCAACAAGCAGGGAGGTACCTTTTCACTGCAGCTATCCCATCTTGCAGCAGAGATACTGAGATGGACCGAAGTCCACTTAATTTCACTATCAACTCGCTTCATTCCAGGCAAGAGGAATGTGCTCGCCGACAGTCTGAGCAGGGCATCTCAGATAGTGAGTACCGAGTGGTCTTTGGATCGTCTAGTAGCCAACAAAGTCCTGACTTTGTGGGGTTCCCCGACGGTGGATCTGTTTGCGACAGCCTTGAATTTCAAGCTTCCGCTGTACTGCTCCCCAGTCCCAGACCCCAAGGCACTTTGGCAAGATGCCTTCCAACAACGGTGGGACAACATCGACATGTACGCCTTTCCCCCGTTCTGTCTGATGAGGAGGGTGCTCAACAAGACCAGCATATCAGTCAACCTGTGTATGACCTTAATAGCTCCGCTAAGGCATCACGCAGAGTGGTTTCCGGACCTTCTGCAGCTCCTGACGGAACTCCCGAGAGAACTTCCTCCACGACACGAGCTACTCAGACAACCACATGCCAACATCTTCCACAAAGCCCTAGCATCGCTACGACTTCACACCTGGAGACTATCCAGCGTCTCCTCACAGTGAGGCTTTTCGCAACAAGTTGCGGAAAGGATGTCTGGCCACCTGCAAAAGTCATCCGCAGGGGTCTACCAGGCAAAGTGGAGAGTTCTGTGGTTGGTGTCGTGGAAGGGGTATCTCTCCACTCGATGCCACTATTCCAGCAATAGCGGAGTTTCTCGTGTATTTGCAGGAAGAAATGCGCCTTTCAGTCTCGGCAGTGAAAGGCTATCGCTCAGCCTTAAGTCTTGCCTTCAGGCTCAAAGGAATGGACATTTCCTCTTCGCTGGAACTTTCTCTACTCATACGAAGTTATGAACTTACCTGCCCCCAGTCGGAAGTGAGACCTCCTCCATGGAACGTGGTTCGAGTCCTCAGGTTTCTTAAGAGACCTTCTTTCGAACCATTATGCCAGGCTTCTGATCGCCATCTGACTTGGAAGACGGTGTTCCTGTTTGCTCTGGCCTCGGCCAAGCGAGTCAGCGAACTTTATGGTCTCTCGTATGACATCGCCCATTCAAGGGGATGGGGGGCGGTAACGTTCAGATTCGTCCCTGAGTTTGTAGCTAAGACTCAAAATCCAGGAGTGCCGGACCCCCGGTTCGACTCTTCCGGATTTCGAGTCTCCGTTCTGTAACAGATGACCCAGACCATCTCCTATTGTGCCCAGTAAGGAGTCTGAGGCTCTATCTTAAGAGAACAGCCGCAATTCGTCCTTGAGTGCAAGCATTGTTTGTGAGCAGGGTCACTAAAAATATAATCTCAGCTTGGATTCGCAGGGTTATCTACCATTCCCTGAATCCTGACCCTCCTCCGTCACGTTGCCCTAGGGCACATGATGTCAGGGGCATTGCTACGTCCCTGGCATTCAAGAGAAATTACTCTGGGACGCAGGTTCTACAAGCAGGGGTTTGGAAGCGTCAAACGACTTTCACAGCCCACTACCTGCAAGACGTGACCCACAGGAGGCTCGATACGTTCTCTATCGGCCCTGTGGTGGCTGCACAACAGCTGGTTTAAACCTCAGGCTCCTTAATGGACAAGTAGCAGAAGGTTGAAGGCATTGTTACCCGGTTTTAGTCTGCATGAATGAAAAGGTATGCCTGGCCCTTATTCTTTTCTTCATTCTCCCCTCTCTTGGGGAAAGCAGCATCCTGGGTTCTCTGCATAGCTGACCTCAAACCACTGCAGGTAAACCATGTTTCCTTGTGTTCCTAGTATTAAGTTAATACTGTCACGTCCCCATACCCTTACGAGGTGGTATTGGGATTGTCCTAACCTAGATTTCCATCTAAAGGACTCCAGGTCAACTTCCTAGGACGAGTGACACTTCACTCCTTCACACACTAGCTTACGTAGGCCGCGGTCCTTGCAGAGCAAGGCACTTGCGAGGTGCAGGGACTCCTTATCTTGAGTTCTAACACACTCAGATACCGAGTCCCCGGGCAAAAGCCAAAGCCAGTACGGCTGGGACTTACCACCCTACCTAAGGGTTAAGTCACCCTAATTAAATTAAATAGCATGATTTTTATTTCGGTTACGGAACAAACGACAAATTCGTAGATACAGTAATTTGTATTTTTCCTAACCATACAAACCTTAGCTATTTAATCAAACTTGCCTGCCAGCCCTGTCCCCCGGGAAGTCCTACTTTTAAGCAAAGTGAGCTACTCACTGGTGTGTGAGGGGGGAGAGGGGTAGCTAGCTACCCCTCCCCTACCCCCTCGCTAACTAGCGAGGGGTTAACAAACCTTCGTTAAAAATCTAATGGCTCGTCATTTCAGCTATGCCAAAAGTAATACCCCCCCAAATTAAATAGCTAAGGTTTGTATGCTTAGGAAAAATACAAATTATCTACGAATTTGTCATTTTTCCAACATCCGAAGTAAAATTCGACCAAATTTCTGTCTTGACACCCGAAGTGTTGCTCCAACATACGAAGTAAACAATACGCGTACGCGTGGTATTTTCTCAAAAGCATCAACCGTGGTTTGTTGTTGACGCCGCTAGACGGCAGCACATCGGAGGGACGCCAATCGAGCGTCACCTTGATCAGTCCTCTCATCTCGTGTGCATCGTGTGGTTGTTCTCTATTTGCTCAGATATAACAGTTTTTTATCTTCCTTTTTCACGTGTTGTTTTCTGTGTTTCGTAATCATGGGTCCTAAAAAGCTTAGTTTCGGTTCAGGAAATAGTAGTAGTGGTGAGAAGAGGAAGAAGTCAATGTTTTCATTTAAACTAAAGCAAGAAATATGATATTTTGATTATAAAATAAATTTTTTAATATACTTACCCGGTGAATATATAATAGCTGACGTCTCCGACGGCTCGACAGAATTCAAAAACTCGCGAGCGATCGCCATGAAGGTAGCGGGTGTGCCCACCAGCGCCGACTATCGGCCAGATACCGCATATACATGTAAACAGCTCCAGTTCTTCTCATCCCGCTGGGTCTCTATCGGGGAGGAAGGGGGGCCTTTAATTTATATATTCACTGGGTATATTCAAAAATTTATTTTATAATCAAAATATCATTTTTAAATATTAAACTTAGCCGGTGAATATATAATAGCTGATTCACACCCATGGTGGTGGGTAGAGACCAGTATTAATACAGTTTACGGCGTATATGCTTAGAGTTTTTGACAGTTATATCATAACAAAACCCAAATAAATATAGGTACCTGGTAAGGAAGCTGACTCTAACGATTACTCTGCCTTGTTAGTCCGCTTTCCTCACGAAGCCCAGCCATTCTCTTAGGATGCTGAAAGACTCCCAGGAGCGGAAGTATCTAGGGCGACAACCCATACAACAGGACCTCATCAAAACCCTTAATCTGGGCGCTCTCAAGAAATGACATTTGACCACGCGCCAAATCAAAAAGGATGCGAAAGGCTTCTTAGCCTTCCGTACAACCCAATTAAAAACATTTCAAGAGAAGATTAAAAGGATATTGGAATTAAGGGAATGTAGTGGTAGAACCCTTACCCACTACTGCACTCGCTGCAACGAATGGACCCAGTGTGTAGCAGTCCTCATAAAGAGTCTGGACATCTTTTAAGTAAAATGACGCGAATACCGACTTGCTTCTCCAAACGGTCGCGTCCATAATACTTCGCAGAGATCTGTTTTGCTTAAAGGCCACAGAAGTTGCTATAGCTCTTACTTCGTGCGTCTTAACCTTAAGCAAGCAACGATCTTTTTCACTCAAGTGAGAATGAGCCTCTCGGATTAAAAATCTAATAAAATATGACAAAGCATTCTTTGACATAGGCAATGAAGGCTTCTTAACTGAGCACCACAAAGCCTCAGATCCACCTCGTAAGGATTTAGTCCGACCTAAATAAAACTTCAGAGCTCTAACTGGACACAGCACTCTTTCAAGCTCGTTGCCTACGATCTCTGACAGGCAAGGTATATCAAATGACTTAGGCCAAGGACGAGAAGGCAGTTCATTTTTGGCCAAGAAAACCAAGCTGAAGTGAACATGAGGCTTTATCTGTAGAAAAGCCGATGTTCCTACTGAAGGCATGGATCTCACTGACCCTTTTAGCCGAAGCCAAGCACACTAAGAAAAGCGTCTTGAGGGTGAGATCCTTCAGGGAGGCTGAATGTAATTGCTCAAACCTGTCGGACATTAGGAACCTTAGGACCACGTCTAAGTTCCATCCAGGAGTTGCCATACGACGCTCCTTAGAGGTCTCGAAGGACTTAAGGTGATCTTGGAGATCTTGATTATTGGACAGATCTAAGCCTCTATGTCTGAACACAGACGCCATCATGCTCCTGTAGCCCTTAATAGTGGGCGCTGAGAGGGAGCGAACATTTCTCAGATGTATGAGAAAGTCTGCAATTTGGGCTACAGAGGTACTGGAAGAGGAAATGGATGATGACTTGCACCAGTCTCTAAAGACTTCCCACTTCAACTGATAGACCTTGATGGTAGATACTCTCCTAGCTCTCGCAATCGTTCTGGCTGCCCCCTTCGAAAATCCTCAAGCTCTTGAGAGTCTTTCGATAGTCTGAAGGCAGTCAGACGAAGCGCGGGGAGGCTTTGATGAAGACTCCTTACGTGGCTGCCGTAAGAGATCCATCCTTAAAGGTAGACTCCTTGGAACGTCTACCAGCCATTGAAGTACCTCTGTTACTCACTCTCTCGCGGGCCAGAGTTGAGCAACCAATGTCAACCTGGTCCCTTCGTGAGAGGTGAACTTCTGCAGCACCTTGTCTAAGATCTTGAAAGGTGGAAAGGCATAAACGTCCAGGTGAGACCAGTCCAGCAGGAAAGCGTCTATGTGAGCTGCCTCTGGATCTGGAACTGGAAAGCAGTAAGTCGAGAGCCTCTTTTGGCCAAAAGATCTATGGTGGGTAGACCCCATGTCATCCATAGCTTCTCGCACACAGTCTTATGCAACGTCCACTCCATGGAGAAGACTTGTCCTCTTCTGCTGAGGCCGTCCGCCAAGACATTCATTTCTGCACAAATCTCGCCAAAGGAGAGATGTTACTGCCTTAAAAGGAGTTCCTTCTGATCCGTGGATCAAAGAATGAATGAATGAATGAATGATTTAAAGTTTTCAGGCATCCTGACATCTAAGGTCATTGATGCCGGTAACATTTAATTTATATATACAAAAGTAAAAAATGAAATAAAATAAAAAATTAAAGAGTATTCAATTAAAATCATAAAAATTGAATGTCATAAAAGTTAAATATTTTTCAGAAGACCTGCTTCTGAAAGAAATCTAAAAATGCCACTTGCATGGTAGGACACATCATTTCCAAGAATCTTGGCAAGGATGAACCTGCCACCCTCACCTCGAGCCTCAAACAAATATCTATTCCGCAAGATGTTATAATTGGGGCATTCGGTCAACAAATGCCTTACTGTTAGAGGTACTAAACAGTTGTCACAATACGGTTGCTGTTGGCCCTTCAGCAGAAACTCATGTGTCAACCGAGTGTGACCAATACGGAGACGACAAAGAGACGTCTCCCATTTTCGGGGCATCATATTATACCTCCTAGGAGATATGTCATTTGTTACTTCCCTCATTTTATTGCCATCTTGACTATCCCATTGCTATTGCCATTTATTGCAAACCAATTTCTTGATGTCAGGTAAGAAATCATTACAGGGAATGGGATATCTTCTTGGCAGCAAGTCGGATGCAGCCTCCTTAGCCAGTGAATCTGCCTTCTCATTCCTGGACACACCTACATGTGCTGGAACCCAACAAAATTGAACTGTTATACCTCTCCGTCCAATAAGGAAAAGCCATTCTAAAATCTTTAAAACTAGAGGGTTATTAGAATTAAAAACTTCCATAGCTTGAAGGACACTCCTTGCATCACTAAAAATTGTAAAATTACCCTCCTTCTCCAACGCTATTTTCTCAATAGCAGTTAATATGCCATACAGTTCGGCAGTAAATATGGAAGCGGTCAGAGGAAGTGCACCTCTACAATTAAAACCATTACTATGTACTCCAAATCCAACGCCAGCATCAGATTTGGAGCCATCAGTATAGATAAAAGTTGATCCTCTATGTTCTTTAACATGTTCATTAAAAGGAGACCTGGCTTCTATGTCTGACATATTCTTCTTATCTCCAATAAAATATTTACAAAAAGATATCTCTGGTAACTTCCATGGAGGCGTTGATGATACCTTGAATGGAAGTATCTTATTTCTAATTATATCCAGACTATTTAATAATCGTTTCACCCGAAAGCCATAAGGTTGAGGAGATTTTGGGTGCAACTCAAAGTATGATGCTTGTCTTACAAGGCTTGCAGTCTGAAAGGCTAGAGAGTTAGGGAGTCTTTGCAATCTAAACCAATACCGAAGAATGGAAGACATTCGGTAAAGGTCTAGAGGTAACTCTCCAGCATCAACAAGGAGACTTGGGATAGGCGAGGTTTTAAAAGCTCCAGTAGACAATCTAATACCTGCATGATGTATCGAATCTAATATTTTTAACCGGCTTGGGGTGGCTGAAGAATATACCTCACAACCATAACTAATTTTGGAAAAAATCAAGGCCTTGTATAATTTTAAAATAGTATTGCGGTCTGCCCCCCATGATGTATGGGACAATACTTTTAAGATATTCAGAGCTTCAACACATTTAGCTTTTAGCGCTTTTAGGTGAGAAACCCAGGTAAGTCTACAGTCAAATATCAAACCTAAAAATTTGGTTTCCGATACACATGGTATCCGTTGACCTTTAATGTATATATCCGGGTCTGGATGTACTCCCCGGATACGACAAAAATGGACAATGGTAGTTTTACTTGTCGAGAACTTGAATCCATTCATGTCAGCCCACTGGATAATTTTATCAATAGAGAGTTGGATTTTTCTCTCAACCATTGCCATTCTAGTGCCAGCAAATGATATTGAGAGATCATCCACAAATAATGTTGAGAGAACATCCTGGGGAATGGCTGAGGATATCCCATTAATTGCTAGTGCAAAAAGGGTTACACTCAGCACACTACCCTGAGGAACTCCTTCTTCCTGGCACTTACTCTCTGATAGAGTTTCCCCCACTCTCACTTGAAAAACTCTACGTGAAAGAAATGCCTGAATAAATAGTGGCAGCTCTCCTCTCAATCCCAATTCATGAATGGTTTTAAGAATACCATATCTCCATGTGGTATCATATGCCTTTTCAAGGTCAAAAAATACTGTAACATGGTGCTGTTTGGAAGCAAAGGCTTCACAAATAGAAGACTCAAGTCGTATCAACACATCAGTCGTTGAGTGCATTTTTCGGAATCCACATTGAATCGGTGATAAAATACCTTTCTTTTCAAGGTACCATATCAGCCTTGCATTGACCATCTTCTCCATGATTTTACATAAACAAGATGTCAATGCAATAGGACGATAGTTTGCTGCTAAAAACTTGTCTTTACCGGGTTTTAAAAAGGCTAAAATAATGGCTAGTTCCCAAACACTTGGGTAACTATGATCATGCCATATTCTATTAATAATGCTTAAAATAAATAGCTTTGTATTAAAATGTACATGTTTAATCATTGCATATGGAATTCCATCGGGTCCAGGGGCTGTATCGTTGCAATGACCAAGTGCGGAATCAAATTCTCTTTCAGTGAAAGGAGAATTATACGACTCTTCCCTTCTTGTTGCAAAATTTAAAATTTTATTTTCTTCAGTGCTCCTATACTGGTGACCAGGGGCTCCTTCATACTTGCTGGATACATTTGAAAAATGATTAGCCAAGGCATTGCTAACTTCATTTGCTTCAGTTACATACTGGCCATTCACCCTCAACACTGGTGGTGGGTTGGGGGTGAATTTGCCAGCTATCTTTTTTTACTTTCCTCCACACAGAAGATGGTGGTGTTCTACTGTTAATGGAGGAAACAAAAGACATCCATGACTGGCGCCTTGCTTCTTTCATGGCACGACGGAACTGTGCTCTACATTTCTTGTACATAATTAAATTCTCATCAGTTCGGAGTCTACGCAATCGTGTTAGAGATCTTCTTGTGGCTCTGTGGAGTGCAGTTAGTTCTGAAGACCAACACGGGACTGGTCGTCGTTTGAATAACCCTGTTGTTTTGGGAATTGAATTGACTCCTGCTGTATGAAGAGTTCCATTCAGCAGGTCTATAGCATCATCAACACTTTCAAACTGTTCTGCTCTCCCTTCGATTTCACTTAGCTCACAAAATTTAACCTAGTCTGCCTTGTCTAGATTCCAACGTGGCGATCTTTGCAAAGGTGGACCCTTGTTGGTGTTTATAATGATTGGTGCATGATCACTAGTATGCCAATCATCTAATGTCCTCCAATCAAAATCAAGAAGGCAGTTAGAGCTTGCAATTGAAAGGTCAATGCATGACAAAGTACCTGTCTGAACATGGAAGTGCGTGGGCTCTCCTGTATTAAGGAGCCCCACATCCTCATTCTCCACAATTGATGAGATAATATTGCCCCTTGTGTTGGCCAAAACATCACCCCATAAAGGATGTCTACCATTCATATCTCCCAGTAAGAGAAAAGGTTGAGGGAGTTGTTGAATAACTTCTGCTAAATCATCATATAAAATATCATCATTTGGAGGTAAGTACAGAGAGCATATTGTATATTTTCTCCCTATATCAATTTGTACAACAACTGCCTGCAGGGTTGTACGTATAGACATGGGTATTTGGGGAACATCTCGACGAATGTATATGAGACTTCCGCCATGGCTCCCTGCTTGTTGATTATATGGTGTTCTATAGCTAACATACTCTCGAGGACTAGGAGTGTTAGAATCAAGCATACTTTCCTGTAGACATACTATTATGGGGGAATGCTCATGAATTAGGAGCTTAAGTTCTTCATATTTCGCCCTCAAACCCTGACAGTTCCATTGCAAAATGGAGGAGAAAACTATGGATTATTTCTGGAAGACGTCTTGGGTGAGGTCTTCCCATTAGCAGTTTTTAATCTAACATTATTACTTGTAGGTTTCTTCAGAGATGGTCTTGTTATGTTGGGTTTTACGGAGTTTTTCTTTGTATCTTTTTTATATATATGTTGAGGGGGATGGTGGACCTCAACTTGAATTTCTGATTTATTTAAATTGTCTTATGGTTGATCGCCAACATCAACAGACAAAACATCATATTTATTTGATGTCATAATTCTAGTATTTCTTATGGAAGGGGGTGAGAGAGATGGAGGTCTCTCTCTTTTACGATTAATAGGTTGCAAGGTACCAGGTTTTTGTACCTTCCCCACTACAGGTACACCTGATAACTTGGTGTCAGGTGGAATCTCCATTAAATCAGGCAAGGATATGGCCTGGGAGAGGTTAGTACTATCCTTTGTAATGGGGGACAAAGGTTTGATAGTGGTGGGCAATGTCTTTTTGTTGATACTCAATGATAAATCTTTAGGAGGAGATGTTCTTGTCTTATGCAGCACTTTATCAATAGATTGTGAATTCCTTTTTTGAGAACTACCTACAGTAGTAGGTGGGTGAGATGATTCCCGAGGAACTTTTTCTCCTGTTTTTAATGTTTTTGCATAAGTATTAGATTTATTTAATAATCTCTTGGCATGCCCCACGCTTACATGTTCAATAATTGATTTATTGAGGGCAGCCTCTTCTAACTTATAAAACTGGCAGCTCCTATCATTAGATTTATGATTGCAGTTTAAGCACCTTGCCTCAAGTGTACAATCCCCATGGTAAATTTTGGAGCAAGTATTACAAATTTTTTCATTATTGCAAACTTTGGAAGGATGTCCAAATTTAAAGCAATTATAACATTGCAGTGGCTTCTGCTTAAAAGGTTGAACTCTGATCCTTTCGTTTTCTATGTCTATGTGGAAAGGTACATCAGCATCCTGGAAAGTAAGAACAATCATTGATGTTCCAGGTACTTTATGTACTTTCCACACTGATAGGGGACACATGGCCAATATCTCCTCTTCAGTAAATTCATACAGATCCCTATTAAAAACCACTCCCCTTCCATAGCTAAAGTTTAGATGGGGTTTGATGTCCAATTTTATATCATCATTTACTGTCTTCAAATTAGACAGTATAACAGACTGTGTGTATGACTTGGCCTTTATCAAGAAACTTTTCTTCCCGAATCGAGATATATCTCCAGGTGCGATCGTACATACCTTCCTCTGAAGAAATTTGCATATCTTGAAATAATTTTCCGTACCTCCTACAGATTGAGCAAGAAGCCACATTGGTGGTTTTGGCTTTCTTTGGGATGGTATATCTGCCTCTATATCTTTATCAGCCCAGTCTGCTGGTCTGTAGACATCCAGATCTTTAGGTGCCCCATCACACAGAGCACCCTTAACACTCATATTACCTGCTTTAATATCAACAATATTACGGCTTGCATTAAATGCTTCCTCATGACAATTAAATGATAACCAAGATTCCCAATTATCATCTTGAAGTTTCATTCTAATTTCTTTTATTAATCCATAACACTCAAATATTTTATGTAGCATATCATAATTAGTTTCTAATGGGATTTGGGTAATGTGCAGGACATTCAATTTTCCTGTGTTGCCCAAATTACCCTTTTTCCGAGTGTTTAAAGAATAGTCCTTTTTAGTTCCTACGTCGTCAACGGAGTTTTCTTTAAATGAATTGCCAGAGGTCGTCAACAGTGCCGGGGGCGAGTCAGCATATCCAGGGGAGGTGGGGTCATTTTCACAAGAATCCATCATAAAAAAGAAGAGAGAAGAGTGATTTTTTGAAGTTTGATTTACCTGCTTGAGAACATTAAGGCATCACATGCTGGGAAGGAAATTTACACTCTCCACTACCGGCACAGTGAGAGTATACTTCCCAGATGGTCCACTCCATACCCTACCCGAAGGATAGCATCAAAACAGATATAGAGGCACAGGTGTAAGCTGAACCCGCCTGTTAGGACTGAGACCAAGAAACTATGGAATCATCCTCCCCATATCTGTAATGACGGGCTTCCGGCCAAAAGCCGAGAGTCCTACCCCAAGCGTTGGATCCCCCTGGATTCCGAAGACCCAACACCTGAGAATAGTTCCGCCAAAAAGGTCCAAACCATCTTCGGGATGGCTGAGATCATCCAATAATCTCACATATAGCTTTGAGCACAAACACCTCCCAACCGTGACACCTTTCCCATTCATCAAAGCAGGCAGCAATACCGGATGTATAAACATCCGCCCAAGTGGCAATAACAGATGTAGAATCATCCATGCCATAAAAAAGAGAAAAAAAAAATAAACACACATATATATGTAAATATATACACATACATATGGAAAATTTTACTCATAGGGTTGGGACAGCAACATGAAGGAAAGTTTATAATATTAGTGGAAGGTTGAAGCCATATAAAGAGGAAGAAGAAGATGAGAGAGAGAAATTTAGATTCGAACTGGGGGAGCAATTTCCCCAAGTTCGAGAGCCCTCTTGCCCGTCACCAAGTTTCAGCACGGGAATAGAATGCCGTGCTGAAGCTCAGTGACTTCATCAAGGCATTCTCTCATTAAGAGGGCGTGGATCAAAGAACCGAGCCTTCCAGACTGTCCAGTGGAGCTCCCTAACCCAAATCCGCTGCATCTGAAAACAACACATGGTTTGGGTTCTTGATCACAAGAGAAAGACCTTCTCGAAGTCTGATGTTGCTGTCCCACCAAGTCAGACATGTCTAGACTGAGTTGGAGATTGGGAAAGAGATACTCACTAAGCCCTTCTCCTTGTTCCAATGTTTTAGGTGAAATAGGAAAGGGCATAGGTTGAGTCTCCCCAGAGAGATAAACTACTCCAGCGATGAAAGAGTTCCCACGAGGCTAGTTCAAACTCTTACAGAGCAACTGTTTTTCTCTTGCAAGTGAAGGACTTTTAACAGAGCTTGTTCCATTCTTGCGGAAGACAAAAAGGGCCGAAAAATCAGACACTGTATCTCCATTCCCAAAAAAAGAATAGTCTGGGATGGGATACTGTAAGTTACGACTTCTCTACGTTCACTATGAGACCTAGCTCCTTGGTTAGGTCTAATGTCCATTAGAGGCTCTCCAGACAGCGATATAATGACGAACGCCCTGATTAGCCAGTCGTCAAAATAAAGGGAGGCTCTGAATCCTCAAAAAATGTAGAAAGCTTGCTACATTTTGTAAGGGCCTTGTAAAAACAAGAGGAGCAGGAATGAGGTCGGAGTACAGTGCTCGACAGTGGTACATTACTTTCCCGTCCACAAACCTCAGATGTAGTTGAAAGTTTGGATGAATCGGGATGTGGAAGTATGCATCCTGAAGGTCGAGAGAGACCATCCAGTCGCCTTCCCTTAATGCTGTCAAGACAGCTTGGTAGTCTTCATTGTGAAGTTTGTCTTGACAATGAACACCTTGAGCGCACTTACATCTTACGTACTCCTGCAGTGAACGTGGCTGCCAGATCATTGGAGCCATCCCTGATAGTCTTGTTCCTGCAGAGAACGTGGCTGTCAGATCATTGGAGCCATCCCTGATAGCCTTGTTTATGCATGACATAATTGTACAGCAAAACTTCAAACGCTCGAAAAACTAACAGGAGATGGTCTAGCTCTGAAGCCGACCATAAAATCTTGGAGCGTCTCATGGCCAGGCGCCAGGGAGAGTCTAAGAGGCTTGAGAAATCTCTCTGGGCAGAGGCAGGAACTCCCAAGCCGATAACTTCATCCGTGTCATACCAGACGCTCGCTCTATAAGCCAGTTTAAAAGGAGGGAAAGCAGGGCTGTCTCCCCCAAACTCCTCCTGGTGATCAACCAGTCGCCTAGCAAACGTAAAGCTCTCTTAGAAGAGCGAGAGAGCACTAGCTTAGAAAACAACGGCTTCGAAGTAGCTAGGCCTAGTGTAAACTCTTGACGTTTAGGCGAACGAGGAGCAGCAGTTACAAAATGGTCCGGACAAAGATCCTTAAAAATCAGCATGATTTATTTAAAGTCCATAGAGGGCTGAGCAGCTTTAGGCTCCTCTCCGTCTGACAGAGTCCCCAAGGGAATATCAGTAGGAGGGGGATCAGCAACTTCCTCATCTGAAGGAACCTTGTCCGACAATTGCCGAGTCTCAAGCAAGGGAGAGACCTGCCGTGGTGGCAATGCTTGACAAGCAGAGTCCACACGCAAAGGAGCATCAGTAGCAGTCAAGGACGCTACGTCATGTAACTGCTTAAAGGACTGACCAGCAACAACAACAGGTGCAGGAGGACGCTCGACGTCAAGTCGAGACTGCCTTGACTGCCTAGATAGAGCAGTTAAAACAACTCTTGACTGCGGTGCTTGACGTTCAACGTCAAAACAAGGCAACTGAGCTGGTTGGCGAACGTCCTGAACGTCAACACGAGACTGCTGCAGCGGCTGAACGTCAACACGAGGCTGCGGCAGCAGCTGAAAGTCAACACGGGACTGCAGCGAGTGAGGATCTAAGTCACGTGACTGACGTGACAAACTACCGACATCACGTTTCATAACGTCAAAAGGACGAGTAAATGCTCATTTGGGCGTCTGACGGCCAGAGTCTCGTTTAGTGTAACGGCGACTCGAAAGCGAAGGTTCATCGTGAACCTGCTCAACGTCATACTTCTCCATAAGGGAGGCAAGCTTAGTCTGCGTGTCCTGCAGGACAACCCATTTAGGATCAACAAGAGTCGGAACGGGCCGAGACGACGGGTAACGTCTGTGTTGGCAAAACATTGCCTTTACCGCGACCCTCGGACCCCGTGTTACGCTTGCGTTTAATAGGCGAACCGTCTTCCGACGACTGCAAAGGGTCAGAGCTGTCCCCATGGCTACAGCCAGGACGCTGGACCTGTCCTGAAGGGACTGACTTCCGCTTTAAGGGTCTAGAAACTTTGCTCCAAGGTTTCTTTTGCGAGAAGCCTTCGGATGACGAGGAGAAAAACAGCCTCGCTCGTCTTATGGTAGGGGCGATCTTGCTAGACACGCCCGATACCATAGAGGGAACGTTTGTTCGTTGGTTAAAGCCTCTCGTCCCCATAAGTCCTACGACATTACTTCTCCCTGGTAGCATGGGAGCCTGAAAGAGGTCTCGGACTAGGTGAACGACAAGCACGAACAGACGAACCCTCGGTCGCAACACTAAAAAACACTTTGCACAATTATCACTTTATCACTACGATTTTCTGTTTTTGCACTTACTTCACTGAAATCGTATTTTTCAATAATTTTACATTAGGCATGAATAAAACTGATTTCTACCTGAAGCACGCAATTCTCCCCTACATCAAAAGGTTATAATTGCGAAATGAGTCGTATAATGTAAGCACATTAGTACAAGCAAAAATCAGAAAACATATATATCGAATAAAACGGAAATATATAAAGTTAAAAGGATCAGTGACTGGGGAGGAGACTAAACACTAGTTCATTAAAAACTACGTTTTTAATCTCTCACCGTACAGTGCCTTGGGAAGAAAATAAAAACTACAAACGTTTTATCCTTTCTCCCCGTACAGAGACTTGGGACGAGAGTAAAAAACTGAATCGAGAACGTTACTCGCTTGGGACGAGAATAAAGATCGGAACGTTCTCTCTTCCTCTCTCTCTCTCTCTCTCTCTCTCTCTCTTGATTTCACACAGAAGAGAAAAGCCCACTCACCCTTCGTCAATAAACAGGTTATTTGACCAAAGGAAAAAACTGAAAGGACTAAGAAATTGAAAATTAACAAGTTCCTTTAAATTAGTAGATAAAACACTTCAGTTTGAAAGAAGAATGAACAAAACGTCAAAATCGATTTACTCTTTCTGCAAAGTGAAACCGTGATTCTCTCTTTCTCTATCGTAACGATAGAGTGCAAACTGCGTAGCATAAATAAATCAAACGTTAGTTCATCTTTGAAACAGCACGAAGACTATTCAAAGAAAATCTTTCATAAAATATCTACTAAAAAATATTCATTTCATAACTCTTACAGAGCAAATGATTTAAACTTAACGAAAATAAAAGTTGAATGGGCTCAACGTTGTTTAACTTCTGTTTCCAAGTTAGGACCGCCTACTCTCGGACTAGGGGAGGAATAGGTAAGGCCGCATATAAACAAAACATAAAATTTATCTTGATGTTTAGTATAAATGGAAAGCTAATTGAAGAGGCCTAATAAAGGCGGTTGAGATCTAAAATATATAGAGGAAAATCTATAATTAACAACAACAATTTATAACGTGATAAGATAATTGCTAAAAGCCTAAAACACACATCCGTACACTTAAGGGAAGGGTCGGCCATTTTTACTCTACGGAAAAAACCAGAGATAAAAGAGCAAGGGCAAAACACTTTTACTCTCCTTTCAAAAGCATTTCTTTTGAGGATAGTATTGAATAATCCAATACGGCGAAAGCAATAAAACCAAAACCAAGTACTTCACCAATTCGGTAGAAAACTCGAGGTCATAATAGCGAGTGGAATCGACTTGTCGATGAAACCGACAGAGAAGAACTGGAGCTGTTTACATGTATATGCGGTATCTGGCCGATAGTCGGCGCTGGTGGGCACACCCGCTACCTTCATGGCGATCGCTCGCGAGTTTTTGAATTCTGTCAAGCCGTCGGAGACGTCAGCTATTATATATTCACCGGCTAAGTTTAATATTTAAAAAATAGAAAAGCATGAGCGAGGTGTACGTGTTAGCGATCTGGCTAAACAATATGGCCGGAATATGTCTACGATCTCGACGATCATAAAACAGAAGGCAGCCATTAAAGCAGTGAAACCTTTGAAGGGGATCACGATTATTTCCAAACGTCGTAGCCCTACCCTTGAAGAGATGGAATGCCTTTTGTTAATATGGATCAAGGACAGGGAGATTGTTGGCGATACGATCACGGAAACGATCATTTGTGAGAAGGCCAGCGCTATCTACAGTGACTTGAAGGCGGCAGGCTCTGGGGCTGACGCGGGGGAGAGTTCAGCCAATCCTACCATGGAGGAATTCAAGGCGTCTCGAGGTTGGTTCGAGAAATTTAGGAAACGGACCGGGATTCATTCAGTTGTTCAGCATGGAGAAGCTTCGAGTTCGGACACCAAGGCTGCTAAAGACTTTGTTAAAATGTTCGAAAGCATCGTGGCGGAGGAAGGCTACGTAGAGCAGCAGGTGTTCAACTGTGATGAAACCAGTCTGTTTTGAAAAAAGATGCCTAGTCGAACGTACATTACCGCCGAAGAGAAGAAAATGCCTGGACATAAGCCAATGAAGGATCGGTTGACTCTTGCGCTTTGTGCCAACGCCAGTGGGGACTGCAAAATTAAGCCTTTATTAGTTTACCATTCCAAAAACCCTAGGGCATTTAAAGCACATAGAATTGATAAAGACCTTCTACATGTTCTATGGCGTTCTAATTCTAAGGCTTGGGTTACTAGGCATATTTTTGTGGAATGGGTAAACGTAGTTTTCGGCCCTGCTGTCAAGAAGTACCTTTAGGAGAGGAATTTGCCTTTGAAGTGCTTGCTTTGTTTGGAGAATGCACGGCCCTTCCCTTTGATGAAGGAATTATCTAAATGGAAGACAGCCTGTGTATAGTGGTTTTCACACGCCCCTGTTGTATACACGACACCCACAAGGTGCTCGCGCGAGGGTAGTAACCTCTGCATTCCAAGCTTTTATGTTTCTCTGGTATATTTGGAAGATTTATATCAGAAAAGTGTAAAGAAGGACTTCTTTCACCGGGCATCACAGGTCTCTTCCCAGAAATAGATTTTTCCTTCATCAAAATCCCTTTTATATAACCACCGGGTAAGTATGTTAAAAAATTTATTTTATTATGAAAATATCATTTTAACTTACTTTTATTATACATATATATATATGTAAATGAAAGCATTCTTAATGTTCATGTATAGATACGTGATAAGTTTCCTTTTCAGTGTTTGTGCTATGAGTGTGATACATATACTGTACGACAACGACACTTGCGTACATTAGCACCGGAACAAGGCCAGTACAGTTCCACTTCGTGGAGAACGACCTCTCTCTCTCTGGTCCATCGGTCTTCCTGTCAGCATATAACCGATGACTCGGCCGTCGCAGGGGAATCATCGCCTGGACCCTCTTCATTCAGCTATTATCTTCGTCTTTCCCTTTTCCTACAGGAAACATGGATTACTGAGCGAAGGGAATGTGGCCTCTCAAAGATTGACTACGGTCTTTCTCTTCTCAAGGTCGTTCACTTTTCAACAACAGTATACTTAAGGGAAGAGTACCTTTCCCCTTCGCGGGTTAGGTTGCGCTTCCGATTGTTTGTTTCAATTATTTTTAGTTAAATTATAATTGTAATTTTAGCTTTTCAGCTTTTCTCCGTGGGGAACAATTCCCTTCGGAGGATCAGTGGTTCTCACTATTGGTGAATATTCTTAGCTGATTTAGATAATTGTAATTCTCTTTTTTTATTACAGTTACTCCGCTCCCCCTTTCTCCCGTGGATATCGACTGGGGAATGAAGGGCGCAATACTTATTTTATGATTGTTCCCTCGGGTTCCTTTAGGTAGCCTTTCTAAGGGATATTTGCTACAGTGATACTCCCAGAAAAATAAACCGAAGGTTTCCAGAATTCTAACCCCTGGCGCGATTCATCCGTAATATAACTTTACGGATGTCGCATAATATCAAGGGACGTATTTGTTAGATACGACACATAGCAATCTTCACCCCGAATAGATTTTACTCTTTGAAGGGGGAAGAGTGGCGAACGAAGGGGAGCCGTTATCAAGGTACCCGGTAGACACCCTCCCTGTACTGCTACGGCCCATAATTCCTTTTAAACGTAACATTTAAGCACGGTGCTCTCCCAAGTTTTTCTCGGTGTTGTTACTGTTTATCGGAACATTTTCATGCAATCTCCAGCATCTTCATCCTCTGGAAAGTTGAGTATTTAACCTTTCCTGTGTATAATTTTCAGCTCCCTTCTCACAGTTGAATTAGCATAATTTAAGCGTGTTAAGTGGAGCACAGCCCACCCCAGAGGTGGCCATATTGAGACCACTGTCACACGTCATAAATGCAATTATTTAGTTAGCAGTGCGACGTTCCCGGTAATTAGCTAAAAAGAAATTTTTTAGCTAGTTAGGCAAAGTTATACTAGTGAAGTTTGCATATACATATATATTATTTCCTCTTCCAAAATATAACGTTTCTTTCGTAACCCTAATCCGTTCGGTATACGTTAGTAATGTTAATCCCATTGTTTAACCTCTAGTATCGTTTCTAATAATTCGGTCGGGGATATATATATCCCCTAGAATAATTGGTATAATTCGATGCGCTTCTCTGTTAGAGAAAAGAGGATAAACCCTTCTTCCCCCCATGAGCATCACCATCCAAAGTGGCAACCCTATCTTCTAGAGAGAGAGTCTTCAGCCTTTCAGACCCACTGGTTTTGCTATGACACACCCCTGGCTCCTCCCCCCAGACAGCCGTAAGCGAGCACAAACCACGCCCATCGGGGCGGAGCAACCAGAGACATTTGAAGTTGACAAGACACAGGCAACACCTGTTACACCTCACCATTACTACAACCCTTCCCTAATTATCATTACGAGGGACAACGACTTAATCAACCAATTAAAATGTCCAAAAAAGTCGTAGTATCAGAAGATGTGCATAATCTTAGCGAAACTAGTGATGATGACAATGTGCCTCCGGCACAACCCAAAAAGAAGAGGTGTCCCAAAACGGAACCTTCCAACAGTGAAATTCTTCAATTGTTATTATTACAGAATCAAACATTATTGAAACTAGTGGAGAAAGGGTAAGGTTTAATATTCTGTTTTTATATAAAAAAGTCTTGGATAGCAGCGGATATAGACTGATGACGTCACAAGCATGGCAGTAAAAGGTAAACAATGAGCCGGAACGGACCGTGCGGTAGTTATAATCGTAAAAGTTTGAAAATAGATAAATTTTGAGACCGAAGTACATTATCATATAATCCTAAACTATGTGTAACATGAGCCTAAACATTATAAGGGCTAGATACATAGGTAATTAATGTAGTAAGGTGAGGTGTTAACTAGGTTTGCCTTACATTCCAAAGAGCCGAGTAGCCTAACTTTTTCTAACATTGAGTTTAACATACTACGTCAATCTAGGCTACCTATTAGCCGCTCCCTTCCGCCTATCCCACTGAGATCCTATCGTTGACATTTAACTGGAGGGGTTCCTGTAAAAGGTGGTATAATTGCGCCTACCTCAGCTAATGGGTAGAATTTTATATCACTCTTGTTTCCTTTTGATATAATGGTTTACCCTTTACCATGAGGAACTGCGTCTTAAGAATTTCTGACAGGTCGGTTATATAAATAATATAAGATGATTACTGTGGAGGCTATATAAATTTAAGCATGGGATATTAGTGAGAGGATGCCGATTGACCTGAATTAACCGATGAAGGCCATTTGAGCCTAGAACCCGATTGCCTGGCTTCAGCCTTCTAGGTCTGCTGCTGTCCAACCTGATTTGTAAATTCATGAGCCATATTATAGACATCAGTTAAACTTTTATCATCAAATTTGAATCTAGGTTTTCACTCCTATTGTAGAAGTGGTTTGATTGCAAAAAGGAATGACAATACTCCTCCTCCTAAGCGGCCTCGCCGTAAAGTACATTTACCTGAGAATGCAAATGAAGAATTATTTACAACTTATAATGAAGATAGTAGTGACTATGAAGAATTTAATCCGCTTACCTTTAACAAACCTATTCCTACTTATATATCTAACAATTTTAATGCTGATGCTGTGCCCTCCATTCATAGAGATGGGAAAATACAATTAAATGACTCCCTAGTTGCATTAACATTAAGTGAAGGAGGCAAGAACTCTCATGATCAATTCTTTGTTTGTAATCATAATAAAGAATTGCAGACCTTTTCAAATTGATAAATTTGCCTAAGTTGAACTTTTGGCCAAGTGGCAGGTTGTTTAATGAAGATTTCAAGAAAAAATTTCACTTTGATATTGAAAACATTAAAATGGCTATATCTTCTTTTCAAGGGCATGCAGCTCTGGCGCAATTAGGTTACCCCTCTAAGATTAACGATATTGATTTCATTACTAAAGTGATAATTGGGCCTTTCATAAGGCCCAATTATCTTATTAAAAGTTTAATCCGCTCATTCAGAAGTAGAACTCTACCCAGGAACCTCAATTTAGATACCAGAGATGCTATTATTAAAGCTGAAACTAATGATATATGGGTCTTATCAGATGATCAAAGGAAAGCTATTGCTTCGTGCTTTCAAGGCGGTCCCCTTCCTAGAGGAGGGGACATTATCTCTAGAGGTGGAAGGTTCAACTTTGGCAAGCATCAGGGCTACCCCAGAGGGAAATTTAACTTTTACAGAGGATTCAGGGAAAGTTTTGGGTTCAGGAATAGGTTCAATCCCTACAGGCGAGGTATCAAGAGAGGTGGCCGAAGAGGGAGAAGGAGTACAGGGGGACAGACAGCAATTAATTCAGACGTCAAAGATAAGAAACAAAACTAATTATGCTTTAATTCTCAATACCATCGAACCCTGCTCAGACCAAGAGGAAAATAACCTGGATATACACAGCAAAGATAAAAATTTGGCAAATGTACCCACTAATAATTCAATGATATTGGAAGAGTTAAATTTCCCTACAGAAGCCTCTAGCTCCAAAGAAACCTCTCACGCCCCTCCAGTAAGTGGGATAGGTAGGTCATTGACAAATAAATTAAAAAATTGGCAAAAACTCCCAAATTCTTCTTTTGCATGCAATTTGATCAGTAAGGGTGGGAGACTCCCATTTACCAATAAAATAAGGCTCAAAAGACTTTGAAAAGACTAGGGGTTGATAGATATTATTCTTCTAGCAAGAGAATAATACTAGAGAGAGAATGTAACAGATTACTAGACCTAGGGGTAATAGAACAAATTAACAGAAATTCTTTCTACTACTCTAACCACATATTTTACAAGCTTAAACCCGATGGGAGCATTCGCCTAATCTTCGATATGAAATGCCTTAATACTATGATAAAAAAAACCTTCTTTCTCTATGCTGAAACCTAAAACTATATTCCCTTATTTGCATTCAAATAACTGGGCATGTAGACTAGATTTAAAGGACGCTTATTGGCACGTCCCTCTTCATTCAAGTGCTCAAAGATTCTTAACGTTCAAATTAGGAAAGCGTAAATTCAAATGGACGGTTGTTCCCTTCGGGTTAAAGACAGCTCCCTACATCTTTTCCAACCTAATGTGCACAGTAGTTAAATACATTAGGAAGAAATATAATATACTCATCTTTAACTACTTAGATGATATACTCATATTGGCAGATTACTTTCACAAATGCGAGGCTCACATCCAAATAGTCATTGAAGTGCTCACAGAGCTGGGTTGGCAAATATCTAATAAAAAGTCTGTTCTTCATCCAGTGCAAAAGATAAGAGTTCCTGGGAGTTCATTATAACTTGGAGAACAAAACAATGAGACCAATGCAGAAAAACATTAATAAATGTATCAGGCTTGCCAATACAGTATCCAACTTGAACAGATCTGACCTCAAATTATATCAAAGATTGATAGGATCACTTAACTTCTGTTCCTACTACACCTTTTATGGTAGATACTATCTTAAATTCCTTCACAGATTTCATGGATATTTTGCTAAAGGATATAGAATCATTCCTCCTCCTTTTAAATCCTTTCTAGAAGAATGGAAACAGACTAACATCTATAGTGATATAAACATTCCTAATAATCAAGTAGATCTAGAACTATTCACAGATGCATCCAACTTTGGGTGGGGTGGAGAATTAGTAGGAGAACATGGCATACTCTCAACTAATAATACATGGCTACAAAATGAGAATACTCTGCACATTAGCATTAGAGAATTACTTGCATGCATTTACTGTATAAAACACTTCAGAGACAAACTAAGAAACAAAGTAGTACTAATTCACATAGATTCACAAGTTACAAACTGCTGGGTCAAAAATCATGGTAGCATTAGGAACAAATCGGCCCAGGAGACCATCAAAGTGTTACTAAACATCAAAGGAAAATACAACATAGGCATTCAAACTAAATGGATTAAAGGGAAAAGCAATGTGATGACCGATTCCCTATCAAGATACTTTGGTTCCATACATCCAGAAGCCACTCTTGACGATAATCTTTTCAATTTAATTTGCACAGATATTAATTTCTCTCCTGAAATAGACCTTTTCACCAATGGCTTTAATTCTAAATGTAAAAGATTTTGTTCTTCCGTACCCAACACAAAAGCAATCGGTAATAATGCTCTTCACATTAGCTGGAAAGGTTCTTCTACTCTTTATGCTTTCCCCCCAGGCTTCTTACTGCATAAAGTTGCTTTTAAGATATATAACGAATGTAATAACAACATGCTCTTCTGCACCGTTTCCCAGGAAACGGAACCATGGATTCCCCTAGTCAAGACAGTCTCCAAGGAATACCGGAAGTACAAAGTCAAAGCAGAAGGCTGCCAGATACTTCATATGGACTGTACCTTACCCTTAGCGCAACACCACTTAAATTTGATCGCCTTCAGAATATAAAAGATCAACTACCTTCCATATTTCCTCCAGAGATATGCAACAAAATTACTTCCAATTTCCGAGACAGCTCCATGGCCAAGTACCAAAATCTCTTCAGTAGCTTTAAAAAGTTCATACACAATAAATATAGAAGTAACAAGTTCCCTCTTTTATCAGTGCTACTCTATTTTAACGAATTAATAGACATGGGCCTACCATACAACACACTAAAAGGATACCGAGCTGCTCTTGGACCGGTTTTGAAGGGATACTTTCCCAATTATTGTCTAGCAGAAGACAAGTATATTAAAGCTATGATTGATGGAGTAAATAGAAGAAGACCCAGCAATTCTCATCAATTTCCAGGCTGGGATCTTGGTAAAGTGGTTTCCTTCCTCAACACTACAAGAGATGATTCTATGCGGCTCATGATTCAGAAGACCTTATTCCTCGTAGCTTTGGCTTGCCCATTGAGAGCTAAACAATTTAATCATCTATGTATCTCCAGGAGCACTTTTACACCATAAACCATTGTGTTAAGGAACCACCCTTCCTTCATGGCCAAGAATCAGAGAAACAATTACACTCCTATTGAATTCAGCTTTAGGTGTCACTCTACCAAGCCAAAAATTTGTCCAGTTAGACAATTAAACTTTTATCTGGAGTACACAAATAAAATCTATGCAGAAAGGAACATAGATAGGGGAGTGTGAGTCAAAGCTGTTGTGGAAGTGGTTGGATCGGGAAGCCTTGGTGCTGTAAAACACCTGTTTTTGCGTAGCTAAATAGTGTTACAGTATTTCAGTACCCTTAACTGATTTCAGTAGCTGTTATCAGCTGACTGCTATTCAATTAGAGACATGGATAGTGATGTGAATATCAAGGATCATGGGTCGGAGTCACCAGTTTCCCATATCACTCATCATCGCTTGGAAGTCGATGGATTGGACATTCACATGGAGGAGGAGAGCCAGTTTTCGACACCGAAAAACATTGAGGATCCCAGGTCAAAGCGCAAAACACATGCCGATCTGGATGATGATAATACTGATAAGTTAAATACTTCGGTCGACGAGAAAGGTATCCAAAAGAAGCGATCAAAGGTAGGGCAGGACCAACTACATTTAATCCCAGTAAGCCCAAATAAACAAAAACGGTCCACCTCTCATTCATGTAAGTCACCACCTCTCATTCATGTAAGTCAGAAACCCATAAAGTAGTAATAATTAAATTCCTAGATAACTTTACCGCGACGAACCCTTTGACGGTCACAAAAATACTAAATGTATCTATTTTTGGGAAATATGTCATCCAACAGTGTTAGAAGTTTAGGCAAAGGATCCAGTTTTAGAATGGAGGTATGTGACCATCATAGTTGTGGCAAAATGCCTTCCCTGGATTTAACTAAGGAGCTTGGCACCCATCCTGTGAGATGTTGGTATCCAGCAGATATGGAAGCAAGGAGGTTTGGGACTTTTGGCCCTATTGAGACTGAAACGATCATAGAGGCTTTGGTGGTTGTGGAAGGAGCCTGTGATAATAAAAGCTTATCTGTGAAGAGATTGGTAGACAGGAGCGGGTTTTATACCAGGTATATAATTATTGGAGCTGCAGAGTCCCTTCCAAAAAGAGTCGCATTGGGACACTTCACCTACACGGTATATGATCATGTAAAACCCCCGTTAAGATGCTATAATTGTCATTTATTCGGCCATGGCACTTTAACATGTAATAAAACAATGAAGCGCTGCGTTCGCTGTGGTATGTTCCATGAAAATGTAAATACTTGTCAGAAAGGCTATCACTGTGTTTTCTGTGGGGGTAACCACAAGTTCACTTCCCAGGAATGCTCTATTAATATAAGGGCAAATGAAATCGAATCCAAAAAACGAACAGTTAATTTGTCAGTTAGGGAAGCAAATATGAAGATTAGGGAGCTAAATAGCACAGCACAGAAATTTTCTCGTAGTGGTCGTTCAGTAACCAGTATTTTTGGGCTCAAGCCATGTCGTCCTGATGGAAGTTCCTTCATTAGTAGCTTCCTAGGTTATATGTGACTACAGTGATATTTCCCAGAGAATTTACCGAAGGTACCCAGAATTCTAACTCCTGGTGCTAATATCCCTTAAAATTTTAAGAAGGGATATCGCGTAAGGACGTAATGGCACACCTCATAGCAATCTGCACCCTAGATAGAGTTTTACGTTCAAGGAGGTGTGGCAAAAATAAAAGGGGGGCCCTTCAAAGGCCACCCCGTTCCCTACTACTGTCGATAGTACAACAGCGCCATCCCTACGATAGTGGTCATTCCTTTATTTGTAGCCATTTCGCTCGGTGGTATTTTCCAGTGATTGGAATTTTTTCGATTGGTTAAAGGATTATTATTATGCTTTCTTCATCTTCTTCCGCCTTCGGAAAGTTGAGTATCGGGTCTTTACTTTGAATATGTTTTAGCTCTTGTTTCTCAATGATAGAGTATTTATTGTGTTTTTAGAGCTAGGTGAATTACTGGAGGCGCTATGGGCGCTGTCGTTCTTAGGCATGCATTATTTAGTTAGCGGAACGACTTCCAGTTTTCAAATAGCATTATTTAATTCTTGTAATTAATAAGCTATTCAGGCATATTCTTGTGAAGAAGTGATTTTAAGCATAATTATTTAATTTTTCCTCTGTCGATCGTATAGTTAGAGTTTTGGTGATTTAGATAACCGAGAACTCATCTAGCTTAGTTAGCCTATCCTAGACTCTGTCTATATGTTCGACATTTCCCGATTTCCTTTGTGTTTTGTTTTCATTCCATTGGAGACTGATACCTCCTGTAATGTTATGAAACTTCTCACGTCTCTTCGGAGACTTAAAGGTAATCCCTTTCCCTCTGAGTGTAGTCCCAGACTACAACCCTTATGACCGTGTCTGAATATTATTCAGACATGGCTGACCTGGGGTTTGGTTTCTGCCTATCCCCTTAACCTTTGGTTGTGGATATACCAGCAGGTTTTGGGATTTGGTCAGAATCTCAGAGTATTTAGTCTTTTGTCGTTGACCTTCCGACAGGGTGAGTTGGTTGTGGGATACCTTTACTCCCCTGCCGACAAGGTTACCGACAATGAAGGTTAGTCCTCCGTAGTCGCTTTGGTTATGGTAGTATACCATTTTCTCCTTGCGACTAAAAGACTAGTCCTGTGCCACAGTTCCCTGGGCTGAAAGTAATTTCCTTTTAGCCTAGGATAACGTGGCACTGGAATTCTGTTTCTCTTTGTGGGAGGAGGCGCAGTGTTGCCCCCTCCCCTTGTCTGTGTCGGCAGTCTCTGGGTTGGAGAACCGAGTCTCTCCTAGCACCCGGATTTTGTTGATACCATACAGAAACAGAGTTCCTTTTATAGGTGCTAGGACTGTCAAGTTTGACAGTTCCTTTCACAATTGTTACAGGACCCTTTCCCCTTCTCCTCTATCCTTTTTAATGGTTTATCCATTGTCTATTAGGCTGACATCCTGCATCCTTACCTTAACGGTAGAGTGCTGGATGCAGCCAGACTACCTCTCTCGTCTTGGCTGACGGCAGAGTATACTGCCGCATGCAGGCCTGGCCGGCAACCAAGATGGCTGCCGACAGTAATGGTCTGTCGGCAGCTGCCGACATTGCCGGCGGTTGTTGGTATGATAGCCTTTTGCCGGCCTGGCCGGCAACCAAGATGGCTGCCGACAGTCATGGACTGTCGGCAGCTGCCGACATTGCTGGCGGTTGTCGGCATGATAGCCTTTTGCTGGCCTGGCCGGCAACCAAGATGGCTGCCGACATTCATGGACTGTCGCCAGTTGCCGGCCTGGCCGGCATTGGCGCCCATGATGGCTGTGAGTGGTTAGTCCCTTCTGTCCCCGACGTTCTCAGTCCTCCCTTGGACTGTAGCTATAGGTTCTGTTGCCTGTATGCTCCCGGCAGGGCCGGCAACGCGGCGCAACGACTGTACCAGTACTGTCGGCGGGTTGCCGGCAACAGTATTGTAGCTATATAGAAGCCTGAATGTTACATTCTCCCCTTCTATTAGAACCTTCTTTCGGGAAAAAAGGTAGTCTATTAGACTTTTCTTCCTTAATTACTGTATATAGTTACAGTAAAGGATAGCCCTTTTTTCCATACTGTCTCTCTCTCTGTCTCGCTAGGTCTGCAAGGTATGCAGACATATCCTAGCCAGACCGGCATTGCCGGATATACTGCTGTATAGGTTATACAGATCGCCAGTATATCTCAGTATAGAATATACTGTAGATAGAAAACTACTATACTGTATTTCTTATACTAGTGGTTATTTCCAATATATTTTGTATATCCAATTCGTGCAATTGCCGAGCCTAATCTTATATTGAATGAATATGATTTCTTCAATATCATGATTAGAAATCAGTTTAGGATTATCCTGCAATATCAAATACTTCAGGCAAGAGTAATACACTCCTATCCTGTAAAGGGTACAGCCCTTTTTCTTTGAGTCTCTCTGATCAGGAAACTCTATGATTTAATATAGTAGGAAGACTACAGCAAATGACCCGAGTAGGATGTACAATTATATGTCTTTATTTTCCTGTTCCATCTAGTGCTAGATGGACCCTACTGTCATATGCTGCCTTGTAGGCAGCATAATGATAAGACTGCTTTACATAGGTGCAGTAGTCGATATTTTGCAATTGAGATTTTTGCAATTTAGAAACCACAGTACCATGATACAGTAGTATTTCCTAACTTACCTTGGGTATCCTTCAGCGAGTTTTCTGCTGATACCGCTTATATATTGAAGGAATAATTTCTTCAATAGTCTGATTTGAAATCAGTCATCCTGACCCCACAGTATTAACTATTTTGGGATAGTTAATTGATACTTCTCTACCCCTAAGGGTTTAAAAACCCTTCTACTTGGATTTTCTCACAGAGGAAGAAGCTCCATGTAAGTTAATACTGAGGGGAGGTAGCAGCATTTGCTCGCGGAGGTATACAGGTATGTATCTCCTACTATCCCTTTATAGCTTCTATCCTAAGCTATTCTGTTGCAGATGACATTTACATGTTGATTATTAAGGTAATAATCCATTGTATACTCATTTGGTTTTCCTTTCTTTACAGAAGGAACACCAGATACCTTGTATGGCAGTCCGCTGCAGAGCAAAGGGTAAGGACTTTTACGGTCATAATACTTGCAGGTTGCATGCCCCCTGCAATATTATTTTTGGATCCCTACATTATTGGAACCCACAGGGTTGCAATATATGTTGGACATTGATGTCTGAAGGTTTTGATAATCCCAAGTCTACAGAGACTAAGGATATAGCGCAGTATAAGTTACATAACTGGGTGAGAGGCTTCCAAAAGATCTCTCCGGGACCTTTCCTACCTAATGATAGGATGCGTAAACTATTATTTCCAGAGCTGAGTGAGGAAATAGTAATGCCTCAGGAGTCAACTACGTTCCCTGATGGCGAGAAAACCTTTGGGATCGAGGGCAAGAAGTGCCCTAAGGTAGAAGAGAAATATGTTGTGTCGGACTTTCCTCCGCCTCTGCCGGCTAAAGAGCCATCGATGTCGACATCTTCGTCTTTTACCCCTCTATTGGATAATGTGGTACAATTATGTATCCAACTGAAGAATCAGATAGAGAGTTTTAGTAAACGAAGCAAAAAGCAGGAAGTAAAACACAAGATAGAACCTCGTAAAGCTCCTCGTTGCTTCCTACGGGTCAGTTAAACGACCCATGAATCAAGACCTTCCTACATGCTCCATAACCAATCCCTGGAGGTTTGCAGAGCTGATGTCGATTTCAAATGGCAATCTCTTCATCTCAGAGAAAATAGGTACTGTTCCTTTGGACAAAATCCAATTTTGGCCAAGCTTTGAGGCTTTCCCTAATTGTTGGGTTCGACTGAGGTTCGAACCAAAGACAAGAAGAGGACCGAAACAAAAGGTCATGATTCTTGACCATGATAAGGCACAGACTATCCTTTCAGGTAATCTGAAGAAGGCGGGTTATTCAGAGACGATGGTATTCTCACTGAATAACATACACCCTTCCTTTCTTGCTCCTGCTTCACTCTCCTTCCCCTTTATTGGGAAGGCATTTACTTCCGTTATCAAAGCTGGCATTTACTTCCATTATCAAAGCTGTAGAGGCGGGTGAGTCATGTCCCACACTCGATGAGTGCAAGCCTTTGTCACCAGCTTTTCCTGGACAGGAAAAGGATTGGAAGGAAGTCCATTTGACATTTTCAGTAGGAAAATTAGACAAGGATGTCGCAAGTCGACAATTCAATGTATGTCTCCCTAAATTGTCCGATTTGCTCTTGTTTAATGAACACGAGTCAAAGGAGAGATTGGCGACATCCCTTTCTCTACAAAACTACTGTACATAGAGTTGTGTTCTACCTACGAAAAGACCCCAGACATGCTCATGGTCGTAGCCAAAATGCATATGGCTACCTTGGTAAAGGACCTTTACGCCTTTGTGAAGGCTAGGAGAGCATGTAGAGTGTTTGTTTGCTGCTGCAACAGTGAAACACGAAGCAAGGAAGCTAATATCTTCCAACATCTGGGGTAAAGACCTCTTCCCACAAGAGGTCATTAAGGAAGTAATTAAGAATGCCACCATGGAAAACATAAGTCTTCCCCAAAAATGGGGCATTCCCTCAAAGAGAAAATCTTCTGTGGTTGTGGGTCCCCAACCTAAAAAGAAGATCGAAAATACTGGAAATATCCGGGCTGCTCAACAACAGCCCATTATTCTAGTGTCCAAGATGCTACAGGCAGATGGTCAAAAGTCTAAGCCTACTGACAGTTCGAAGCATAAAGACGCTTCGTCTAGGAGGAACATTCCCTCAGGATTGCAGGACCTTCGATCCTTCGGTCCAGAGCCTATTCAAGATGAGCCCTTGATGGGAAACAGAAATGTCCCTACTATTATCTCCTTACCTTCTCCTACAGTTCAAAACCCTCCTGGAGGAGTATACCTGAGAGCTATAGAGCATACAGGTAGTAAGGAAGCTATGGCTCATCGAGTTCCAGGGAAGGCTATTTTGTGTTCACGAGAAGGACTCAAGAAATCTCTGAGTCATTCTGAACCTGTCGCCACTCAACAAGTTCATAATAAACGGCAAGTTCTGAATATTAATCATTCTGAACATATGGAGCTTGTTCCATCTAAGGGTGTTCGTAGTCTTGTCAGACCTGAAAGGTGTCCTCTGGAACCTTCCAGTCAACCACCCCCCTTCCTCCTGCCTAGGATTCATGTCACGAGAGTAACGTTCATCCTAGAATAGATACGTATCAGACTCACAGTCCTAAGTATCTTTATAGAGATGACCCGGTTCCTGGGACATCACAGATGCAAGATATGCTTCTAGAAGTTTCGACTTTCTCCAGCTCTAGGGTTTCGATGGCTAAAAAAAACCATCGAAGCCCTCAGTCACATCAACTCTCTTTTCCCTCGGGAATTTAAAAGGAGCTCGCGAGGTCTGTCAAGAGATTCAGCTAATCGATCAGATTCCCAAAATGCCAACAAGGAAAAGTGCTAAACTTTCCCCAGTTCGCAATAGTGACAGACCTAGTGCAAAGAGCACATCGGAAAGATGCGTTAAGAGCCTGGAGAAAACATGCATCAAACGCTTGAAGAGATAAAAAAAGACTGAGATCGGTCCCTCTTTGATTGCTTTTTTAACAAAAGTTAAAACATGAAAGTCCCAGGACTCTGCTGGTCCTTTCGTGGGCGGGGAAGCCCCCTCCACACAGATCAGACTCCCTACGTCAGAGCTGGTACACCGAAGCGATAATAAGACGTCACAATCGAACGTCTTGTACAGTCTTAGTGAAGTTACCCATCCTTTTCCTAAAGGGATGGCACCTAACAGCAGTTCATTTACATCTGATCCCCGATGTGACGGTGGATACTCTATCACGATCCAAGGCGATAGAGTTGGAATGGTCCATGGACGCAGACATATTCCCTCCCAAATGGGATCAAGTCCCGGAACTGCAGTTCGACCTCTTCATCACAAGCGTCTTCAAGAAACTACCTCGCTAAATAGCCCCATACGAGGATCCTCTAATGGGGCCGATAGACTAGATGAGGCCGGTCCTAGCTCCGATCCTAGGTATATTTCCGAAGGTTCAGAAATTAACTGCCTTCGGTTTATCACAGAGAACCCAAACCCTTCATTTCATGAATTTCTTGCTCTAGCAGTTAGAAAAAGGTTTGGGATCTCAGAAGGCAATATAGAATTCTTAGAAGAATACAAGGCTAAGTCTACTAGAAGACAATATGAGTTTCTGGAAGAAGTGGGTGGAGTTTGTTAAATCAAAAGGACCGAAAGAAATTTCTATGAATTTCTGTCTGTCCTTCTTTGTCCATCTTCATAGCCAGGGGTTGGCGGCCAATACGATAAATACGTGCAAATCGGCCTTGACTAGACCTCTCCTATATGCCTTCCAAGTGGATCTGGCAAATGAAATCTTTAAAAGATTCCGAAAGCATGTGCTAGACTTAGGCCTGCAGCACCACCAAAGCCCATCCCTTGGTCTTTGGATAAGGTCTTACTTTATGCCTCATCAGTGAACAATGAAGATTGTTCTCTTAAGGATCTAACCCAAAAGGTTATTTTCTTATTCGCAATAGCCTCTGGGGCTAGAGTTAGTGAAATAGTGGCTCTATCGAGAGATGAGGGCCACATTCAGCTCAAAGATTTAGGAGAACTCAATCTCTTCCCTGATCCATCATTTCTCGCTAAAAACGAGCTACCCACTAAGAGGTGGGGTCCCTGGAGAATCTGTCCTCTGAAAAAAGATGTCTCTCTATGTCCTGTAGAGTGTCTAAAGGTCTATCTTCGTAGAACTTCAGACTTCAGGGGAGGACAGCTCTTTAGAGGAGAAACTTCAGGATCAAATTTATCTCTAAATCAACTAAGGGCGAAGCTCACCTACTTTATTCGTAGAGCTGATCCGGACAGTACTCCCGCAGGTCATGATCCGAGAAAGATTGCTTCATCACTGAACTTCTTTCAGTACATGGACTTTGAGCGTCTTCGTTCATACACTGGATGGAAATCATCCAGTGTTTTATAAAACGGATTTTGAGCGAAGCGAAAAAACTATTTTTGGGTAAGATGGCCATGTCGTCCTGATGGAAGTTCCTATTAGGTAGCTTCCTTGGGTATATTACAACTACGGCGATATTCCCAGAGAATTTACCTTAAGGTACCCAGAATTCTAACTCCTGGAGCGAATATCCCTAATAAAAGAACCAGGGATATCGCAAAATATCAGCGGACGTATTCTTGACACGCCACATGGCAATCTATACCCCGAACAGAGTTAACACTTCGCAGGGGTCAAATGGCAAGAAAACGAAAACGAAAAGAGAGGGGGGAGCCGTTCGTAAGGTAGCTCTCCTCTCCCGTTTCGTAAGCGTGCCCTGCGCCGCTCGCGGCGCCATCTGTATTCCTTGTAGCGATACACGAGGTGCTACAGATACTGTATGTAGGGAGGGGACCTACAGCCCCTTCTTTTTCCCAAGAAAGGGGCAGGGCGGGTCCATCAGGACGACATGGCCATCTTACCCAAAAATAGATTTTTCGCTTCGCTCAAAATCCGTTTTTTGGGCTCAAGCCATGTCGTCCTGATGGAAGTATACCAGAGCATTACTGTATCTGTGGATTCTCAAAACGTGCCGTACTCCCCAGAAGTATTTCCCCGGCCGACTCGACCTAGAGACCCAAGATGTTACCATTATACATCTTTTCAACTAACCATAAACCATGATAGAGCTTCCTGCCCCCTACAGGGAAGAGTCCTACTAGACTCTGGGAAAGTCTCGAAGAGTACATATACCTATGTATAAATCACTGGCAAGCCAATATAGTGGTCTCACCCTATATAAAGTAAAGCATAGTTTGTAAAGAACTACTGTGTCAAAATGAAATATCGACCAGTTCCACGTTCGATACTGAGTTGGACAAAGGTTTATATCTGTGTAAGAAGAAACTTGCAACAAAATCTTGCACCAAGGAACAGACTATTATAGTTATCCCCGATAAACATACATAGGATGAATGCTCAATTAATGATAAGAAATTGACATAGGTGAAGGAGACGCACGGTTCCCAAGAACAAGTTTATTGACAAACAATAAATAGACATGGTTACAACAATTATATACATATAAGAGGTGGATAACCAAAGATTTGCATAAGTATGGTAGTAAACAGATACTTGTTTATCTGAAAGAAAAACATAAGAGCCACATTCACATACCGAGGTATCAAAGTTAAAAGTCTGTGTTACTAGCCACTCACATTAGCGTCCAAAACGCCCGGCACACATGTCTGTACTTATGCTAAGTTCACCTTGAAAACGAAACAGATAACGTGGGCAACCCGTGCCCTTACCCTTAGTTATAGCACCGCATATAACTACACACTCACCCTGGAATTAATAGTCCCAATTAAATCCACTGTTCCTCGCAGAGTTAAACAGCAGGGTTAACGACGCAACCCACTGCTACCACAGACCTCTTTAGTTGCTCCACTTGTTTCGCATAGTGGCGAAAGAACACCCTGGAAGACTTCCAGCCGGTGAATGAACGCAGATGTTCAAAATCCATAAAGTTAAAGAAATTTAAGGATGAGGCAACTTTCCTCGGATCATGACCTGCGGGTGAACTGTCAGGATCCGCTCTGCGAATAAAATATGTAATTTTCGCCCTGAGTTGTTTCAAAGATAAATTTCAGCCCGATGTTTCTCCTCTGAACAGTTGACCCCCCCTGAAGTCTGAAGTTCTACGAAGATAGACCTTTAGGCATTCTACGGGACATAGAGATGCATCTTCTTTCAGAAGGCAGATTCTCCAGGGACCCCATCTGTTGGTGGGTAACTCGCTCTTAGCGAGAAACGTAGGGTCCGGAAACAGGTTCAGTTCTCCCCCATCCAGGAACTGAACGCGACCCTCCTCTCTCGAGAGGGCTACAATCTCACTAACCCTGGCCCCGGACGCGAGTGCAAAAAGGAAGATAACCTTTTGGGTCAAATCCTTCAACGCACACTCCTCATTATTCAGTAATGAGGCGAAGTGAAGGACTTTATCCAAAGACCATGAAATAGGCTTTGGAGGTGCTGAAGGTCTGAGCCTAGCGCAGGCTTTCGGGACTTTATTAAAGATCTCATTAGCGAGGTCTACCTGGAAGACATATAGGATAGGTCTTGTCAAAGCAGACTTACACGTAGAAATCGTGTTAGCTGCCAGCCCCTGCACGTGGAGGTGGATGAAGAAGGACAAGCAGAATTCCGTCGAGATTCTTCTCTTTGACAAAGGCCACCCATTTTTTCCAAGCTGACTCATATTGCCTTCTAGTAGACTTGCACTTATACTCCTCCAGGAAGTCAATGCTGTCTTTCGAGATCCCGAACCGCTTCTTCACAGCTAGGGAGAGAAAATAATGAGCTGCAGGGTCCGGGTTTTCTGTAATGAAGCGCAGACAGTCGACTTCTGGACTCGCTGGGTCAGAACTGGGTCCGGCAGCGGTAGAAACTTCAACCGTAGTTCCAGTGCCCGAGGGAACCACACGCTGTTCGGCCACTTGTGGGCCACTATCGCTGCTACTCCCTTGAAGGATCTCATTTTATTGAGGACCCTCAACAGAAGGTTGTGAGGAGGGAACAGATAGATCCTGGACCATCTGTTCCAGTCGAGGGACATTGCGTCCACTGCTTCCGCCAAGGGGTCCTTGTACGGGGACACGTACCGGGGCAACTTCTTGTTGTCTTTCGTCGCAAAGAGGTCTATCTGCAGTTCCGGGACTTGACTCGAGATGAAGGAGAATGATCCTGCGTCTAGGGACCATTACGACTCTATTGGTGTAAACCTGGATAGAGCATCCGCTGTCACAATGCGGACTCCTTGAAGGTGAACTGCCGACAGGTACCACTTCTTCTTCTCCGCCAGTCGGAAGATGGCCAACATCACCTGGATGAGAGGTGGGGACCTCGATCCCTGCCGATTCAAGCATTTCACAACCACCTCGCTGTCCAGCACCGACCTTATGTGGATCGAGTGACGCGGGGAAACTTTAAGGTAAGAAGCACTGCCATAGCTTCTAGAAAGTTTATGTGAAAGGTCTTGAATAGCTTGGACCAGGTCCCTTGGACCTTCCGATGAGAGTGACCTCCCCACCCCTCCTTCGAGGCGTCTGTGCGAATCGTCACCGACGGGGGAGGTGGTTGGAGAAGTACCGACTTCTTTAGTTGTCTGGCTTGGGACCACGGTCTGAGAAGAGTACGTAGACGAAGCGGAACTGGTCTTCTCAGATCTCTTCGCGTGTTTGATGCAAAGCTTCTCCATACTCCGGCTGCATCCTTCAGCTGTGCTCTTAGCACCGGGTCTGTTGAAGACACAAACTGGAGAGAGCCCAGTACCCTCTCTTGTTTGCGTCTTGATATCCTTTCGGAATCTAGAAGTCTCTTGACAGACCCCGCTATCTCCTTCCTTTTCATCATTGGGATGGAGAATCAGTGTGACACTAGGTCCCAGTGAATTCCCAACCACTGGAACCTCTGAGATGGAGAAAGACGAGACTTCTTTCTGTTGATCTTGAACCCTAGATACTCTAGGAACTGAATCACCTGTAGGGAAGCTTGCAAGCATTCTGCCCTGGATGCTGCCCACACCAGCCCGTCGTCCAGGTAGGCTACCACCTGGATCCCTTTTAGGCGTAATTGTTTGAGAGCTGCGCTCGCAAGCTTCGTGAAGATCCTTGGGGCTATGTTTAGCCCGAATGGCATGGCTCTGAAGGCGTATAGTCTTCGTTGTAGCTCGAATCCTAGTTAGGGGGAGAGACGGCGGCTGATTGGAACGTGCCAATAGGCGTCTGACAAGTCTATGGAGACTGTAAATGCCCTCTTGGGCAGTAAGGTCCTTATGTGTTGCAGTGTTAACATCTTGAACTTGTAGTTCACTATGAACTTGTTGAGTGGCGACAAGTCCAGAATGACTCTGAGTTTCCCCGATTCTTTCTTGGGAACACAAAACAGCCTCCCTTGGAATTTGATGGACTTTACCCTTCGAATCACATTTTTCTCCAACAACTCTTGAATGTACTCCTCCAAAACGGGGGTGGAGTGTTGGAAAAATCGAGGGCACGGGGGTGGAGTGCTGTACCAGCTCCAACCGAGTCCATTCTTGAGCAGGCTGTGGGCCCAGGGATCGAAGGTCCAGCGATCCCGAAAGTTCTGAAGTCTCCCTCCTACCGGCATCATCTCACTTCGATTGCTGTCCTGCAGTCTTGCCTCCTTGACCTCGACCACCTCTGGATCCCCTTCCCCTTGAGGGGCGTCTAGACGAGCCTCTGGCCGCTCCTCTAGGTTTTGCTCGAAAGGTAGTCAACTGCCCTTCGAACGCTGGGTTGAAAGCCGGGGATTGTGATGACACGGCCTGGGGCACCCATTGGAAAGTGGTCGGGGCTTGGGCCACCATCAGGGGCACCGAAGGCAAAGCCAACTGCTGCTGCTGTTGTCGTTGCTGTCTAAAAGGCCTGGCTGGCCTGGAAGGTAGCCTAGATCTCATTGTCTTCCCCTTCGGTTGGGGACCCTCGTCGGGGGAAGACTTCCTCTTGAGGGACAGGCCCCACTTCAGGAGAAGATTTCTGTTCTCCGTGGCGGCCTTGTCCACCACCTCCTTGACTGCATCGTTAGGGAAAAGGTCCTTGCCCCAGATGTTGGAGGAGATCAGCTTCGTTGGCTCGTGCCTCACTGTCGCCGAAGCGAACACAAACTCTCTACAGGCCCTCCTCGCCTTGACGAAGCTATAGAGGTCCTTGGTCACCGTGGCCAGATGGGTCTTGGCCACCACCAAAAACATCTCGTGGACCTTAGAGTCGCTCGCCATTGTCTCGAGAGTTGTCTGGAGAGACATCGAAGCCGCCAAACGTTCCTTCGTCTCGAGCTCCCTCCGCAGGAGGAAGTCAGACAGCCTATGGAGGTTCTCGCCGAACTGCCGTCCGGCAATATCGGCGTCCAACTTCCCGACCGAAAATTTAAGATGAACGTCCTTCCAGTCCTTGTTGTCCATTGGCAGGGCTAGAGACAAGGGCTTACACTCCTCCAAGGAGGGGCATGGCTTGCCAGCCTCGACTGCTTTAAGAACAGCCGCGAACCCCTTCTGCAGAAAGGGGAAAGCTCTAGCCGGAGAGGATACGAAGGAAGGGTGCTTCTTACTCAAAGCAGCAACTTTCGAGTTCGAGAAGCCCCTCTCCTTCATTGCAGATGACAGCAAAGCTTAAGCCTTGGCGTGGTCCATAACGATCATCTCCTTCGGCTCCGTCTCCTCCTTAGACGCCGGCTCCTTCTTCAGACAGACGTAACAGTCCGGATACGCCTTTGCTGGGCCAGAATTCCACCTCCTCAAGGGGAACCGAACCCAGTTTCTCCGACATGACGATCTTCCCGACCGTCATCGGCATGTGCTCAGCATATCTCCACGGGTTAACATCTGAGCACACAGGAAGGTCTTTCACGTTGAGCTTTTTCTGGGGCCCACGTGACGCTGCAAGTCTCTGCATCTGCAGTTCCATTGCAGCCGCCTTCTCACTATTCTCCTTCTGCATCTGTTGGATCATACCAACGATGGAGGAGAGAGCCTGTCCCAGCTCTGGTGGAAGAGCGGACGAAGTTGAGGGAACAGGTTCAGGGGCCTGAACCGGAGCGGCTGACGGCTCGACAGCCTCTTCTTCTTCGCCGTCCGGAGCCTGATCTTCGTCCTGGCCCCCTGCCAGGAGGTCCTCTTCCAGACGTTCGGACACGTCCGACATCCTGTCATCCAGCTGAATGTCCTGCATGGCGACCGCCACCTCAGCATCCACTGGGATCTGGACTAGAGGGATCTCCGGCCGAGGCTGGGGGATCACTGCATCAGTTGAAGCCCTGGGAAAGAGGTAAGCCCTCATCTTCTCACTGGGAAGATAAGGTCCGGAGGTGTTCTTCTGGAAGCCCCTTACCCAGGTACGAAGCTTCTCCCTCGCTGCATCCCTTGACTCCGCCGTCCTAGGGGAATCAAAAGCCTCCGCCAATAGGTTAGTACATACCGAACATACCTGAGGGTCCCAGTAACGGAGATCATTCTTGGAGGCTGCGCAAGCCGCGTGCCTCTTACACGAATCGTGTCCGCAGAAGTTCCTGTTACGGACGTTGCAGAAGACGTTACCGCACTTCGGATTTTCCTCCTGTAAAAGAAGAAAATTTCCATGAGTATCAGGTGAACTGCATAACACATGGATATATATTAACATATAAAAATAGAAAGGGAAGACACACACTTATGTTTCCCACACAGTCAATTGCTGCAGCCTTCCAGATAATAAAATCAAATGTTTAGTCTTTTCTAGAGTAACCAATGCCAATATTCCCAAAGGAAATAGGTGTAGCTCACACCTAAAGTCTGATTTTAAGATACAGTACTGGATAATAGACAAGAAAGAACTCACTTTCTATATCTGTAAGGCAACACCAAGGGGCTGTGCAAGGCAACACAAGCATGTTAGAAAACACAGCATTGTAACACAACCATACTATAGTTTTCTCCCCACAGCATATACTATACTGGGGAATACTGATACAGTATAGGAGGTAATGTGCCGGCCGGCACTTACCATAGCTAGATCTAAAGTATACAACTTAAGAACTATAAGGCGGCAGAGCTCTGGTTCCGATGCATGTGCCGGCCGGCCGTGACTGCCGGCTGGCAGCTACGCTAGGTAGCGCCCGGCTGCCAGCCACCACTCCTAGCGGTCGGCAGACGAGGCGAGATAAGGGCCGGCCAGCATTGGTATACAACCGATGCCGGCCGGCAGCAACAGAACCAGAGTACTCCGACTGCCCGGCTGCCAGCCACCTAGGCCGGGAGTCGGTAGAGTACAACACTAGAAGAAAACAGAATGGATGCCGGGCTAAGAGGCTATACTACCTCAATGCCCGACAAACTGAAAGAGTGCCCAAAGGAAGGGGAGAATCTAATTCAAGCTTCCTAACCACTGCCGACTGGCTCTACAGACAGGCGTGGATGAGGGACCAAGGGAGGACCGGGCAGCACTCAAAGCAGCAGACCTTTGCCGACCAGCAGAGCAAGGGACTAAGTCAACTCCACATCCTAACCTATGCTAGGTACAGATGTAGAATGACAAACAGTAGTGGAACATTACGGAAAGAACAGAGGGGAAGGGACAAAGTGGGTCCTACCAACCTTGCAATAGTTAAGGATCACCCACCGCCAAGAAAACTCATCTTAGCCTAAGGGAGATCCGAGGAGGGAGGCCAGCAATACTTGCTACCTCCCACCGAACCAAAGCAAGGAAGGCGTTGCCATTCCCGGGTGAGGGATCTCAACCCCACCATCCGGAACAACAACAAGGACTAGTCTGATGGATCACAGAAAGAAGGATTCATATCGTACAGAGACCTTCGAAAGTGACCGAAGGAGGCTAAGCCTCCTAAGTCTGTATCAGTCTAGCGAGGGAGACTCGACCCCAAGCCAAACGAGACAGACTCAGACTAATAACTCTGCTGTTCCGTCCCCTTTCTGAAGCCAGACTTGCTGGAACAGGATGGAACAGAACACCCTAATATAGTAATATTAAAAGTTAATTCAGATACACCACTAGAGTTAAGCCCAAGGCTTACGCAGAGGGAAAGGGATTGCACACCTTCTCCGAAGAGAAGGGAGTAACCGGGTAAAGCAAGAAAGTATACCAAGGCCCCAAGACAACCTAGCTTAGGCACTGGGAGAATCGATTACCTAAATCACCAAAACTCACTCGTATACCATCTTGGAAGAACTCAGCATAATCTTATATATATAACGTTGCCTAACGCTTCAATAAAATTATATAAAAACACTAGGAAATCTGAATATCATGCAGGAAAGTACAAGGACCAAACGACTAGGCTACAAGGTCTAGTGTAGGCCAACCTAGGCGAATCCTTCGCCAAGGCACCAATACTAAAAGCATCATAAAAGAAATCCTAATTAAGCTAAGCAGCTAAATTTATTAAAGCAAAACAGCTGAGAATGTCGCTCTGGCTAACAAAATAATTTCTATCTAGCGAGCGACAGCGTCCAGGACGCCTCCAGTAGGCAACAGCTCTTGTAACAAAGATAACTCTCTTAATCACTTTAAAATTTACCAAGAGCCTACATTTATACATAAAAGAAATGGTACTCAACTTATCGGAGGCAGAAGAAGTTGGAGAAAGCATAAATGCCGAGATAAATCCAAGATTTGCTAGAAACACAGGGAAAAACACAGAGTTGTTAAGCTACGCAAAAAGGAATGCAGATGGCGCCGCGAGTGGCGCAGGGCACGCTTACGAAACGGGAGAGGAGAGATACCTTACGAACGGCTCCCCCCTCTCTTTTCGTTTTCGTTTTCTTGCCATTTGACCTCTACGAAGTGTTAACTCTGTTCAGGGTACAGATTGCCATGTGGCGTGTCAAGAATACGTCCGCTGATATTTTGCGATATCCCTGGTTCTTTTATTAGGGATATTCGCTCCAGGAGTTAGAATTCTGGGTACCTTAAGGTAAATTCTCTGGGAATATCGCCGTAGTTGTAATATACCCAAGGAAGCTACCTAATAGGAACTTCCATCAGGACGACATAGCTTGAGCCCAAAAACACTATGCAAAACAAGTGCATGAACTGAAACACTTTGTAGTGGCGGCAGGTAGTGTATTAAAACCTTCCCCCTAATTTTTGTGATACACTATTTTTGGTTTGGGTCCTCACTTGTCCTCGGACATGCTCTGGATAGGAATTATCCAGGCTGTTCTACAAACACTATGCTTTGCTAGTCCATGATCTGAAGCAATATGTGGTGACGTCAGGTACCTTATTTACTCTGCCGTTTATTCTACGATGAACAGATAATTGACTGGGACTGTCAATTAAGGGGAGAGGAAGTCATCCTTTTTCAGTATGTCTTCTTTTATTTAAGTGTTACCATGGTAACACTAGCTCTGTTCTAAAATCCCAGGTGTGGAATTATACAGATAGCTCTAGTGCCGGTGTACGAAGTACATAGTGCAGTTAATGGTAACCAGTACAGGTTTTATGAAGAGCGGTTATCTTTTACCTTCTCTTCAATCTAAGAGTGGCACTTCTTGACTTCATTCCTTCATGAAAGAAATACATTTCCTGTACTTGTTTCAGGTATAATCCCATTGTCAGACTACATTCGTTTTGCTAACCATCTCTTGTAGTCATTTATTAGAAATAAATGTATTTGAATGTAGTGCGTCTATCTTCGCCAGACAATTGTATCTACTGTATACATGCCAGACTTTTTATTTACCTAGACTGCATCCTTCACATATTTGAATGCATCTATGGTTAGACATAAGAGAATCTGATGTCTCTTTGGCCAAATATACAACTTGAGACTATTTGTATATACAGTGTGTATTTAAGTTTGGTCATACTATTTATATTAACCTTGAAATCCCTTTTCAACTGTCTAGATGACTCTTCCCTGTAGGAGGCAGAAAGCACTAACATTGTTTATGTTTAGTGATGATGACATATGACTGTATTGTCACTAGTCTCATATGGTCAGTATGACCATTGAAAAGGTTGATATAAGGTTTAGGCACTGATGGAAAATCCACAGATACATTAATGCTCTGGTATGCTTCCATCAGCACGACATGGCTTGAGCCCAAAAAACGGATTTTGAGCGAAGCGAAAAATCTATTTTTGGGTGAGATAGCCATGTCGTCCTGATGGACCCACCCATCTCTTCTGTAGAAGAGATCTTCAGTTTCCCTCCTGTAGTAATGTATCTGTAACAGCCCAAGATGGAATAAGATAAGGTGAGTTACCTAGAGGTCCCGTTTTCTACACTCACACGCATGACGTCACCTGGAAAGTTAAGCCAGCCGACATATAGGCGGGAAATATGCCGGAGTTTTTTTTTTTTTTCTACAGGCGTTCTTGTTTTCATTTGCGTTGACAGATTCCTAATGGTTACGTGTGTAATATATGGGTGCTCCAATTCCTATAAGACCAATATAACTGTAGGTGGTGAAAAGAAAATAGATTTTCCCGTTTCCCAAAAGATGCAGAACTATGGAAGAAGTAGGTGAATATATGCAAAGGAAATGATGGTATCAATGCCAAATATACACAAATTTGTTCGTCACATTTCCAACCCAATGATTTTGCCAGAAACCATAGGCACGAGTTGCTCAATTGTTGGCCTAAGACTGCCATACTGACACAAAATGTTTATAATAATGTAATCACTATTGGGATTCGGGTAAGCCTATCACTAATGTCTCGTCAATTTAGTTTCGTTTACTAGGCATATGTTGCATGTAGCATTTTGGGCAACTAAGAGAACTGTCTTCGAATAGGCTCACTTAAAAAAACCACGAGAATATATGGATATATCCATTATATTCCTCATCCAAGTAAATATTTAGCTACGATGGGAAGAATGTTTCTGAATATGAGAGAGAGAGAGAGAGAGAGAGAGAGAGAGAGAGAGAGAGAGAGAGAGAGAGAGAGAGAGAGAGAGAGAGAGAGAAATTTTACAAGAAATTTTTTCGTATGTATAAATACTATTATTTAAGCTTCAGATTATAATAGAAAATAAATTTTGTTGCTTCGAAATTTTTGAAAAGTTTTCATCTCGGCAGAACCACCCCATCTAATCAACTTAATTCAAAATGATTTAATAGACTATGGTTTTCAGGTTGGAGATAAAATCATTACCTCAAAATCTATGTAAAAATCCTACCTTTATCAGTAAATAATCTCAAAATATCCTACAAAATTAATGAGTCACTTGAACGTGTGAGGTTATAAACGTCAATGTGAGAAACAGCAGTTCAGGTACTCTCTTCCTCAGCGGCTAATTCCATCAAATTTTGTAGTAACAAAGACGTATTGAAATGACAGTTTTGTAATGAAACATCGGATCTTATATCTTTGAATGTTAGTTGGTTTGACTTGAATAACTTGTAAATGAAGTATGTCGTAAAGAAAGGTAGAGGTGCTTTCTTGAACTGTCCACGTCAAGTTGAAATAGATGCTATATTTTGTTATTAATGCTTAGGTGAAAGGCAAAATGTTTTTGTTCCATTAAAAGGATTATCGTTTAACATGTTGCATGGTCTGTAAGGATTACAGTTCTTGATGACAAGACGGTATGTCAAGACACAGTCGAACATGCCTTTTCTTCCATACGACAAATTGGTCATTGCCTCGGTCATCCGTAACCTTTGGAATTTTAATATATACTGTGGCTATACATAGTAGGTAAAGACAATAATTAACGAGTTCAGGTCTTAATGTTTGTAATAATGATGAAGCTACTGTACACCTTGTGTCATTACAGACTGCTTAAATATAAGTGGTTCATATTAAAGGTTAAATGTTGCTCCCAATTATCTAGATTCCGAGTTACAATATCTCTGCGTGTCTCATGAAGCACCTTCTGCCTGTTAACAATGAGATCGAGACAGGAAAATCAAGTAAAAGATTTAGTAGAGATAAAACCTGAAGCACTGATAGGAAATGAGTCCTTAAGTTCTTTGATGGGAAGGTTCGTGGCTTTTAAATTTAGAAATAAGTATTCATTATTAGGTTCAGCTGATGTAGATGAAACTGGTGATAACTGGATATCATTTGTAAAGAGGAAGGTATTATATAGGTCATGTAATCATTTTAGAGAAAATCTATAAGATATGGAATATTTATTCAAAATTTTCCATGGTGATGCTCTAAAACCAGAAGTTAAAGCCGTTTCATATCTTATTGATATATTCAAAGACGCCAATATTGATGTTCCCGAGGAGGTAACGAGCTTTTTATTATGAGAAGGCGGCTAAATTTCAGAACAACAATATTAAGCAAAAAAGGAAAAATTTATACCAAAGTTGTGAAAAAAGATTAAACAGAATTGTTCAGTAATATTAAAAATTTATTTCACTGAAACGAGAGAGAGAGAGAGAGAGAGAGAGAGAGAGAGAGAGAGAGAGAGAGAGATTATAGGCCTATTAAGATTTTTAATGAAATATTCGGAATAAAGCTTTTGTCATACATGAATTTTTATTTTCATTGCTATTATATTCCCTATCATAATATGTATTTTGGAAATATAGTCGTAAAGGCATGAATAATAGCGTCCTTTCATTGCAATGTTTGTAATTCAAAAAGAGGCACAAATAATAAGGCTGGTTGTACAGGACAGCTGGCAAATAGTCGCTCGGAACTCTCCAGGTGACGTCACAGAGCACAGCTGAGCTTTCAGCACCATGCGCGGTAACTCACCTTATCTTATTCCATCTTGGTAACAGCCTATGCTCAATGCTACAAGGAATGACCACTATCGTAGGAATGCGCTGTTGTACTATCGATAGTAGTAGGGAACGGGGTGGCCTTTGAAGGGCCCCCCTTTTATTTTTGCCACACCTCGAACGTAAAACTCTATCTGGGGTGCAGATTGCTATGAGGTGTGCCATTACGTCCTTACGCGATATCCCTTCTTAAAATTTTAAGGGATATTCGCTCCAGGAGTTAGAATTCTGGGTACCTTCGGTAAATTCTCGGTTATATATCACTGTAGTCACATATAACCTAGGAAGCTACTAATGAAGGAACTTCCATCAGGACGACATGGCTATCTCACCCAAAAATAGATTTTTCGCTTCGCTCAAAATACGTTTTCAGAGCCAGCTGCAGGACAGAAGGCACAGGTCCGTAGTATCCCTTCTGATCCAGATGTGCATAAAGCAGGTGATGTTATAGGAAATGTTGCTTCGGGTTCTAGCCCTAATCAAGTACAGTTGACTCCAGATAGAGGTATTAATACAGCCTATAGGGATGGCCGTAGGGATTCTCAGGGCTTTGACCCTCAGTCTATTGCTTGGCATAGGCTACAAGCCAGGCATTGGGAGGTTTCTCCAGTATCAAGTCGTCCTGCACAGCCTGCTGAGCGAGCCGACCGTCCTGATCCAAAGTCGTATAAGGTTGATCCTTTTCGACAAACCACATCCTATTTCTCCTCCAGAGCATATAGAGAAAATGCAAATGAAATAGAGTCAGATGAGGAAGACCTCACAACCCTTTTATCTATTCTTGCAGTGTGTTATTGTCTTTTTAATAATGGCAAATCCTTTATTGAGAACCTTCCCGATTTTAGCAAGCTTCTCCGTCCTTTATGTCGTATCCTTAAGGTAGTATTAGTTAGATAATGGATCCCAATCAAACTTGTATCATTTACTGGAATGCACGTAGCCTAATTTCAAATTTTAAATATTAAACTTAGCCGGTGAATATATAATAGCTGACGTCTCGGACGGCTCGACAGAAACACAAAAACTCGCGAGCGATCGCCATGAAGGTTGCGGGTGTGCCCACTAGCGCCGACTATCGGCCAGATACCGCATATACATGTAAACAGCCTCAGTTCTTCTCTGTCGGTCTTGTCGACAAGTTGATTCCGTTACTCGCTGTTGACCTGGAGTTTTTCGTCATTCTTGGTGAAGTACTTCTTTTTGGTTTTGAGCTTTCGCAGTGCAGGTGTTTTTCTCTTCAATTAAAACTCTTGAACCCTTTTTTGGATAGCGTTTATTGTTGATGACTTTGGATTGTTTTGGATTTTCTTTGACTTTTCAAAATGGCTGACCCTTCTCCGATTCCTAAATTTCGTAAATGTAATGCTAGGGATTGTAACAAACGTCTTCCAAAGGCCTCTCTCGACCCACATACCGTGTGTTCTAATTGCCGGGGTAAAACCTGCCAATTAGGAGATCGGTGTGATGAGTGCGTGGTACTTTCGGAATTCGACTGGCTAGAGTTTGATAAGTATTCTCGTAAGCTTGAGAGAGATAGGGTGAGGAGAAGCTCCTCTAGATCATTAGATTTTTCCTCCTCCCATGCCCCTGAACCTAATCCTTCCCCTGTAGTAGTTGTTCCTGAACCTTCTACTAGCACTCATGAACCATCCATGCGGGATATGTTGCTTGCCATTCAAGCTTTGGGCGAGAGAGTTGAGTCTTTGGCATCGGACCGTAATCAACTCATGGCGGATGTGAATGTGTTAAAGTGTCAGAGTGCCACATTAGAAAATCGTGGGGATAAAGTGATTAGTGCGCAAAGTGTTTTTAGTGTTGCGACCGAGGGTTCGTCTGTTCGTGCTTGTCGCTCTCCTAGTCCGAGACCTCTTTCAAGCTCCCATGCACCAGGGAGAAGTAATGTCGTAGGACTTATGGGGACGAGAGGCTCTAACCAACGAACAGATGTTCCCTCTATGGTTTCGGGCGTGTCTCGTCAAGACCTCCCCTACCATAAGACGAGCGAGGCTGTTTTCTCCTCGTCATCCGAAGGCTTCTCGCGAAAGAAACCTTTGAGCAAAGTTTCTAGACCCTTAAAGCGGAAGTCAGTCCCTTCAGGACAGGTCCAGCGTCCTGGCTGTAGCCATTGGGACAGCTCTGACCCTGTGCAGTCATCGGAAGACTGCTCGCCGCTTAAACGAAAGCGTAACACGGGCTCCGAGAGTCTCAGTAAAGGCAATGTTTTGCCGTCACAGACGTTACCATCGTCTCGGCCCGTACCGACTCCCGTTGATCCTAAATGGGTTGTCCTGCAGGATATGCAGAATAAGCTTGCCTCCCTTATGGAGGAGTATACCGTTGAGCAGGTTCACGATGATCCTCGCCGTTACGCTGATCGAGATACTGGCCGTCAGCCGCCCAAACGAGCCTTTACTCGTCCTGTTGACGTTACAAAGTCACATCGGTCACGTGACTTAGAGCCTCACTCGATGCAGTCCCGTGTTGACTTTCAGCCGCTGCCGCAGTCTCGTGTTGACGTTCAGCCGCTGCCGCATGCTCGTGTTGACGTTCAGGACGTTCGCCAACCAGCTCAGTCAAGGGTTGTTTTAACTGCTCAATCTAGGCAGTCAAGGCAGTCTCGACTTGACGTCGAGCGTCCTCCCGCTCCTGTTGTTGTTGCTGGTCAGTCCTTTAAGCAGTTACATGACGTAGCGTCCTTGACTGCTACTGATGCTCCTTTGCGTGTGGACTTTGCTTGTCAAGCATTGCCACCACGGCAGGTCTCTCCCTTGCTTGAGACTCATCAATTGTCGGACGAGGTTCCTTCAGATGAGGATGTTGCTGATCCTCCACCTACTGATAATCCTTTGGATGTTTTATCAGACGTGGAAGAGCCTAAGGCTGCGCAACCTTCTATGGATTTTAAGAAAATCATGATGATTTTTAAGGATCTTTTCCCAGATCATTTTGTTACTGCTGCTCCTCGTTCGCCTCCGTCTGAGTTTGCGCTAGGCTTAGCTGGTGCCAAGCCTTCCTTTACTAAGCTAGTGCTCTCTCGCTCTTCTAAGAGGGCTTTACGTCTACTAGGCGACTGGTTGGTTACCAGGAGGAGTTTTAGGGAAGACGGCCTTTGCCTTCCCACCTTTTAAACTAGCTTCTAGAGCGAGCGTCTGGTATGACACGGGAGAAGTTCTCGGCTTGGGAGTCCCTGCCTCTGCCCATGGTGACTTCTCAAGCCTCGTAGACTCTCCCCGTCGCCTGGCCATGAGACGCTCTAAGATTTGTTGGTCCTTCTCGGACCTTGACCATCTCCTTAAAGGGGTTTACAGGGCCTTCGAAGTTTTTAACTTTTTAGATTGGTCTCTAGGAGCATTAAGCAGGAAGATCTCGTCTGATGACCAGGATGTTTCCGTGCTTATCAAGTCTTGTATGGACACAGCCATCCGCGATGGCTCCAATGAGCTCGCCTCCACCTTTACGTCTGGAGTCCTGAAGAAGAGGGAAACCCTTTGCTCTTTCCTTTCAGCAGGAGTTACTCCCTGTCAAAGATCGGAGCTTCTCTTTGCTCCCTTATCGGCTGCCTTGTTTCCTCAACAGCTGATCAAGGACATTGCTGCTTCGCTTGTACAGAAGGATACACATGACCTGATGGCTACTTCTGCTCGCAAGGGAGCTCCTTCTTCATCTTTTGTTGTGAGACCCAGAATCGATACTCCTGCGTCTAGGTTTATCCCGCCATTTCGTGGCAGAGCTCCCAGCAGGGGAGGTGCTCGTGCCGACGGAAAGAGAGGCAAGAGGAGAGGATCCAAGTCCTCCCGTGGCAGAGTCTGACTGCCCACGTCTTCAGACAGCGGTAGGGGCCAGACTGACCAACTTCTGGCAGGCCTGGGAGAAGAGGGGTGCAGACCAAGAGTCTATGTTGTTGCTCAAGGAGGGGTACAAAATACCTTTTGTACACACACCTCCTCTAGTAACAGTTCCTCTAGACCTCTCTCCCAGGTATCGAGAGGAGTCAAGGAGACAAGCTCTACATCACCAGGTGTCTCTGTTGCTAGAGAAGGGAGCGGTGGTGAAAGTCTCGGACCTTCAATCACCGGGATTTTACAACCGTCTCTTCCTAGTCCCAAAGCATACGGGAGGTTGGAGGCCAGTGCTGGACGTCAGTGCGCTCAACGTTTTTGTTACAAAAACAAAATTTACGATGGAGACCATGAAGTCCGTCCTAGCCGCGGTCAGAGAGGGAGACTGGATGGTCTCTCTCGACCTGCAGGATGCGTACTTCCACATTCCTATTCACCCAGATTCTCAACCATATCTGAGGTTTGTTTACAGGAATGTGGTGTACCAATTTCGAGCACTGCTTCGGCCTCAGCCCTGCTCCTCTCGTGTTTACGAGGCTCATGAGGAATGTGGCAAAATTCCTTCATTTATCGGGAATTCGAGCCTCCCTGTACTTGGACGACTGGCTTCTCAGAGCATCGTCCCGTCATCGCTGTCTGCAGGACCTTCACTGGACGTTGGGTCTGGCAAAGGAGTTGGGACTGTTGGTAAACTTAGAAAAGTCTCAACTGATTCCATCCCAGACGATTCTCTATTTGGGGATGGAGATTCGCAGTCTAGTTTTTCGGGCTTTTCCGTCTGCCACCCGAATAGAGCAAGCCCTGCTCAAAGTCTGACTCATGCTGAAAAAAGACCGTTGTTCAGTAAGAGGTTGGATGAGCCTCGTAGGGACTGTCATCCCTGGAGCAGTTTGTCTCGCTAGGGAGACTTCACCTTCGCCCTCTCCAGTTCCATCTAGACTCACACTGGAACAAGAGCAAGACTTTAGAAGCTGTGTCAATCCCGGTCTCCGAGCCAGTAAAAGCATGCCTGAACTGGTGGGACAGCAACATAAGTCTGAGGGAGGGTCTGTCCCTGGCAGTCAAGAACCCAAACCACGTGTTGTTCTCAGACGCGTCGGATTTGGGTTGGGGAGCGACTCTGGACGGTCGGGAATGTTCGGGTCTTTGGACGTCGGTTCAGAAGAGCATGCACATCAACGGCAAGGAGCTATTAGCGGTTCACTTGGCCTTGATGAGTTTCGAGAGCATTCTTCGAAACAAAGTGGTAGAGGTCAATTCAGACACCACCACAGCATTTGCGTACATCTCCAAGCAAGGAGGCACTCACTCCCACACACTGTTCGTCATCGCAAGGGACCTCCTCATCTGGTCAAAAAATCGAGGCATCTCCCTGTTGACAAGATTCATCCAGGGGGACTTGAACGTCTTAGCAGACTGTCTCAGTCGGAGAGGTCAGGTGATCCCCACGGAATGGACCCTCCACAAGGACGTGTGCAAGAGTCTTTGGGTGACTTGGGGTCAACCCTCCATAGACCTCTTTGCCACCTCGTTGACCAAAAGGCTCTCGAACTATTGCTCGCCAGTCTCAGATCCAGAGGCGACCCACATAGATGCTTTTCTACTGGACTGGTCTCACCTGGACGCGTACGCATTCCCACCGTTCAAGATCGTCAACAAGGTACTGCAGAAGTTCGCCTTTCACGAAGGGACAAGGTTGACGTTGGTTGCTCCCCTCTGGCCCGCGAGAGAGTGGTTCACAGAGGTACTTCAATGGCTGGTAGACGTTCCAAGGAGTCTTCCTCTAAGGATGGATCTCTTACGGCAGCCCCACGTAAGGGATCTTCATCAAAGCCTCCCCGCGCTTCGTCTGACTGCCTTCAGACTATCGAAAGACTCTCAAGAGCTCGAGGCTTTTCGAAGGAGGCAGCCAGAGCGATTGCGATAGCTAGGAGAGCTTCTACCATCAAAGTATACCAGTCGAAGTGGGAAGTCTTTAGAGACTGGTGCAAGTCATCATCCATTTCCTCTTCCAGTACCTCTGTAGCCCAAATCGCAGACTTTCTCCTACATCTGGGAAATGTTCGCTCCCTCTCAGCGCCCACTATTAAGGGCTACAGGAGCATGTTGGCGTCTGTATTCAGACATAGAGGCTTAGATCTTTCCAATAATAAAGATCTCCAAGATCTCCTTAAGTCTTTCGAGACCTCTAAGGAGCGTCGTATGGCAACTCCTGGATGGAACTTAGACGTGGTCCTAAGGTTCCTAATGTCCGACAGGTTTGAGCCATTACATTCAGCCTCCCTGAAGGATCTCACCCTCAAGACGCTTTTCTTGGTGTGCTTGGCTTCGGCTAAAAGGGTCAGTGAGATCCATGCCTTCAGTAGGAACATCGGCTTTTCCACAGATAAAGCCACATGTTCACTTCAGCTTGGTTTCTTGGCCAAAAATGAACTGCCTTCTCGTCCTTGGCCTAAGTCATTTGATATACCTTGCCTTTCAGAGATCGTAGGCAACGAGCTTGAAAGAGTACTGTGTCCAGTTAGAGCTCTTAAGTTTTATTTAGCTCGTACCAAATCCTTACGAGGTGGATCTGAGGCCTTGTGGTGCTCAGTTAAGAAGTCATCATTGCCTATGTCTAAAAATGTTTTGTCGTATTTTATTAGATTTTTAATCCGAGAGGCTCATTCTCACTTGAGTGAAAAAGACCGTTGCTTGCTTAAGGTTAAGACGCACGAAGTAAGAGCTATAGCAACTTCCGTGGCCTTTAAGCAAAACAGATCTCTGCGAAGTATTATGGACGCGACCTTTTGGAGAAGCAAGTCGGTATTCGCGTCATTTTACTTAAAAGATGTCCAGACTCTTTATGAGGACTGCTACACACTGGGTCCATTCGTTGCAGCGAGTGCAGTAGTGGGTGAGGGTTCTACCACTACATTCCCTTAATTCCAATATCCTTTTAATCTTTCTCTTGAAATGTTTTTAATCTTGTTTTGGGCTAAGAAGCCTTTCGCATCCTGTTTGATTTGGCGGGTGGTCAAATGTCATTTCTTGAGAGCGCCCAGATTAAGGGTTTTGATGAGGTCCTGTTGTATGGGTTGTCGCCCTGGATACTTCAGCTCCTGGAAGTCTTTCAGCATCCTGAGAGGATGGCTGGGCTTCGTGAGGAAAGAGGACTAACAAGGCAGAGTAATCGTCAGAGTCAGCTTCCTTACCAGGTACCTATATTTATTTGGGTTTTGTTATGATATAACTGTCAAAAACTCTAAGCATATACGCCGTAAACTGTATTAATACTGGTCTCTACCCACCACCATGGGTGTGAATCAGCTATTATATATTCACCGGCTAAGTTTAATATTTAAAAATGATATTTTGATTATAAAATAAATTTTTGAATATACTTACCCGGTGAATATATAAATTATAGGCCCTCCCTTCCTCCCCGATAGAGACCCAGCGGAATGAGAAGAACTGAGGCTGTTTACATGTATATGCAGTATCTGGCCGATAGTCGGCGCTGGTGGGCACACCCGCAACCTTCATGGTGATCGCTCGCGAGTTTTTGTGTTTCTGTCGAGTCGTCCGAGACGTCAGCTATTATATATTCACCGGGTAAGTATATTCAAAAATTTATTTTATAATCAAAATATCATTTTATCCGAATTTAAGAATATGCTATATGACCGTAACCCGCACATAGTAGGTTTATGTGAAACTTGGCTGACTCCTAGAGTAACCTCAGTCTTTCAGGGTTATACATTTATTAGGAGGGATAAAGGAAGAGGGGGAGGTGTTGGTTTTTTTATTAGAAAAGATTTGAAATTTTCTATCCTTGATTTGGGTGATTTTCCAGAGGGGAGTCTGGAAGTGATAGGTGTTAAGGTTGGGTTTTCCTTTGGCTGGGGGGACATTTTAATGTGCTACAACTCCTTTAAGTCTGGTAATTGTTTTACCAGTCAAGAATTAGATTACTATTTTGATCTGTTGGAAACACCAGCCTTGGTAATGGGTGACTTTAATGCCCATCACACTTATTGGGATCCCCATTTGACAGACAGATTAGTGAATAGAGTTGGCAGAGTTTTTTTAATTCACTCTTATCCCATAACTTAACTTTGTTGCTTCCCCCAGGTCTTCGCACTCGTATTGACCCATATAGAGGTGATGAATCTACTCTGGATTTGTGTTTAGGTTCTGGGTGGTTTACCTCACCATCAGTTATATCTACTGAAGTTAGTATTGGTAGTGATCATTTGCCAGTTATGATTAGGTTTGAGAGGTTGCCTATCATACAGGTATACCATCGTCCCAGGTGGTCCTTTAAAGGTGGAGAGTCAAAGTGGCATAATTACAAACAGTTAGTTATCCATCAAGATAATTCATTGTATTCCATTGATGAAGAATCAGACAGTATTACAAATGAAATTTTGGTAGCTGGGAAAAATGGTTTTAAGTTGGGGCCTGGGAAATTTGGTTCCAAACCACGGAAGCCTTGGTGGAATGAGTAATGCTCAAGGGCAGTGGCAATTAAGAGAAGGGCGTACAATATATGGAAACGTTGCCCTATTAGACAAGCTCAGCTGGAGTACAGACGTCTAGAAGCAAAGGCTAAAAAAATCATCCGCAAAAGTAAGAGATTAAGTTTCCATAGTTTTTGCAGTCAGTTGAATTTTGCCTCAAACACTGCAGTAGCTTGGAATTTTATTAGAAGTATTGTAGGGGTAGGTGTGACCCGGTCCTTCCCTTTGTCTCGGGATGGAGTACTCCTTATTGATGATTTAGCTAAAGCAGAAGTCTTTGCCTCCTTTTTCACCACAATTATGAGTACGGCGAGGACCATACAAAATGAACAGGTTTTGCAATCTTTTGTGTCTTCTTGTTTGCTTGAACAGTCGAATGATGAGGTAAATAAAGTCTTTACTTTGGAGGAGCTCAATAGCCAGTTGGGCTTTTTATGGAAGGGAAAAGCAGTAGAGAGTGATCTGGTGGCCAATGAACTGCTCACACATCTTCTAGGGGAGAGTCTTGAAGTAGTGTTGAAGTTGTTTAACCGGGGATGGGTTGAAGGTTACTACCCATTGCAGTGGAAGTTGCAACATATTCTTCCAGTTTTAAAGCCAGATAAAGATCCTTCTCTTCCATCTTCATATAGACCGATATCTCTGATTTCATGTTTTGGTAAGCTGATGGAGTGTATGGTACATGCAAGACTCAGTTGGTGGCTGGAAAGCAATTCTCTTTTACCGTCTAACTAGTGTGGTTTTCGCAAAGGTCGAAGTACTCTGGATAATATTGCTCAACTAGAGCATGAGGTCTACAAGGGGTTTAAGGAAAATAAGGTGTCCTTGGTCCTGTTTTTTGATTTGTCAAAGGCATTTGACAATGCCTCTCACTTGTGTGTATTATACAAATTTGTATGTTAGGCCTAAGGGGGAATAGTTTGAGGTGGCTGTCATCATTTTTTCAAGATCTGTTTCTTCCAGGTTTTGATAGGGAGGGATATATCTTCCAATTATCCTGTAAAAACAGGAGTGCCACAGGGCTCTGTCCTCAGCCCTTTGTTATTCACAGTCTTGTTGTATGACATTCCTCATTTTCCAGGTGTGAGGACACTTATCCAAGCAGATGACATAACTTTTCAAGTGTCAGGGTGTTCTGTTTTGGATGCTCAGCTGAAATTGCAGAAGGCTGTAGACTCATTTCTAGTTTGGATTATTCAATGGGGTCTGAATATAAACCTCTCAAAGTCTAGGTTGATGTGTTTCACTCGGAAAAGGGTAAACTGCATACCAGAGATTCGGTTGGAGAACTCGGTCATACCCTTTGTTACAAAGCATCGTTTCCTGGGTACGGTTCTTGATGGTCCACAGTTGATTTGGAAACATCATGTAGAATACCTTCGTCTAAACTGTTTAAAGCGTTTAGATGTTATGAGGCGTATAGCACATACTTCTTGGGGAGGAAATCATCAAAGTTTGTTTATTTTCTATAAGTCATTTATTAGGAGTAAGATGGACTATGGGGACATAGTGTATGGCTCTGATTCTAAAACACTGCTAAGTAGATTGGGCTAAGTAGATTGGATGTTATTCAGTCAACAGCATTACGATTGATCTCTGGTGCCTTCCGCTCGTCCCCAATCCTATTGCTTCATTGTGAGCTAAACTGTCTCCCCTTATCGTATTGGCGTCAGCTCAGATTGATGGTGTGGTATACCAAAATATGTAATAGTAGTATGGATCATCCTTTATTCCAATGTTTATCACATGATTATGCAGCCATCCACAGTAAAAACTGGACCGCAGGGAGACAGGTTCCAACTGTGGTTCGAGCATCTTATGCTTTGAGTTCTTTGCACTTCCCATGTGGCTCTTTTTCCCATCTACCTGACATTTCTCCCTTACCACCCTGGTTTCCTATGAGTGAATATTTGTCTTTAGATTTTCCAGTTGCAGCCAAGCAAGAGGGTCATTTAGTCGTAAGTTCCTTCAACAAACTGTGTGATGAGGAATATAATGGATATGTGCACATATATACAGATGGTTCATTATCTGAATCCCAATCTTCCTGCACGGCAGCGATGTCGATTCCTACACTAGAATTTCATGCTGCTTGGAAAATCTCATCTGTAAACATAGTTACGGCTGAACTTTTTGGTCTTATGAAGGCTTTGAGGTTTGTTTTAGAGTTTCTTTATAATTCGAAAGTAGTTATTTTTACGGATTCAAAGGTTTCTTTAGATTTAATTCGTTGTTATGCAGTGGGTTTTCGATCATTGGTGGATCCTATTTGTTGCAGTCTAAAGTCATTGAAAGAGAAAAATATTGTAGTGAAACTTCAGTGGGTTCCAAGTCATAGTGGTGTTCCGGGAAATGAACTTGTGGACTCAATTGCAAAAGGGGCTCATTCATTTGTTAACATAGTAAATCCTGTACATATTCCAGTTTCAGAACATATCACAGCTTATCGTAGGGCTGTATGGGAGAAGTGGAGATTGGATAGCGAGGTGGAACTTCAGTTCTCTCAGCTTGGCCCATATAGAAGATCAAATTTGTTGACAGCTCTAACAACGTCATTGGCATCAAGGAAGCTAAACTCTGCAATTGATTGAATTGAATTGAATATGGGATTTAGGCATTAAGCCAAGCACTGGGGCATCAAAGGCCATACAGCGCTATACAACGAAAATCATTCAATCATATCTGTACACTCACACCATTTATTATCCTTTTAACCTTTAATACAAATCGTAACACTTTCATACAATAAAATCTAGATGTGAAATAAATAGGGATTAAAAGGGTAAAATAAATAAATAAATTAATAAAATCAATTATAGCTCGTAATATAACCCAATACTTTGTATAAATTTTCTCAAGTTCAGGGTATTACAGTTTTCCCCCAGTATATCTCTTAACGGTTTGTCCTGGAGTAAATGTGTCCTCCTCTGGAGATTAAAAACAGGGCAATCGACTAAAATATGTTTAACATCCATTGTCACTTGATAGGTATTACAAAGAGGGGCCTGTCTCCCTTCCCCACTCTTCATTAAATAATTGTGTGTTGCATGTGTATGGCCAATACGCAGCCTAGTTAAAATAATGGTATCCCTTCTATTTGTAGAATTACAAGATGACCATTTATCCACCAATGGGTGGATTTGTTTCAATTTTGTATTGGTGGTCAGTTCAGACCATCGAGCTTGCCACTTATTTTTACAGTAAAGATGAATCTCACTTTTAAGATCTTTGTAAGGAATACTCAAGGGGGATGGATTACTTAGCCCTGAAGCTTCCTTTGCTGCCTTATCTACTTGTTCATTCCCATCCACCCCAACATGGGCAGGGACCCAACAGAAGTGAACACTGATACTCTTCCTAGATTGCAGAAGTACTAACCAGTCCTGCACCTCTTGTACTAGATGATGGCCTGGCATAATTTGTTTTAACGAGAGTAAAACACTATTGGAATCCGTAAAAATTGTATAAAAACTATTTTGGTTGCCATTTTTAAAAATATGTTGGACTGCGAGAATTATTGCGTACAGCTCAGCAGTAAAAATTGAACAAGAGGATGGGAGTTTCCTTCTAATAACAATATCCCCCACCACATCTGCACTTCCAACTCCTGCAGCCGATTTGGAGCCATCTGTAAAAACATGTTTCCCATGATGTTGAGCAGCATGATTTAAAAACTCACTTTTCATTACCCTACTAGGTAAGGTATTTTTCCCTCCTGCCGTAAAACATACTTTAACAGGTGGATTACACCAAGGAGGAGACTTGGGATATCCTACCTCTGCTATCTGTGCTGTTAACAAGCCTACTTCTCTAGCATCATTTTTCAGCTGTACTTCCAAAGGCTTAGGCACTCTAGATCTGTTAGGAGCCCGATCTAAAGGCGCCCTAACATATTTACAGTTAGGATTGTTTCTCACAGCAAGGGACCTAGCTAAAAACCTCAAACTCAACTCCTCTCTGCGAATGGAAAGGGGAGGTATGCCAGAATCAACATAGAGACTGTCAATGGGAGATGTTCTGTAAGCACCTGTGCAGATGCGAAGCCCAGCATTGTGAACAATATCAAGTTTTCCAAGTAAAGTCTTTGTAGCTGACCCATATATTTGGCATGCATAGTCTAACTTGCTCAGACACAAAGATGTATAAATTCTAAGCAAAGTTGTTCTATCAGCACCCCAATCAAAATGCGATATCACTTTCAGAATGTTCAGTGACTTCTTAACCCTGATAGATAGGTCATTTATATGGGGACCAAATGTCATTTTCTTGTCGAAAATGACTCCAAGAAACTTGACACTATCCTCATATGGCAAAATACAATCATTTAAGAAAAGGGTGGGGATCTCTTCCCTTTTACGAGTACGAGTAAAGCGAATGGCTTTGGTCTTCTGAGGAGAAAACATGAATCCGCGAGAATTTGCCCATGCGGAAGCAGCATTTATTGCAATTTGAAGGTTTTGGCATGCTTGTAGTGCAGATGATCCACTACAATAAATTGCAAAGTCATCGACAAATAGTGATTCTTGTATGCCAGGAGGTATGTGACTAATGAGACTATTAATTGCAACAGCAAACAAGGTCACACTCAATACCCTGCCTTGGGGGACACCACCTTCTTGCATGTAGGATGAAGATAGTTCTGACCCTACTCTCACTTTAATGGAGCGGTTTGATAAAAATTCTTCAATAAAAGAGAACATATGTCCTACTATACCCCACGAGGCCAATTGCTTTAAAATACCACCCCTCCAGGTGGTGTCATATGCCTTTTCGAGGTCAAAAAAGACACCCACCACCTGGTTTTGGTTAGAAAAAGCATTTGAATTTTCCCTTGATAACATCAGCAAAGGGTCTAGAGTACTTCGGTTCTTCCTAAAACCAAACTGTCTGTTAGATAAAGATTTTTTGATTCTAGATACCACACAAGTCTGTTGTTTATCATTCTCTCAAATAGTTTGCATATGCAACTGGTCAAGGATATGGGCCTATAACTAGATGGCAGTTCTGGGTCTTTACCAGACTTGAGGCCTGGAATTACAATTGAAGTATGCCAGGAATCAGGAGATGTATGGGAAGCCCATAGACCATTAAAGGTTTCTAATAAAAATTCCTTGGTATCCACTGGAAGATGTGATATCATTTCATACCGGATGCCATCCTCACCTGGGGCAGTTAAAGAAGAGCTGGAGATAGCATTTTGCATCTCCTCCATACTAAAAGGCAGGTTAAAAGCTTCAGTATTTGAAGAAGCAGGAGGAACAACAGATGTTGATGCTCTAATTTGTTGAAATGCTGGGGAATAGTTGTCAGCACTTGATACATGAGCAAAGTGCTTAGCAAGAACCTCTGCTACATCTTTGGGGTCAGATATATATCTATTATTTTCCCTTAATATTGGTAGAGGCTTAGGGACGAATTTACCTTGAAGTTTTCTAATCTTGTCCCATATTTCCTTTGAAGGAGTTTTGGTATTAATATTAGATATATATTTCTTCCAAGATGCTCTCTTTGCTTTTTTAAAAATTCTTTTTTGTTTGGCACAGGCTCTGAGATATGCTATTCTATCTGCTAAATAGTTTGTCCTTAAGTATCTTCTGAAGCAAGTTCGGGTCACTTTTCTTGCGTTGGCACATTCTTTACTCCACCGCACATTCTTTACTCCACCAAGGAACTACAGAGCGATGAGGTAAACCGCATGTTTTAGGAATAAACTTGCTAGCATTATCATCAATAGTATTTTCAAGATGTTGATAGGCATGCACTGGAGATGTAAATTCATCATATTCTTTATCAGTGTGTGAACAGTTTTCATAAGCTGCCCAGTCTGCCTCATCTATCTTCCATTTTGGTGGACACTGAGAAGGAAGATTATGGACATAATTTAACATTATTGGCCAATGGTCACTGCCATGTAGGTGTTCATTTACTGACCAAAGGTAGTCCAATCGAATGGATGAGGAACAGATTGACAAATCAATGGCTGATGTAGAGTTGTGGAATACATCATACCTAGTTGGAGAACCATCATTCATTAGTATTACATCATTGTTGTCGATTAATTCTTCAACAAGATTACCCCATCTATCGCACACATTTCCACCCCATAAAGTATGCTTTGCATTAAAATCACCCAGTAAAATAAAAGGGGCAGGAAGCTGATTGATCAAGTCTTGGAGGTCAGAAAGTCTAAGCCTTCTTGGATTACCAGCATGATCTAAGAGGAAAAGTTCTAAGGATGGTTCAATATATAGCGAGCATAAAGTAATTTTTTTCCCGATATGAGTTCTAACTGCACATGCCTGTTGTGGTGTATTGAGTGGGATTGTTTCTAATTTTACAGATTTGTGAATAATAAAACCTGTACCACCTTGAGCTCTTGCAGCTTGCAAAGGAGGGGATCTACAAAAATGATAATAGAGTCCAGGATTAAATGGTTTGTCACTGATCTTGGTTTCCTGTAAGAAAATTACCTTCGTGTCTGAGTCCCTGGTTAAAGTTTTTATTTGCTCAATGCTAGTACTTAGACCTCTGCAATTCCACTGGATGATAGACATTATCTTTTGTTATTATTTTTCTTTGTCTCATTTGTCTTTTGGGACTTTTCAGATGAAGCCATGTAAAGCCTGGAGATGGAAGGCTTTACTAGGCCACCACTCTTCTTTTCTTTCTTTCTAGGATCTTTATAAGAGTCAACCTTAGGATCATGAGCAGTAGGGCACTTACCTGACTTAGATGAAGGTGAGGATGATGGGGACCTTTTCCTCTTTGGAAGATCTTGTTTTCCAATCTCCATCAAATCAGGTAGAGATTCTGCTTGAGACAATACATTTAAGGTGGTGGAAGCCACATTGGCTTCCTTGGAGGATTGTGCTAGAACTTCAACAGTTCGAGCACTTAACCCAGAAGGCTGGGCTACTACCTCTAGGGGAGATGCTCCTATCGGTGACAATACTTTTGGTGTGTTGGACACCATATTGACCTCTTTGGAGGTTTGTGCTCTGGCTTTTATAGCCTGAGCACTTGACCCAGATGGCTGGGCTATTACCACTAAGGGAGATGCACCTGACGGGCCAGGTGCTGCCACTGGTCCCCCTGTGGCAGTAAGGGGTAGTGGATTATAATCTTTTGTTGGCATCTTAACCGCGCGAGCAAAATTAAGTTGCCGATTGAGTAAATGCTTTGCATAACCTACACTTATATGTTCAGCATTTGCTTTCAAGATTGCAGCTTCTTCATTCTTGTATTCTCTACATCTTTTATCATTTGGTTTATGATTATCTTTACAGTTTGCACAGGTTGTATCTCTGTTGCATTGGCCATGTTCTAACAAAGAACAGTTAATACAGATCTTCGTATTATTGCAGTACCGGGAAGGGTGACCGTACTTGAAACAATTAAAGCATTGTAAAGGCCTAGGTTTATATTCTCGAACACGTACTCTTTCATTCTCAATAATTATATGATCTGGTATAACAGGGGTTTCAAATGTTAAAACTACCATGCTTGTTTGAGGGATCTTACTTACTTTCCAAACATTAGCAGGGCACATGTCCAGAATTTCTGGTTCTGAGAATTCATATAGATCTTTATCAAAAACTACTCCTTTACCATAGCTGAAGCTCATATGTGGTTTAATATCCTTAATAGGATAAATTTCTGCAATCTTCATGCCACAAAGCATGTGAGCTTGAGTGTCTGATTTTGCATTAATCAAAACAGATTGCTTACCGTATCTACTAATATCCTTACTTTTAATTAAACCAACTTTTTTTTGTATAAATTTACTAATCTTATAATAGTTATAATTATCTATCTTTCCAGATGCAATTATCCATGTTGGGGGCTTGGGGGTTCTTACTTCTGGAAGTCTATGCTCTATTTCTTTTTCCATCCATTCTTCTGGTTTATATATCTCTAGGTGTCTTGGTACTTTATCACAAAAAGCCTCAGAAATCAAACAATTGTCAATTTTTATGCTCTCTAAATTTTTATTTGCTTCTAAAGCAATCTCAAAACTTGAAAATGATACCCAAGCTTCCCAAAAGCCTTTACTACCATTAAGCTCCATTAAAATTTCTTTGATTGCTCCAAATCTACAGAAGGCTTCATGAATTATGTCATAGCTACAACCAATTGGTATGTTTTTTAAGTGGAGAATTTTCAGATTTTTTGTTGGATCTGGTAATGAGCCAGAACCAGAGGGTAAAGTATTACGGTTATTACCCTACCACAAAGGGATGGTACCACTATGATTAGAGTGGCTCAAGTGTATGCCAAACCCGCTTGATGGGACTGAGAGCATTTCAAGAATACAATCATCCCCACTCTAATCATAGTGGCAGGCAAACCGGACAGAATGCCGAGAGTCCTATCTCTATAAAATCGCCAACCCCTGGAATCCGAAGGCAAAATTTCCTAAGGGATAGTTCCGCGTGCCAGTATGGGAATACTGACACTCCTAGGTGTCCAAACATTTTCGGGCAGTTGGCAAGACCACCACAGCTCCCACAATTGATTTTGAAATAAAAACCGATCATGGATACAATGTCCCCTCTAAAAAACCTGGACAGTGAAATGGGTAAAAGAGTTTTGACAGCAAGGTTGGAGACAGCTGATAATTATGAAGGAGGAATAAGCAATAAGAGGTAATAGAAAAAGAATGAGAGAAATTTAGAGTCAAACCGAGGAAAAGAAATTCCCCAGTTCGAGAGCCCTCTTGCCCGTCACAAGCCTTCAGCACGGGAATGATATGCCGTGCTGAAGCCCAATGACTTCATCAAGGCATTCTCTCGTTGAGAGGGAACTCTGCAATTCTTCGACTTCGTGTTGGACACTTAAGACTGAAAGCCCATCTACATCGCCTTTCCCTTGAAGATTCACCTTTTTGCTCTTGTGGTGAAATAGAGGATGTAAGGCACATTATACTTCACTGCCCTCGATATTTTACATCCAGAGTGTTTCTGAGACATTCTCTGTTTCGGATTGGTGTGCCTTTTCAGCTAGATAGGATCCTGGGGGCTGACTCTGAAACTCCACATGTATTGAAGAAGATCTACCGTCATCTAGCAGTCTTCCTGAAGTCCTCGGGCCTCCTCAAAACTCTATGATTTGTTACAAAGTAAAATATGAGAGGGATAGCACTATGGTTGCCTGATAGGTGACGTGTGCTAATATATTAAGAAAGAAGAAGACATAGATAGGGAAGACCATATTTGGCTGGATGAAAACTTCAAGATCATGTCCCTTCCAAAGATGAGGCAACTATTCAGGGACTGTATTTTCAGAGCTGATCCCAATGCCAGGAAACACTCCACCAATTTCCACTCTATCAGAGGTCAAGCAGCTTCAAGGATGATGTATAATGAAGTTACACTGCAAGAGATAATGACTAGAATGAATTGGAAAAGCAACTCTCTATTTGGGTCATTTTATGCTCTCCTTGGTCTACAGGGAGCTTTCGATGCAGTCGCTGCAGGACTTCATCTTCATGCCCCCTGAAGTATCGGGTGAGCAAAACCAGTGGGTCTGAAAGGCTGAAGCCTCTCTCTCTAGAACTGACAGTTTACTTGTGAACCTAAGTTCTGGAGACAAGAAGCGAGGCCTTTCAGACCCAGGGTCTAGTTCACCCTCCGACCCTACCCCCGTAACCGAGGAGACCATTCTGGAGGAAATAAAGGATTTGTAAAGTAATTACATACAAAAGTCAACAGCTTACATGTTTCTGAAGGCCAACCATAAAATTTTTCAATTATTCATAAATTTCTTTAAGATATACTTAGACACTTTTCCTTGCATTTAGAGGAGAGGCAACTTTTAGGTAACAAGATAGGAATATCTTGGAAAGGGGAGGCGAACTACTGTCGCATTATATTATCTTAGAATATAAAGGGATTTTGACGTAGGAAAAATCTATTTCTGGGAAGAGACCTGTGACGCCCGGTGAAAGAAGTCCTTCTTTACAATTTTCTAATATAAATCTTCCAAATATACCAGAGAAAGATAAAAGCATGGAATGCAGAGGTTACTACCCTCGCGCGAGCACCTTGTGGGTGTCGTGTATACAACAGGGGCGTGTGAAAAACCACTATTCACAGGCTGTCTTCCATTTAGATAATTCCTTCATCAAAGGCCCTAGAGAACACAGTTGGACCATGCCACCGACACCTACCACGCACGCCCTCTAGGTCATCCTTCTGCAAGAACATATGGCTTGGCAAAGAAAAAAGGGTGGGTCCGTACAAAATAACCGGGAAGGGTTTCACCGGGCGTCACAGGTCTCTTCCCAGAAATAGATTTTTCCTTCGTCAGAATCCCTTTTCTGGGGCGACCTGTGACGGCCGGTGAAAATGTACCAGAGAATGCCTTCCAAGCCCAATACAATAATAACATAATGAGGATAATACAAACACCATGTAAGACAATAATATAATATAATACTGTAAGTAAACATAAAATTATAAACTAGCCAAAGGACATAGGGAACGTAAGGCTAAATAAATATGAAGACAAGGAATCATCTGAGTGTCCAGACGCAAAAGGCATCAATCTTACATGTCTAAGCATATCTAAACATTAAAGGAATGGTAAATACAATAACAGTTAAATCATAGGAATTAAACATGGTAAATAATTTAGGGCTAACGAACCACCCAGGAGAGTGGCGACGTGGTGTGAGTGGCGGGTAGGAGGGAGGAGAGAAGAGATGGAAGAAAGGAATAAGCAGAGATTAATGGGGAGAGATAAGACTCCCCGCTGCAACCGTTGGGTATTTAAGGGCCTGTAAGTTCTTTAGATAGTGGCGTTTGAAAACCATAGGAGATTTCCAACCCGTATATTTTTTTAAGGTCATCAAAGTCCATGTTCTGGAAGTAATTGGTGGAGGTAGCTACTGAGCTTATATCATGAGCATGGGGAAATGATTCCGGGTTGGCATGTTTAATGAAGTAGAGGATTTGTTGTCTGATACCTTGAATGGAAATAGTACCGCCTTGTTCCCTGATAAACAAGGAGCCAGACGAGCGGGTGGCAGTTCTAGCTAAAAAGGCCCTGAGAGTAGTGACTGGACACAGGTGGTCCCCTTGGAAGACTATCTCTCTTCCCCAGGATCCTTCTCTATTTTGCGTGTCCTCATTTTAGCTAGGAGAGCTCTGTCTGGAGAAAGTAGTACTTCGCCTGAAGGGAGGAAATCTATGTTTTCCGGGGTACGTGAGAGAGCTGCTAGTTCTGAGATTCTAGCACCTGAGGCCATAGCCGTTAGAAATAAAGTCTTCCTAAGAAGAGTGCTATAAAAGCAGGACTCATTGTCCGTGTCTGACGCAAGTTTGAGGACATCGTTCAGAGACCAACATACCTTTTGTGGCCGAGCCAAAGGTCGAAGCCTAGCACACGCTTTTGGAATAGATGAGAAATAGGAATCCGCCAGGTTAATGTTAAACCCAACAAGGAAGATCTTCTTTAAAGCTGACTTGATGGTGGTTATAGTGCTAGCTGCTAGGCCTTTGTCAAATAGGAACCTAAAGAACGAGATGGCTAAATTCGGAGACATACGAGTATGGTCTGAATTCTTCAGGAAATCTGCTAGTTTCTTAACGGCCGAATCATATTGACGATTGTCGAGTCCCTTTTGTCTGCTTCGATGAAGAGAACGTTTTCCGGGTCAATGTTTGCGTCTCTACGAGCTGCAAACTTCATGAAGTCCACAAAGTTAGGGTTTTGGCTATCCTTGAGGAATCTGACACAGTCTGAGTTTGGATTACTTGGGTCAGTTTGGGGAATGGAATCTGGAAGGGACGGAGTTTGAACTCGAGGAGGATAGGAAACCAACTGCTCTTGGGACAGTGAGGTGCTACTAAAGCCACTGCCCCCCCGAAAGGAGCGTAGTTTGTGCAATACTTTCATTAGAAGATTCACTGGTGTAAATAGGTAAATCTTCCTCCAATGGTTCCAATCCAGGGTTAATGAGTCTATGGCATAAGCCTGAGGGTCCATGTTTGGTGTCACATAACAAGGAAGTTTGTGATTCATCTGAATTGCGAATAGATCTACCTGGAGGCCCGGAACCAGTCTTGAGTATCCACCAGAATGAAATATGTCCAGAGACCATTCTGATTCCAGTGGTTTCGTCCTGGATAGTGAGTCCGCTATCACATTCTGGACTCCCGCTAGGTGAGTTGCTGACAGGAACCAGTTCTTTTCTGTTGCTAAGGCGAAGATAGTGACCAGGATCTGATTCAGGTTGGGCGACTTGGATCCTCCTCTGTTGATGCAGTGTACTACGGCTGTGCTGTCTGACACTACTCTGATGTGGGTCGACCTTGGAGGAGAGAGTCTCTTCAGGTTTGAGAAAATTCTTGATCTTGGAAGCTATTTCTCTTACCTGTTTGGAAGGGAGAGACAGCTTGTGCTTTGAAAGATCCCACTGAATGCCTAACCATTCGAAGTGGTCTGATGGTAGTACAGTAGGCGGGACTTTTGGAGATTGACCCGAAATCCCAGGTTGGCGAGAAAACGAAGTACTTTCTTCGTAGCTCTGTTGCATTCCAGGGCCGACTGAGCCCAAATGAGCCAATCGTCCAGATAAGCAACGATCTGTATCCCTTGGTTCCTGAGTTGTTCTAACACTGACTCTCCCAGTTTCGTGAATATCCTGTGCGCAATGTTGAGGCCGAAGGGCATGACTTTGAACGCAAAGGCTTTCCTGCCTAGACGGAAACCTAGGTAAGGAGAGAAGTTTCGAGCTATTGGTACATGATAATAGGCATCGGTAAGATCGATAGAGGTGGTGACGGCCCCATGGGGAAGTAAGGTCCGTACCTGAGAGATAGTCAACATCCGGAACTTGTCGCAGAGGATGTAAGAATTTAGCTTTGACAAGTCCAGGACCACTCTCAATGCTGACGAGCCTTTCTTCGGAACTGTGAACAGGCGGCCTTGGAACTTCAGCGATCGAACCCGTTTGATTGCTTTTTTCTCGAGTACCTCTGTGGTGTACTCTCTCAGGATGGTAGTGGGTTTCTGGAAGAAGGCCACTGGTGGAGGAGGAGAACCTTGTGACCATTTCTACCCCAAACCTTTGGAGACACTGCTGTGAGCCCACGGACTGAAGGTCCAATGGTCTTGAAAGTGGTAAAGTCTCCCCCCTACCGGGACTATATCATTGCGAGGGAGTGAATCTAGGTCCTTTCCCTCCTCGAGCACCCCTTGTCCTAGGTCCGCCTCGTTGACGGAACTGTCCTCTTCCCCTGTAGCTACCTCTCTGGTGTCCACGAAAGGAACCTGAGGGTTCGTAGCTAGGGTTGTATGCAGGTGAGGGCATCCAAACAGGGTTGGGTTGTGTACCTGGGGGAGCAGTGAGGTAGACCACCTGTTGAGGGGGATTCGGTTGTAGAGATGTCGAAGCAGCTGGAGACTGTGATGACGAGTGGGTAACAGACGATTGATGGTAGTGACCCCGGTTCGTCTTGTAAGGGGTAAATCTCTGTTTCTTCTTGAAGAAGGCTTGCTTTTGGGCTTCGACCTTCCTTTTGGCAGTGAGGCCCCACCTCACTTGCAAATTTTGGTTTGCTCTCGCAGTGTCTTGTAGAACCTTGTTCACCTCCTCCTGAGGAAAAAGGGTTTTACCCCAGCAGGGGGAAGCTATCAGCCTGTTTGGTTTATGTCTGATCGAGGCCTCAGATAGAACGTATTTCCTGCAACTAACCCGAGCCGGACAAAACTCGTGTAGGTCGATTTGGAAGGACAGAGACAGGTTCTTCGTGAATACCCGAAACAAGGTCTCAGTCGGATAAAGCGAGGCTAGAGACTCCACGGAGGTAATGGAGTGGAGAGACCTAGCTAACCTATTCCGTGCCTCAAACTCTGTCTTGAGAAGATTTTCCGGTAATTTGGGAAGCTTCTCGGAAAACCGATTAGAGGCGCAGTCTGGGTCTAACTTCCCTACTGTGAAAGTAGAGGAAGCATCGTCCCAGATAGTAGAGGTACTCGGGATGAGCATGGAGGTGGGGTCCGTCTCTTTAAGAGCCGGCATGGCAGATCCTTCTTCGACAGCTTGAAAAGTAAGACCTGCCACTTTATCTGTAATAGGTAAGGTAATAACGGAAGCCGTTGTAAATATGGTGTAGGCTCCTTTGCGTGGGGTGAGCTTGGAATTAGTGCACCCCCAGTCCGACAACGTCCTGGCCCAGAGAGCTTGGGCCTGCTCTTTAGGAAATATTACCGTTTCCTTCGGTACCTTGTCTAACCTAACCAAGGCATGTTCTTTCAAATGGACAAAGCCGTTGAATGGGAATTCTAGTCCCGGAGGGTAAAATTCTAGGTCCTCTAGAGGGCGGTTGCCTATGCCCTCCAGAGTTATGGCACCATCTATATATGGAGCATGTAAGGCAAACCTCCAAGGGTTGTTTTTATCGAAGGGGGGTAACTTTGATGCATCTGGGGCTGAAGGAGGAGTCATCTGAGTTCCTGAACGGATCAGATTCGCCACCATATCTTTGAGCTCTGTCATAGCTCCTTGGTTTGCCCAAGAATGTTGTTGTATCTGCTCTTTAACAATATCCCTGATCAGGTTGGCGGATAAGGAAGGATCCCGAGCACGATCCGCTGACGAAGCCCTGGACTTAGCGGACTTCGTCTTTATAGTAGTCACGGTTTTAGGTAAAGTAATATGAACATCAGGATCCTTTGAGGGTCCAGGGACCGGTGACAGAGATAATGGCAAAGATGAAGGCTTAAAGATACGTAGTGGCTTCACCTTGGGTCGTACAGGAACGGAGGGATCCCGAGGAGAAGCCGTAGGCTTATCAAAGCCGTGAAAGGAAGTAGTAGAGGAAGGAGTGAGGGATGAAAGGGGGTCCACCAACTCATCACCACCTACCTGCTCATCCATGGGTTCGACGTCCAAATCTAGAAAGGACGTGTCCTCCGTCAATAAAACTTCTTCCTCCATTGGAATGGTTGCTCTAACCACCTCAATTAACGGGGCCGCTGTCTCCGGTGGAACTGCCGCAGTAGTAGAGCCCGGGAATAGGCGAGAGGCCATGTCTCCATCAAGGAGATAGGGTGCGCCAGACGGAGCATTCCTCCCAAAGCCTGACACCCACGGACGGAGAGCAGCTCTTGCCTCCCGGAGAGATTCATCATCAGCCTGAAAGAGGTGAGGGGATTAATGATGAAGCAATAATCGATGTATGCATATATATATATATATATATATATATATATATATATATATATATATATATATATATATATATATATATATATATATATAAAGAACCAATTAATTCATCGCAAAGGATACCAAAAAGGAACAAACTAGAACCAACTTACATCATCGCTCAGGAGTAGGGATGACAGCTCGTAGCAGTGTGTGCATGACTCTGGGAACCATACCATGTAGGGGGCTTGTTCCGGTTCCCAAGAGAAGGATATGGCGCAATGTGCATGAGACCAGCATAGATCATGGCCCAGGGGATCATTAAAAGCAGCGGGGCAGCCCTTGGCAGCACAGCGGACCTTCTGTAAAAGAAAGAAGACATAAGTTTGGATGTTCCTTGAGACTCTGGTTAGTGAACAGATGAATCAATAGAAATAGATAACATTAATTATGTGTGACTAATATGGTTCCATAATTGTTAGCTAGAGCTACAAATTAATATACTAAAATCCAGTAACCACGTAACATGTAACTATAAACCTCATCGGTAAAATAATGTTAACCCCGGTTCTGAACGTCTGAGTGATCTCCGGTGACACCGGAGATCCGGTGACAAAGGTCCATAATAGTGAAATCGTGAACATCAGCGGTAAGATAATGTTAACCTCGATGCTGAACGTCTGTGTGATCTCCGGTGAAGCCGGAGATTCGATGAAAAAGGACCGTAATAATGAAATTGTGAGTAACCATGAAAAAAGGTTCGTGTGCATAAGGCCGTAGCCGGAGTCTGAGTGCCGGGTTTCACCGTTGCACTCCAAATATCTGACTAGTTCCCAACCCAATGAGTATCCATTATAGCCGAGTATAACTCAAGGTGGTGAACGTTCCGAAGAGAACGGAGCTACGGGTGGCGGCATAAAGCGATCCCAAAATAATGACTCATACACTAACGGAACCTATTAATGATGCTAGCTACATTAACAGTAACCACATTAATAAAACGTAAATACCATCAAACGTAATATCATAAACCCGGAGAAGAAGCGGAGGCAGGAATAACTCGTGATCGTATAAAACAGAAAACGGGAAATCCACCTCTCCTTACTCGAGCTTAAGAAAGAAAATGAGAGAAAGGGTAACTCGTAACTGTAGTAACAGAAAACGAGAACTCCATGCTCACGCTCTCATGGTTACGTACATTATAAAGAACCAAAATCACACAATAATATGATATACTGTAAGAATAATGATAAAATTGTAATAACCAAGAACGAAGAATAACGCCAGTGTAACAAATAAATATAAAGATATAGTCTAAAACGAGCACCTTCCCGAGGCGTGTACGTAAACTATAACAAAGGCAGGAACGTTATTCTTCGTTCGTCCAAATTGGACTTGCTAGCAAAAAAATACCATAGTAAAAACAATAATAAAATAATGATAATAATAATGGTCATAAAACGTAAGTGATATAACCTAGATGACAGAGTACCAGATGGGCAATATTAACTTGAAAAACTATCGAAGCGAACAAAGCCAAAATGGCTGCCGTCACCGAGGAAGGCCAAGCCGCTTCCAAAATTAAAATCCACATTACTGGAAAGAGAACAAATGCCCAGTACTGAAAAAACTGTCAAAACAAACTATGGTACTTAACATTGGTAAAGGTGAAGTAGCAGCGTCAGTCATGATGAATTAACGACAAACACTTGAAAAACACCGAGAGCACAAAAAAATACGACTATGCGGGCAAGTCCAAAACAGAAGGATGACCTAGAGGGAGCACGTGGTAGGTGTCAGTGGCGTGGTCCGACTGTGTTCTCTAGGGCCTGTTACGGCCCGTCCCTTTGACGAAGGAATTATCTAAATAGAAGATAGCCTGTGAATAGTGGTTTTTCACACGCCCCTGTTGTATACACGACACCCACAAGGTGCTCGCGCGAGGGTAGTAACCTCTGCATTCCATGCTTTTATCTTTCTCTGGTATATTTGGAAGATTTATATTAGAAAAGTGTAAAGAAGGACTTCTTTCACCGGCCGTCACAGGTCACCCCAGAAAGGAGGTATGGAAAATGTTAAAATTCACAAATTGGAACTTTGAGTTACTACTTGTAGTAATTTGCAATCTCAAATAAATCTCACAACAGGAAAATGGAATGTTAAATACAGATATACTTCATAGCAACTTGCAACTTCAAATATGGCGGTTTTGTTCCTGTCAACTCCCATGTCTCTGGTTGCTCCGCCCCGATGGGCGTGGTTTGTGCTCGCTTACGACTGTCTGGGGGAGGAGCCAGGGGTGTGTCATAGCAAAACCAGTGGGTCTGAAAGGCCTCGCCTCTTCTGTCCAGAACTTAGGTTCACAAGTAAACTGTCAGTTCCGTCATCGCCAACGAGTAGTTAATTCTGGCTTGACTTGGATAGTGTTTTACCGTCAATCATCTTTGCCGCCAAGTATCCCGGCTTTGAAGTATGACAGTAACTCAGGGTGTATTGTCTTGCACCCGACAATGTCATTGCCAGGGGAAATGTGATTCCTCTGCCGGCTATGACGTCGGCAAAGGAAGCTATGCTTCCCTAGTTTACAACCGAAAGTAGGCGACATAATTGCCGCCACCTTTCTCCCTTGTAGACTATAAGACACGTCTTATAACCGAAAATGTCGCCGACAGGGGAATTTTTATTCCCCTGCCGCACACGACGGCGTCGACACAGGAAGCCATGCTTCCTTAGTTTACAGCCGAAAGTAGGCGGCATACCTGCCGCCGCCTTTCTCCCCTGCAAACTATAAGACCCTTTTGCCTCCCCCCTCTGTTCTTTAGTGTCGGCCTAGGAGTCACAACATTCTTTTGGCCAGTATTCTATAATCATCCCGGCTTGCTGGGTTGACAAGTTGCCGGCCGGGACCATACCAGCGGTGGTCAGGTTGCTGCCTCGGCCAACTCGCCCCTTATGTCCTTCCTTCACCGAAATCGAATGCCCCGGGGGGAAGACTGAGCCAGCCATGACGGCTGCCGGTGGGAAACCCAATATTCTGTTGAGAATTCTTCCGTCCTCTCTTGGACTGCCATCCACAGACCTCGGAACTGGCAGTACAGCCGGCGGCAAAAGCTGGGGCTGGATGGAAGCTAGATCAGATGCACTTCCATTTATTGTGCTAAACCATAATAATAGGAAACCCTCCTTTCCATTCTTTCTCTCTCTCTATCACTTAGCCTAGCCCCGGTAGTGTACAGGTAAAACTACAGTACCCGTATTTAACAATACAGTAGTTGGAAAACTACAGAATATAACAATACAGTAGTTGGAAAACTACAGTATATAACAATACAGTAGTACAAGTATTTCTAACATACTCTGTATCCTTTAGCAGCCTATTGTTGGGGGACCACATAACATGCTGAGGTTGAAGCATTCCCTCAACACCCTGATGAATCCTTTGAATATCGTGACACTCATGAAATACCGTTCAGTATTAATATTTTACAGGTGGAAGAGTTAGTATAAATATTTACTAGCTCCGGCTCTATGTACGAGAGTTATTCCACTCTGTATTTTCCCTTATAAGGAATTTAAATATTAATATTGACGGAGGTCTCAGCAACTGCCTGTGAGAGGAAACACAGGTATGGGTCTTTCCTTTTTCCTTTCTAGCTTACTATCCTAAGCTATTAAATTTAAAAGTATGCATTGCTATTTTTATATATGCAGTATATCAATGATATAAAGAACTGAGTACTCATTTCACCCCTTCTCCCTTACAGGAGGAGCCAATGGTGAAGATTACAGTTGTGTTCTGCAACCACAAGAGTAAGAACTTTGTGGGCTTACAATGTACAGGTCTCATGCCCCCTGCTGCATCGTATCTGGATCCCTGAGGTACTGGGACCTGTATTTTAAGTACTGTATACATTATAACAATGATATAAGCAACCTAGTACCCATTCATCCTTTTTCTCCCCTACAGGAGGAGCCAGTGGTGAAGTGTGCAGTTGTGTTCTGCAACCACAAGAGGAAGAACTTTTGTGGGCATACGATGTACAGGTCTTATGCTCCTGCTGCATTGTATCTGGATCCCTGAGGTACTGGGACCCAAAGGGTCGCTCCAATCGCTTGATCTTGCTGACCGACGGCTTTGGAAAAGATATCCCTGACACTACGGAGTCAAGAGATACAGCAAGGGAAACCCTTCGAAGGTGAGTATGAGGCTTCCAGAAGAACTCTCCGGGACCTTACCTACCTAACAGATCTCTGAAATGGCTACTGTTCCTTAAGGCTCAATCAAATACGTTTCTGCCTCGGGTACAGGTCCAGCCTCCCTTTATCCAACGGACAGTGAACGCAGATATCAACAAGGCACTGCAAGGTTTGGACATCCTCCAAGAACAGATGTCGGAGGTGTCCATTGACACCAAACAGGACCTACTGCAAGAAGGCCCTGAATAAGAAGTGGTTCAACCACCCACGGAGGAAGAAGGATCAGTTTCGATGGGAAACGACTCTTTGTCGTCTCCGTATTTGTCACACACGGTTGACACACGAGTTTCTGCTGAAGGACCAACACTAACCGTATTGCAAGGACTGTAACGCCATGTCTCTCGACTGGAACGGATGGAATCGGATTTACCTGTTCCCACCAACCAATCCTCTGCTAAAAGTCCTCGACAAGCTAAGACCCTTCAGAGGAACAGCTGCTGCAGTGGCCCCCAAATGGCCCAAAAACATATGGTTCCCTCTAGTTCTAGAATTGAAACTGAAGCAGTTTCCTCTGCCAAACCCAGTTTTATCCAAACTGGTGCAGAAGTCGACTGTTTATATTTCACCCTCGAGAACCAACAACCTGCATCTCATGATTTTTTCACCCTAGCAGCGAACAAAAAGTTTGGGATCTCGAAGAATGAGGCCGACTTCATTGTAGAGTACAAGTCAAGTTCAACCAGGTGACAATGTGAATTGTCTTGGAAGAAATGGGTATCCCTTGTGAAATTTCAACAGACTTCTGTCTCTCTTTCTTCAATTACCTACTTGAACAAGGCCCAACTTCCACTACGATAACCGTGTGTAAGTCGGCCCTTACTAGACCTCTCCTATACGCCTTTGAGGTGGACCTCACAAGCGAAACCTTCTATAAGATGCCAAAGCATGCACTAGACCCAAGCCGGCAACCCCTCCAAAGCCCATTACATGGTCGTTGGTCAAAGTCTGGCACTATGCTTCGAACCTAAACAATGAGGATTGTTCTCTAAAGGAACTAACACAAAGTCAATTTTCTGTTCGCAATAGCATCAGGGGCTAGAGTTAGTGAAATATTGGTCCTATCAGGGATGTAGGCCATATTCAATTCCTAACCAGGAGAACTGAACCGCTTTCCTGATCGTGCCTTTCTGGCCGAGAACGAGCTACCCACCAAGAGGTGGGGTCCTTGGAGAATCTGCCCACTGAAGGAAGATGTCTCTATGCCTAGTAGAGTGTCTTAAGGTCTATCTTCGTAGAACTTCAGACTTCAAGGAAGAACAGCTCTTCCGAGGCAAAATCTCGGGATCAAAATCTATCCCTAAAATAACTGAGAGCAATGTTCACCTACTTATTCGCAGAGCGGATCCTGACAGCTCACCCACAGGTCACGATCCAAAGAAAATTGCTTCTTCACGGAAAATCTTCCAACACAGGGGCTTTGGTAGACTCCGCTCATACACTGGATGGAGATCAACCAGATCTTTTACAGACACTATATGAAGCAAGCACATGAAATAATACATGTTGTGGTGGCGGCGGGTAGTGTTAAAAAAACTTGTTGTGTAGCGCTGCGATAAACAGTGAACTGCTTTGGGACTTTCCAGTGCATCGGGTGCATGGATACATTTACCCTCAAGTGCAAATCACAACGATGATTAATACACTGTTCCATATAGGTGCATATTTAACCGATAACACCAGTGCCGAGTGAACGCTGCGTCACGGTGTTCATGCATTTCCAAAATCTGTACAAATCAGTCAGATTTAGTTTCACATCTCCACTGAGTAGCATCATTTCGATGAATTTACATATTTTTTCAACAAGAGAAAATATGGACCCTGATGTGTTTTCACTGCCGGATCAAATTCATACCTAATTGTAACTACATTTGATAATCTAGTTGCAAGGTAAAATACTAAACGTATTTGCGTTTTATTGCTGCAATCTCAGTTACAGACAAATAAAGCATACTAGAGATATAATTAAACCCTAGAAGGGTCCAACTTAAATCAGAGTACAGATTTCCAAGGTATGAGAAGGGTAATCTCTAAGAATTACCGTCAATCCCTATAGGGATAAAACTTTGAATCCCTATAGTCGAAGTGACACTTTCCCTGCAGGGGGCAGGAAGCCCTAAGCTAGTTCCAAGCTTAGTGGATATGACAGATAACGGTAATGTTATATATAAAGGTCTAGGAGACCATATAAGGAACTCGTTCAAAGTAAAGGCACTTATATAAACCCACATACTGTATAGTACTTTCAAGTTAATTCTCTAGTAAGCTTCCATCAGGACGACATGGCTGAGCCAAAAAAATGGATTTTTAGCAAAGCAAAATATCTATTTTTGGGTGAGATAGCCATGTCGTCCTGATGGACCCACCCTTCTTTCTTAAAATGACCCCACCCGAAACTACTCTATTTGCGACTATTCCTGCTTAAATGCAACAAGGAATGATGGGCCGTAGCAGTACAGGGAGGGGGTCCACCGAGTACCTTGATAACGGCTCCCCTTCGTTCGCCACTCTTCCCTCTCCAAGAGTAAAATCTATTCGGGGTGAAGATTGCTGTGTTTTATCCAAAAATTATGTCCCCTGATATGCGACATCCATAAAGTTATATTACGGATGAATCGCGCCAGGAGTTAGAATTCTGGAAACCTGTTTATTTTTCTGGGAGTATCACTGTAGCAAATATCCCTTAGAAAGGCTACCTAAAGGAACCCTTCCATCAGGACGACATGGCTATCTCACCCAAAAATAGATTTTTCGCTTTGCTCAAAATCTGTTTGTTTCGAAACCAAAATACAAACCACGCTATTTACATGGGGTATTACTTTCGGCGTAGCTGAAAAGACGAGCCATTAGAATTTTAACGAGGGTTAATTACCCCCGCGCTAGTTAGCAAGGGGGTAGGGAGTGGTAGCTAGCTACCCCTCCCCTCCTCACACACCGGTGAACTGCTTCACTTCACTTTTGGCTCGGGCGATGAGGAGACGTCTCTGCTTTGCCCTCACATTATTGACAGCCTTAATTTTGTTTTGCTTTTTCTTTCAGCTTGTGTGCTTGAAGTTGGCCTCATCCTTCCTTCCTATCGTGCGGAAGTACCCTGGACTCCCCGACTGCCCTTGTGGAACGTTCATGTCGGCGGTCGAGACGAACCCTCACACCTTATGTCTGCATTGTCGAGGTCAACGGTGTGAAAGGGATAAAAACTGTAGTGAGTGCAGGGAGTGGCCTACCCCCCAGTGGGAGAGGTTTGCCAGGCGGCGTAAGAAGAAGTCTAAGCGTGACCTTTCTCCTTCAAGGGCTTCCTTGAAGAAGGAAGGTTCCAAGGACTCTTCTTCCGCTGCCCGAACCTCCTCCGAAGCTCCCTCTCGATCGGTCTCTCGTGAGAGGCCAGCGAGTGGTAGCGTAGGCCCTTCTTTTGTTTCCCAATCTCGGGGTTCGGGAGAGGGCGTTGCCTCCCATAGCGAGGCAGCTCCCCCTCCTCCTCTGGGGGAGGGCATTGATCTTGTTGATGACCATGTTGCTAACGATGATCTCTTACAGCTTTGGGCTTCCTTGGGGCTTAAGGGCTCGCCCTAGAGGGAAGCCCTGTTTGACCTGATCCAGTTGGGTGCAGCTGTCAAACAGTCGCCGGTAATAGCAGAGTTAGATCCTCTGTCTTGTCGACGTTGTTGTGGCAGAGGCTTACGACGGGTCGGGTCAAACCCCCGCTGCGGTTACGAATTTTGCTGAAGGCTCAGTTCCCCCCTCTGAACATCCTTCGAGGGAGGAGCTGGGTCCAACGGTCTCTCCTGCAGGTGATTCTCCCCCTCGGGGGAGTGCACTGACAGAGACTCCTCTTCGGAGGACAGACGATGGTGTTGCTGTGCCTCGAGGTCGTCTTCGCCTTAAGGCTCGCCCTCCTTTTCGCCGTAGAGGCCTTCTTTCTCCTTACAAGGGAGTTAGGAAGCGCCTCTTCGGATCTTCGCCTTCGACGTCCCCCGCAGAGGATCCTCCTCGATGAGAGCAGACCGTTGCAGCTACATCGTTTGACCTCTCCGCAGATTGTTCGCGATCTCCGACGCCTGCCAGACCTTCCAGTCTTCCATCTCCATTCCTGGATGCTGATGCGCAGTGGGCGCCAACGCTCCCCGTTGTCCAACGGGCACCAGTCCCTTCGGGGCAAAAGGGCTTATCCCAGGATGTGGGCGAGTCCCTTAAGTGCCAGGTCTTACCTGCGCGCTCATGATCTCCTGCTCGCTCGCGCGCAGTAGCACGCGAGCGCCCTCCTGCTGACCAGACTTCTACTGATTCAACGCGCCGACAATCTCCTGCCGAGTCTCGCCGTAGATCTTCTGCTCGCCAGCCATCACCTGCGCGCCAGCGCTCTCCTGTGCTACAGAGACCTCCTGTGCGCCAGCGCTCTCCAGCTTGCCAGCGCACTTCTGTTCCAATGCGCGCCATCGGTCTCTTGAGCGCCCACGATCACCTGCTTGTCAGCGCACAACTGTGCGCCCTGTTCCTGATGCGCCATGCGCGTCAACGTTCGCCCACGCGCCCACGATCTCCGGATCTGGGCGCAGGAAAGCACATTGTTGCTCCGCCTCCTCACCGATGTTCGCCTATGCGTTAGCCTTCGCCTGCGCGCCATCGCGCGCACTCACCTGTGCGCACTTCTAAGGCAGCCCGAGTACCTGCGCGCCCACGAGATGTCTCCTGAGCCCGCCCATGAGCGTTCACCTTTGCACGCAACCTCGCCCTCTGGTCCTGCGCCCCAGCTGGTTCCTTCTGAATGTGCAACTGCAAGCCAACGATCTCCTATGCGCCCGCGCAATCCCTCGCCTTCGCGCAAGCGCTCTCCAACGCGCCCACGCTCCAGATCACCACAGGTCTCCGACACGCCCACGCGCTAACTCGCCTGTGCGTAGTCTATCGCCTGTTCGCGCTATGCGCCATCGCTCGCCAACGGGCCATAACTCGCCTACGCGTCATCGTTCTCCCGACCGCCATCGCTCGCCCTTATAACCGCGCACACCCTCACCTGCTCGCTCACACACACCTTCACCTGCGCGCCCACGTGCACCTTCGCCTGCGCGCCCACGCGCACCTTCGCCTGCGCGCCCACGCTCACCTTCGCCTGCGCGCCCACGCTCACCTTCGCCTGCGCGCCCACGCGCACCTTCGCCTGCGCGCCCACGCGCACCTTCGCCTGCGCGCCCACGTGCCCACTAATCCGCGCGTCCCCTCGCCCCCGCGCGCCCGCGTCTTCATATCCGCGCCCCCGCGTGCCAACGTTCTTCCGCGTGCGAACCAGCGATTCTACCATTGCGCGAGCGCCAGTGGGACCTCGCCAGCGATTCCCGCCGGGTTTCGCAGCGCGCCCAACTGTGCGAGTCTTCGGGGACACGTGCTTCCAGATCTTCATCCTCACGATCTCCACCCCGCACGTCCAGGAGCAGGAAGAATCTTCGGAGAGGTCTACACAATATTCTTCTTTTCAGGCAGGCCCCGTGGTATCCACTCCTAAGGAACAGCCGATCCACTTCCCTCCAGCGGGTGTTGCTGACACTGCGTCGGTCAGCCGTCAGCCTTGGTTCGGGTCCCTGATCAAAGCGATCGTGCAGGCTATGAAGCCGGCCCTCGCTGATCTTGGACTGAAACCAACGGCAGCCTCGTCCCCGCTGAAGAGAAGGAGAGGAGTGGACTTCGTGGTAACTTCTCCTAGGGTTAAGCTGGCTCCCGAAAAGTCCGTCAGGAAGGCCCCTTCCCCCTCGCAGACTGTTTCTCCTTCCCCTGTGGACAAAGCCTTTCTCTCCTCAGGAGAATCCAGCGAGATGAGGCATTCTCCCACGGCACCAATGGGAGGAACCCCACCTCGAGGAAGAGAACCGTCTCGCGTGGAGAGGAGCCCCCAGACTTCTTTGCTTGAGTCCTGTGTCCCTCCCAGGAGGGAGCCTAAGGACTCGAAGACTGCTCCTAAGTCTTCAACCCGGATTCGACCAGAGCTAGCGAGACCCCAGGAGAACGTCCACATATCTCCCCAAGTAGAGCTACTGGGGACAGGAGACCTTGCTGCCAGTCCACAAGGAGGAGAGCAGCAAGAGTCGGGGCATGCCTTCTGGCAGGTCCTGAGTCTAATGAGGCAACTCAACGGATTCAAGGACCCCAAGACCGCCCCCCGCGAGGGCAAGGATACAGTCCTGGACCAAGTCTACGGTACCCAGAAGCTCCCAAAGGCCAGCGCGGCTCTGCCCTGGTCCCAGGGAGTGAAGAGTGCCAGAGACAAGGTTGAGGGCCAGCTCTCCGAACTCGCCTCCTCCAGCCGTTCGTCTGCCGGGAACAAACTCCTCCCACCTCCTCGTGTACAACAGAGGAGGTACTTCGAGATCATGGGGGATTCTTGTTTAGCTCTTCCCCTCCACCAATCTGCGGAAGAGCTCTCTAGGGGAATTTCTCTCAAGAAACTCTCCGCCCGGCAGGTGACATTCTCGGCTACGGAGATCTTAAGCCAGGAGAAGGTCGCAAAGTGTGCCATGCAGGCCACTTCGTGGCTGGACATCTGGCTGGGGTCTCTGGGCATCCTGTTGCGATTCGAGGACTTGTCCAAGGAGAGCACCAGGAAGGACATGGAGACTTTCCTCCTCTCGGGCACGCACACTATCGAGTTCCTGGCTCACCAAGTTTCAAACTTGTGGGCAAACTCGATCCTAAAACGTCGTGATGCCTTGACCGAGAGGTTCCACTCGAAAATCCCAGCTGTTGATGTCGGCAAGTTCAGACACTCTTCCATCCTTGGAAAAAGTTTGTTCGAGCCCAAGGACGTGGAACGGACAGCTGAGAGATGGAGAAAGTCGAATCACGATTCACTCCTCCAAAGGGACCTTACATCTCAGCCCTACAAGCCTCCAGCTCCTCAACAACAACATCAGCAGCCTTGTCAGTCTAGGACATTGAAACAGGCTCTGATAGCAAAGGCAAAGGTGTCTAAGCAGCAGCCCTTTCATGTCAAGGACAAGAAAGGCGGAAAGTCCTCCAGGTGAGGTAGGAATCCTAGGGGGAGCGGCCGAGGCCATAAACGCTAGGATTGGCAATCCCCTTGCATGTTCACAAGTGGGGGGATGCCTACAAAGTTGTGCGGACAGGTGGCAGCAACTCGGGGCCGATTCCTGGACGATCTCTGATCAGCCAAGGATATCGCGTCCCGTTCATAACATCTCTTCCTCCCCTGACAGCGAATCCAGTGTCGTTGAGCTCCTATGCCATGGGATCGGCAAAGGGGCTAGCCCTTCGGGCAGAAGTCGAGACCATGCTCAAGAAGGATGCTCTCCAGGAGGTCGTCGACGGCTCCCCAGGCTTCTTCAGTCGACTCTTTCTTGTAAAGAAGGCGTCTGGAGGCTGGAGACTTGTCATCGATCTCTCAGCTCTGAACAAGTTTATCAAGCAAACTTCGTTCAGCATGGAGACAGCAGACACGGTCAGACTTGCAGTGAGACCGCAAGACTTCATGTGCACACTGGATCTGAAGGACGCGTACTTCCAGATCCCAGTCCATCCGTCTTCCAGGAAGTACTTGAGATTCAGCCTAGACAACAAGATCTACCAGTTCAAGGTGCTGTGTTTCGGTCTCTCCACAGCACCTCAGGTGTTCACCAGAGTGTTCACCCTGATATCTTCGAGGGCACACAGGATCGGCATCCGTCTCCTTCGCTATCTGGACTGGCTGATCCTGGCAGACTCGGAGTCAACCCTTCTTCGACACCGAGACAAGCTTCTAGGACTTTGCCAAGATCTAGGGATCATGGTAAATCTTGAGAAGTCTTCTCTGCTTCCAACTCACCGACTGGTATATCTAGGCATGATATTAGACACCAATCTCCACAAAGCCTTTCCATCAGAGGACAGGATAGCAAGGCTGAGGAGGATCGCAAGACCTTTCCTCGGACGAGAGGAGCTTCCAGCCCAATCTTGGTTACGTCTCCTAGGTCACTTAGCCTCCTTGGCCTGTCTAGTTCCGAACGGCCGCCTTAGGATGAAATCCCTGCAATGGCAGCTCAAGTCCCGATGGAATCAAGGCAACAATTCCCCGGACACTCTGGTCCTTATGGGACCTGCGGAACGGACGGACCTGCAGTGGTGGCTGACCGACGAAAACCTTCAAAAGGGAGTGGATCTTCTCGTCCTCTCCCCGGATTTGATGCTGTTCTCGGACGCGTCAAAAGAAGGGTGGGGGGCCCACGTTCTGAACCAGAGGACCTCAGGCCTATGGTCAGAATCAGAAGGGTACCTCCACATCAATCTGCTAGAAATGAAGGCCGTTTATCTGGCCCTTCAACAGTTCCAACAGACCCTGGCGGGTCACTCTGTGGTGGTGATGAGCAACAACACCACAGTAGTGGCTTATATCAACAGGCAGGGAGGTACCTTTTCACAACAGCTATCCCATCTTGCAGTAGAGATTCTGAGATGGGCCGAAGTCCATTTGATACCACTATCAGCTCGATTCATTCCGGGCAAAAGGTATGTGCTCGCCGACAGTCTGAGCAGAGCTTCGCAGATAGTGAGTACCGAGTGGTCTTTGGATCCTCAAGTAGCCAACAAAGTCCTGACTTTGTGGGGTTCCCCGACAGTGGACCTGTTCGCGACAGCTTTGAACTTCAAGCTGCCGCTGTACTGCTCCCCAGTCCCGGACCCCAAGGCACTCTGGCAAGATGCCTTCCAACAACGGTGGAACAACATCGACGTCTACGCCTTTCCACCGTTCTGTCTGATGAGAAGGGTGCTCAACAAGACCAGACTATTGTTCAATCTGTCAATGACCTTAATAGCTCCGCTATGGCATCACGCAGAGTGGTTCCCAGACCTTCTGCATCTCCTGACGGAACTCCCGAGAGAACTTCCCCCACGACACGAGCTACTCAAGCAACCACACTGCAACATCTACCACAAGGCCGTAGCTTCGCTTCGGCTTCACGCCTGGAGACTATCCAGCGTCTCCTCACTGAGAGAGGCTTTTCGCAACAAGTTGCGGAGAGGATGTCTCGACACCTGCGAAAGTCATCCGCAGGGGTCTACCAGCCAAAGTGGAGAGTCTTCTGTGGTTGGTGTCGTGGGAGGGTTATCTCTCCCCTCATTGCCACTATTCCAGCAATAGCGGAGTTTCTCGTGTATTTGCGGGAGGAAATGTGCCTTTCAGTCTCGGCGGTAAAAGGCTATCGCTCAGCCTTAAGCTTAGCCTTCAGGCTGAAAGGAATAGACATTTCTTCCTCGATGGAACTTTCATTACGCATACGAAGCTACGAATTAACCTGCCCTCAGTCGGAAGTGATACCTCCTCCATGGAACGTGGTTCGCGTCCTCAGGGCTCTTAAGAGACCTCCGTTCGAACCATTACACCAGGCCTCTGATCAACACCTGACTTGGAAGACAGTGTTCCTGCTCGCTTTGGCATCAGCTAAGCGGGTTAGTGAACGTCATGGTCTCTCATACGACGTCGCCCATTCAAGGGGATGGGGAGAGGTAACGTTCAGGTTCGTCCCCGAGTTTGTAGCTAAGACTCGGGACCCTGGAGTGCCGGACCTACGGTTTAACTCCTTCAGGGTTTCGAGTCTTCGTTCTGTAAAAAGTGACCCAGACCATCTGCTACTATGTCCAGTGAGAAGTCTGAGGCGTTATCTGAAGAGAACAGCTGCAGTCCGTCCCCGCGTGCAAGCCCTGTTTGGGAGCACGGGAAGGACGAAGAGGAGGGTCACCAAGAATACCATCTTGGCTTGGATTCGAAGGGTCATCCACCACGCCTTGAATCCAGATCCTCCTCTGTCACGTCGTCCCAGAGCACACGATGTCAGAGGCATCGCAACGTCTCTGGCTTTTAAGAGAAACTTCTCGGTGACGCAGGTGCTACAAGCTGGGATCTGGAAGCGTCAAACGACCTTGACAGCCCACTACCTGCAGGACGTGACCCACAGGAGCCTTGATACATTCTCTATCGGCCCTGTGGTGGCTGCACAACAGCTGGTCTAACCTCAGTCTCCTTAATGGACAGGTAGAAGAAGGTTGAGGGCATTGTTACCCAGTTTTAGACTGCATGAATGAAGGAGTATGTCTGGCCCTTACTTCTTTCTTCATCCTCCCCTCTCTTGGGGAAAGCAGCATCCTGGGTTCTCTGCATAGCTGACCTCAAACCTCTGCAGGTAAACCATGCTTCCTTGTGTTCCTAGTATTAAGATAACTGTCGCGTCCCCCATACCCTGACGAGGTGGTGTTGGGAACGTCCTAGCCTAGAATTCCATCTAAAGGACTTCAGGTCAACTTCCTAGGACGAGTCACACTTCAATCCTCCACACACAAGCTTATGTAGGCCGCACGTTCCTTGCGGAGCAAGGAACTTGCGAGGTGCAAGGACTCTTTTTTCTCGCGTGCTGCTCACTCGGATTCTGAGTCCCCGGGCAAAGCCAAAGCCAGTAAGGCTGGGACTTTCCACCCTACCTAAGGGTTAAGTCACCCCATGTAAATAGCGTGGTTTGTATTTCGGTTACGGAACAAATGACAAATTCAGAGATAATTTGTATTTTTCCTAACCATACAAACCTAAGCTATTTATACATATTTGCCCGCCAGCCCTGTCCCCCAAGGCAAGTTCTACCTCTAAGTGAAGTGAAGCAGTTCACTGGTGTGTGAGGAGGGGAGGGGTAGCTAGCTACCACTCCCCTACCCCCTTGCTAACTAGCGCGGGGGTAATTAACCCTCGTTAAAATTCTAATGGCTCGTCATTTCAGCTATACCGAAAGTAATACCCCATGTAAATAGCTAAGGTTTGTATGGTTAGGAAAAATACAAATGATCTCCGAATCTGTCATTATTCTTCCCTTACAGGTTAAAGATATATTTTTGGGCTCAGGCCATGTCGTCCTGATGGAAGGTTCCTTCAGTAGCTTCCTAGAGTATATTTGGCTACAGTGGATATTCCCAGAAAATTAAATTAAAGGTCTCCAGAATTCTAACTTCTGGCCCGAATATCCCTAAAGTTGCCTTTTAGGATATCACATAACAACAGGGGACGTATTCTTGACACGCCACATAGCTCTCTGCACCCCACATAGCGTTTACGCTTCGAAGGGGAAGAAGTGGCAAGATTAGGGAGGAGCCGTTACAAAGTTCTCCTCTTCCATTACTGTTATGGACACTTGGATGACATCATACCCGTCACCATCTTGGAGGACGTAGTATCCGCCCGCCATCTTCATTCCTTTCGCTGCCCGCCATCTTCATTCCTTTCACTGTAGCGTCCCAACCAGGTGTTTTTAAACATTTAACTTAGCCGGTGGATATAATATATGAAGCTAACGTCTCCGACGGTCGGCAGATTCAAAACTCGCGGGCGATCATTATGCTGGTTGGCTGGGTGTACACTAGCGCCAACTGTTGGCAGGATATACTAAACATATTCCGATACCATCCAGTTCTTCTCTGCCGATTGGAATGTCAACATTGGTTCCTTGCTCGCGCTTAAGCTAAAAGTTTTATGCAATTGGTGAAGTACTTGTAATGGTTTTTTGGCTTTCATTGTGCTGGAATTTCTTTGAATTCTCTTGAATCCCTTTTTTGATTTTCTGTTGCTGAACTTAGCTTGTTTTTGGATCTCGTTTTTGAATTTTCCATAATGGCTGACCCTTCCCCTGTTTATCGAAAATGTTTAAAGGATTGTAACAGGCGCCTTCCAAAGGCTTCCATCGATCCCCACTCTATTTGTGTTAATTGTAGAGGCAAAGCTTGCCAATTAGGGGATCGATGTAAGGAGTGTGTGGTTTTGTCTGAATGAATGAATGATTTAAAGTTTTCAGGCATCCTGACATCTAAGGTCATTGACGCCGGTAACATTTAATTTATGTATACAAAAATAAAAAATGAAATAAAATAAAAAATTAAAGAGTATTCAATTAAAATCATAAAAATTGAATGTCATAAAAGTTAAATATTTTTCAGAAGACCTGCTTCTGAAATAAATCTAAAAATGCCACTTGCATGGTAGGATACATCATTTCCAAGAATCTTGGCAAAGATGAACCTGCCACCCTCACCTCGAGCCTCAAACAAATATCTATTCCGCAAGTTGTTATAATTGGGGCATTCGGTCAACAAATGCCTTACTGTTAGAGGTACTAAACAGTAGTCACAATACGGTTGGTGTTGGCCCTTCAGCAGAAACTCATGTGTCAACAGTGTGTGACCAATACGGAGACGACAAAGAGACGTCTCCCATTTTCGAGGCATCATATTATACCTCCAAGGAAATATGTCATTTGTTACTTCCCTTATTTTATTGCCATCTTGACTATCCCATTGCTGTTGCCATTTATTGCAAACCAATTTCTTGATGTCAGGTAAGAAATCATTACAGGGAATGGGATACCTTCTTGGCAGCAACTCGGATGCAGCCTCCTTAGCCAGTGAATCTGCCTTCTCATTCCCGGACACACCTACATGTGCTGGAACCCAACAAAATTGAACTGTTATACCTCTCCGTCCAATAATGAAAAGCCATTCTAAAATCTTTAAAACTAGAGGGTTATTAGAATTAAAAACTTCCATAGCTTGAAGGACACTCCTTGCATCACTAAAAATTGTAAAATTACCCTCCTTCTCCAACGCTATTTTCTCAATAGCGTTTAATATGCCATACAGTTCGGCAGTAAATATGGAAGCGGTCAGAGGAAGTGCACCTCTACAATTAAAACCATTACTATGTACTCCAAATCCAACGCCAGCATCAGATTTGGAGCCATCAGTATAGATAAAAGTTGATCCTCTATGTTCTTTAACATGTTCATTAAAAAGAGACCTGGCTTCTAGGTCTGACATATTCTTCTTATCTCTAATAAAATATTTACAAAAAGATATCTCTGGTAACTTCCATGGAGGCGTTGATGATACCTTGAATGGAAGTACCTTATTTCTAATTATATCCAGACTATTTAATAATCGTTTCACCCGAAAGCCATAAGGTTGAGGAGATTTTGGGTGCAACTTAAAGTATGATGCGTGTCTTACAAGGCTTGCAGTCTGAAAGGCTAGAGAGTTAGGGAGTCTTTGCAATCTAAACCAATACCGAAGAATGGAAGACATTCGGTAAAGGTCTAGAGGTAACTCTCCAGCATCAACAAGGAGATTTGGGATAGGCGAGGTTTTAAAAGCTCCAGTAGACAATCTAATACCTGCATGATGTATCGAGTCTAATATTTTTAACCGGCTTGGGGTGGCTGGAGAATATACCTCACAACCATAACTAATTTTGGAAAAAATCAAGGCCTTGTATAATTTTAAAATAGTATTGCGGTCTGCCCCCCATGATGTATGGGACAATACTTTTAAAATATTCAGAGCTTCAACACATTTAGCTTTTAGCGCTTTTAGGTGAGAAACCCATGTAAGTCTACAGTCAAATATCAAACCTAAAAATTTGGTTTCCGATACACATGGGATCCGTTGACCTTTAATGTATATATCCGGGTCTGGATGCGCTCCCCGGATACGACAGAAATGTACAATAGTAGTTTTATTTGTCGAGAACTTAAATCCATTCATATCGGCCCACTGGATAATTATGTCAATTGAGAGCTGTAATTCTCTCTCAACCATTGCCATTCTGGCTCCAGCAAATGATATGGAGAGATCATCCACAAATAATGTTGAGAGAACATCCTGGGGAACTGCTGAGGATATCCCATTAATTGCTAGTGCAAAAAGGGTTACACTCAGCACACTACCCTAAGGAACTCCTTCTTCCTGGCACTTACTCTCTGATAGAGCTTCCCCAACTCTCACTTGAAAAACTCTATGTGAAAGAAATGCCTGAATAAATAGTGGCAGCTCTCCTCTCAATCCGATTTCATGAAAAAAAAGTATACCATATCTCCATGTGGTATCATATGCCTTTTCAAGGTCAAAAAATACTGTAACATGGTGCTGTTTGGAAGCAAAGGCTTCACAAATAGAAGACTCAAGTCGTATCAACACATCAGTCGTTGAGTGCATTTTTCGGAATCCACATTGAATCGGTGATAAAATACCCTTCTTTTCAAGGTACCACATCGTCCTTGCATTGACCATCTTCTCCATGATTTTACATAAACAAGAAGTCAATGCAATAGGTCGATAGCTTGCTGCTAAAAACTTGTCCTTACCAGGTTTTAAAAAGGCTAAAATAATGGCTAGTTTCCAAACACTTGGGTAACTATGATCATGCCATATTCTATTAATAATGCTTAAAATGAATATCTTTGTATTAAAATGTACATGTTTAATCATTGCATATGGAATTCCATCGGGTCCAGGGGCTGTATCATTGCAATGAGCAAGTGCGGAATCAAATTCTCTTTCAGTGAAAGGAGAATTATAAGACTCTTCCCTTCTTGTTGCAAAATTTAAAATTTTATTTTCTTCAACACTCCTATACTGGTGACCAGGGGCTCCTACACACTTGCTGGATACATTTGAAAAATGATTATCCAGGGCATTGCTAACATCATTTGCTTCAGTTACATACTGACCATTCACCTTCAACACTGGTGGTGGGTTGGGGGTGAATTTGCCAGCTATCTTTTTTACTTTCCTCCACACAGCAGATGGTGGTGTTCTACTGTTAATGGAGGAAACAAAAAGACATCCATGACTGGCGCCTTGCTTCTCTCATGGCACGACAGAACTGTGCTCTACATTTCTTGTACATAAATAAATTCTCATCAGTTCGGAGTCTACGCAATCGTGTTAGAGATCTTCTTGTGGCTCTGTGGAGGGCAGTTAGTTCTGAAGACCACCACGGGACTGGTCGTCGTTTGAATAACCCTGTTGTTTTGGGAATTGAATTGACTCCTGCTGTATGGAGAGTTCCATTCAGTAAGTCTATGGCATCATCGATATTTTCAACCTGTTCAGCATCCCCCTCAATTTCGCTTAGCTCACGAAATTTTTCCCAGTCCGCCTTGTCAAGATTCCATCGTGGCGATCTCTGTAAAGGTGGACCATTGTTGGTGTTTATAATGATTGGTGCATGATCACTAGTATGCCAATCATCTAATGTCCTCCAATCAAAATCAAGAAGGCAGTTAGAGCTTGCAATTGAAAGGTCAATGCATGACAAGGTACCTGTCTGAACATGGAAGTGTGTGGGCTCTCCTGTATTAAAGAGTCCCACATCCTCATTCTCCACAATTGATGAGATAATATTGCCCCTTGTGTTGGCCAAAACATCACCCCATAAAGGATGTCTACCATTCATATCTCCCAGTAAGAGAAAAGGTTGAGGGAGTTGTTGAATGACTTCTGCTAAATCATCATATAAAATATTATCATTTGGGGGTAAGTACAGAGAGCATTTTGTATATTTTCTCCCTATATCAATTTGTACAACAACTGCCTGCAGGGTTGTACGTATAGACATAGGTATTTGGGGAACATCTCGACGAATGTACATGAGACTTCCGCCATGGCTCCCTGCTTGTTGATTATATGGTGTTCTATAGCTAACATACTCTCGAGGACTAGGAGTGTTAGAATCAAGCATCCTTTCCTGTAGACATACAATTATGGGGGAATGCTCATGAATTAAGAGCTTAAGTTCTTCATATTTCGCCCTCAAACCCTGACAGTTCCATTGCAAAATGAAGGAGAAAACTATGGATTATTTCTGTTAGACATCTTGGATGAGGTCTTCCCATTAGCAGTTTTTAATTTAACATTATTACCAGTAGGTTTCTTCAGAGGTGGTCTTGTTATGTTGGGTTTTACATTTGTGTTTTTCTTTGTATTCTTTTTATCTATTTGTTGAGGTGGATGGTGGACCTCAACTTGAATTTCTGATTTATTCAGTTCATCTTCTGGTTCATTAGAAATATCAACAGACAAAACATCAAATTTATTTGATGTCATAACCTTAACTTTTCTAATGGAGGGTGGAGAGAGAGATGGAGGTCTCTCTCTTTTACGATTAATAGATGGTGGGATTCGAGGTTTTTGCACCTTTCCCACAACAGGTGCATCAGGTAAGTTATTCTTAAGTGGAACCTCCATTAGATCAGGCAAGGACATGGCCTGAGAGAGGTTTGTATTATTTTTTGTAATGGCACCTGAAGGCTGTACAGCAATGGGCAATGACCTAGTGTTAATACACCATGGTAAAGCCTCAGGAGGTAATATGGTTACCTCGTTATTTGACATTTTGTCAGATAGTATACTTTTTTTTGAGCTATTGGCAGCGCTAGGTTGGTTTGATTTTAATGCCTTAGCATATGTATTTGATTTATTTAATAGTCTTTTGGCATGGGTCACACTTATATGTTCTAAGTTTGATTTGTTGAGGGCAGCCTCCTCCAACTTATATAGCTCACAGATCTTGTCTGTGGATTTGTGATTTGAGATGCAATTTAAACACCTGGCTCCAAGTGCACACTCTCCATGGTAAGATTTGGAGCAAATACCACACATCTCATTTTTGCAAACTTTGGACGGGTGCCCAAATTTAAAACAATTAAAGCATTGCAATGGCTTCTGCTTGAAGGGTCTTACTTTAATCCTTTCGTTCTCGATAATATGAAAAGGTACATCAGCATCCTGGAACGTAAGGATTATCATTGATGTACCTGGGACTTTATGAACTTTCCATACATTTAATGGACACATGACCAGTATCTCCTCCTCTGTAAAATCATATAGATCTCTGTTAAAAACTACGCCCCTTCCGTAGCTAAAATTTAGGTGGGGTTTGACACCTAACTTAATATCATCATTACTTATTTTCATATTGGACAATATTACCGACTGTGTACTGGATTTGGCATGGATAAGGAAACTATTTTTTTCCGAAACGAGATATATCGCCTGGTGCAATAGTTCCTACTTTTTTCTGAATCAATTTGCATATTTTAAAATAATTCCCTGTAACCCCCTTTGATTCAGCTATAAGCCACATCGGTGGTTTTGGATTTCTCTGGGAGGGCATAACCTAATCTGCGTCTTTTTCCAACCAATCGGCAGGCCTATACACATCCAAATCTTTTGGTACCTTATCGCAGAGAGCAGCCGCGACTTTCAAGTTATTAATTTTAATATTATTCAAGTTGCTTATTGCACTAAATTCTTCGTCATAACTACTATAAGATATCCATGAATCCCAAGTTTCAGCTTCAAGTTTCATCCTTATTTCTTTTATGCATCCTTAGCATTCAAATGCTTTACATAGATCATCATAATTTGTCTATTGAAATTTGTGTAACATGGAGGATTCGAAGTTTCCTCGTGTGAACCCGCCTGTTAGGACTGAGACCAAGAAATTATGGAATCATCCTCCCCATATCTATAATGACGGGCTTCCGGCCAAAAGCCGAGAGTCCTACCCCAAGCATCCGATCCCCCTGGATTCCGAAGACCCAACACTTGAGAATAGTTCTGCCAAAAAGGTCCAAACCATCTTCGGGATGGCTGAAATCATCCAATACTCTCACATATAGCTTTGAATGCAAACACCTCCCAACCGTGATACCTCCTCCCACTCATCAAAGCAGGCAGCAATAAAGGATGTATGAACATCCCGCCGGGGCTACAATGGATGTAAAAACATCCAATCCATAGGAGAAAAAAAAAATAATAAATATATATGTACATAATATATACACACACATAATGAGGTAAATTTTTCTCATAGAGTTTGGAAAGCAAGACTAAAGAAAGTTTATGAAATTAGGATAAGGTTGAAGTAATATTGAGAAAAAGAAAAAGGTGAAAGAGAGAAATTTAGATTCGAACTGGGGGAGCAATTTCCCCAAGTTCGAGAGCCCTCTTGCCCGTCACCAAGTTTCAGCACGGGAATGAAATGCCGTGCTGAAGCTCAATGACTTCATCAAGGCATTCTCTCATTAAGAGGGTGTGGTTTTGTCCGAGTTTGAGTTTTTAGAATATTAGAAGTATACTCGTAAACACGAGAGATAGGTGTAGAAGAAGTTCTTCTCGTTCGCTAGAATTGTCCTCTTCCCATGCCCCTGAACCTTTTCCTCCCCCTGTAGTGGTAGTTTCAGAACCCCCTACTTGCACTAATGAACCTTCTCTTAAGGATATGCTAAAAGCAATTCATGCTTTGGGTGAAAAGGTCGAATCACTGGCCTCAGACAGAAATCAGCTTATGTCTGATGTCAAAATTTTGAAAAGTTAAAGTGTTAAAGTGAAAAGTGGTAGAAATTTGTTCAGTGTTAGTGCGGAGGACTTGTCTGTTCGTGCTTGTCGCTCACCCAGTCCGAGACCGCTTTCAAGCTTCCCAGCCCCTGGGAGAGGGAATGTCACAAGACCAAAGGTAGCAATAGGCGTTAAACAACGAACAGACGTTCCCTCAGAGGTTACAGACGTTGCTCCTCAAGCACGTCTTTATCATAAGAGAGGCGAGACGAAGTTCTCCTCTTCTTCTGATGACTCGTTTGCTAAGAAAAAATCCTGGCATCAGGTTTCGAGACCTTTAAAAAGAAAATTTGTTCCTTCAGAACAGAGTATCCGTCCTGGCTGTAGTCAGAGGAAGGTCCTTCGATTAAACGTTCATATTTAACGTCTTCTTTTGTGGCCCCGGAGGCACCTTCTAAGAGTCACGATCCCGTTGTGCTTTCTGGTCGTTCTAGACGTGACCTTAATACTGCGTCTCTCGTTGATAGTGATGACTTTTTGAACAGACGTTACCTAAATCTAGGTCTGTTCCGAGTGTTGTAGATCCTAAACTTAGTGTTTCGCAGGACATGCAGTCTAAATTGTCCTCCCTTATGCAGGCTTACGGTCCTGCTCCTGTTCGTCAGGAACCTTTGCTTGCAGTCCGTCACGGGTTTACTAAACGAGTGTCAGGTCTTCAACCATCTAAACTTGAAGTGATACGTCATTCCGATGTAAACCCCAGTGTTAGCTTTGCGGCTAAGCGAGATTCTGAGCGTAAATCTAGACGTGTTAAGTCTAACTGCGATTTCGCACTGCAGTCACCGCAGTCTTGCTATGACGTCGAGCGGTCAGCCACCGCAGTCACGGCGTGACGTCGAGCGGTCAGCCACCGCAGTCACGGCGTGACGTCGAGCGGTCAGCCACCGCAGTCACGGCGTGACGTCGAGCGGTCAGCCACCGCAGTCACGGCGTGACGTCGAGCGGTCAGCCACCGCAGTCACGGCGTGACGTCGAGCGGTCAGCCACCGCAGTCACGGCGTGACGTCGAGCGGTCAGCCACCGCAGTCACGGCGTGACGTCGAGCGGTCAGCCACCGCAGTCACGGCGTGACATCGAGCGGTCAGCCACCGCAGTCACGGCGTGACGTCGAGCGGTCAGCCACCGCAGTCACGACGTGACGTCGAGCGGCAGTCACCGCAGTCACGACGTGACGTCGACCCTTCTGCCTTAACTTCTTCTCAAGTACAAATAGATGTAGGCTGTCAAGCTTTACCTTCGTTACATTCGGGGATTTCTCCTTCTCGTAAGGATTTAATTTTGTCAGACGAAGTTTTCTCTGAAGAGAAAATTGATGATCCTCTCTCTACTAATGCTCATTTAGGGATCCTTTCAGAGGAAGAAGGACCTAAGGTTGTCCAACAATCCCTTGATTATTAAATATAAAACTTACCCGCTGGTTATATAATGGCTAAATTCCCTGGACGCCTCGGCAGGAAATTCAAAATCTCTTGCGCAGATATGCCAGGTGTACCCCAGCGCCCTAGTGGTACCACAGGTAGAACTATACCCAACCAATTCAGATTTTCCCTGCCGGCATAGCCGTCGGTTCTTTTGGAAATTCTTTCTCGCTTTTTACTCTGTTTGGACGTTATTTGGTGATGTATTGACGTTTTTTGGGTTCAAGCCATGTCGTCCTGATGGAAGGTTCCTTCAGTAGCTTCCTAGGGTATATTTAACTACAGTGGATATTCCCAGAGAATTAAACTAAAGGTTATCACAGAATTCTAACTTCTGGTGCGAGTACCCTAAAGGTTTCCCTCTAGGACGCATGTATTAACACGCCACATAGCTATCTGCACCCCATATAGAGTTAACACTTCGATATGGAAAGGTGGCTGAGTAACTGAGGAGCCGTTCCAAAGTTACTCTCATCCGTGGCTACTTTTGGTACTCAAGACGTAAACAAACGGGCGCCATTGCTAAATGACGTCCCGTCCATCTTCATCCTGAGCTCAGCTCCTACCAATCTCCGCGATACAGTAAGTCAGGGAGGGGCCTGAAAGGCTGAACTAGAACAGGCGGGAGGGGCCTGAAAGGCTGAACTAGAACAGGCGGGAGGGTCCATCAGGACGACATGGCTATCTCACCCAAAAATAGATTTTTCGCTTCGCTCAAAATCCGTTTTTTGGGCTCAAGCCATGTCGTCCTGATGGAAGTGTACCAGAGAATTAATGTATCGTGGATTTTTTCCCTTAATCCAAGTGCCAAGGGCTTTGAGTAATATTCCTATGGTCTGGAGACTGTAGAGACTCTGACAATTTTAGTACAGTAATTGTCTGTACCAGAGATTCTACGATGAACTGGCTTCCTGCCCCTCTGGCAGGGAAGTCCTGGTGGACAAGAGGAATATCTCGAAGTGATCATTGAAGAACTACTCACCTGGTGGAGAGATCATGCTGGTCTTGGAGACAGATCAAAGGTTAATATTCGAGTAGGAATAATATCAAGCATAGTTGAGTATATAATATAAATACTTATATTATTCTTTAGATCAGACAGGAAAGGGGTAAACGAAACTTTAACAATTGTATATTTCCTAATAAGGAATAGGAGCGAAAGGAGACCCACATGGGAAATAAAATAGACATTTTATTTCTAAGATTGCAAGTCATTATAGAAGTAATTACCATAATGATTATAGAATTTATTTACAATAATAATGAATAATGTACATAGAAAATTAAAGACGGTGATCTTGAGTCTGAAAAGGAAATTTTGCTTTTCATCAGCACAAGTTCCCCGGGGAACGCCAGTCTTTTATAGTCCAAGAAACACTCCATGCTCGAGAGCATGTGGCACACGTGTAAAATTTCTATGACATTTCACCTTGATAAAGAACAGTCTATTAGAAACACTGACATTTCACCTTGATAAAGAACAGTCTATTAGAAACACTAAGTGTCCATTAAATCACTATGTATCACGATAGGGTCAACACACGCACCCGTAGAGTTAGAGTCCCAAATAACCACTGTTCTATGCAGATTTAAGCGGCAGGTTTCATTACACTACCTGCAGCTACCACGAGATGTTTCCCTCCGTGCACCTGTTTTGCGTAGTGCTTGAAGAACACGCGCGATGATTTCCAGCCTGTAAAGCTCTTGAGGCTTTCGAAATCCATATTCTGAAAAGTTCAGAGAAGAGGCGACTTACCTAGGATCGTGACCTGCGGGTGTACTGTCAGGATCCGCTCTGCGAATGAAGTAGGTGATTTTCGCTCTTAGTTGTTTCAGTGACAGGTCGCTACCCGAGGTTTCTCCTTTGAAGAGTTGACCTCCACCAAAGTCTGAAGTTCTTTGAAGATAGACCTTAAGACTCTCCACTGGGCATAGAGAGACATCTTCCTTCAAGGGGCAGATTCTCCAGGGGCCCCATCTCTTGATGGGTAGTTCATTCTTTGCGAGTAACGTTGGGACGGGGAAGAGGGTAAGATCCCCCATAGTTGGATATGACCCTCTTCTCTTGATAATGCCACTATTTCACTGACTCGGGCTCCCGAGGCGAGAGCAAAAAGGAAGATAACTTTTTGAGTCAGGTCTTTCAGAGGGCACGAATCGTTGTCCAGGCTAGAAGCAAAATGGAGCACCTTGTCCAGGGACCAGGAGATAGGTTTTGGTGGAGGTGCTGGGCGTAGTCTAGCGCATACCTTATAAGAGTGGTCTAGTCAAGGCCGATTTACAAATGGAAATCGTGTTGGCCGCTAGGCCTTGTCCATGAAGGTGAATGAAGAAGGACATGCAAAATCAATGGTGATCTCCGGAGGATTTTTCGCCTTGACGAAGGAGACCCACTTTTCCCAGGAAGATTCGTACTGCCTTCTGGTAGACTCTTGTTTTGTACTCCTCAAGGAAGTCTAAGCTTTTCTTCGAGATCCCAAACCTTTTCTTAACGGCAAAGGAGAGAAAATCATGAGATGAAGGTCCTTGACTTTCAGTGATGAAGCGAAGACAGCCGACTTCTGTACTTGTTGAGAGAGGACTAGGCATGGTACGGGTATCAGCGTGGGCTGTAGCTCCGGGACCAGGGGATACCAATTGCTTCGGGGCCACTTGGGAGCCACTAGGGCCGCTGTCCCTGTGAAGGTTCTCAGTTTGGATAGGACTTTCAGCAGAAGGTTGGATGGAGGGACCAGGTAGATCTTGGACCATCTGTCCCCAACCAGGGACATGGCGTCCGCCGCTTCTGCCTTGGGGTCCTCGTACGGGGCCACATATCGAGGAAGTTGATTGTTGTCGCTCGTCGCGAAGAGATCGATCTGAAGTTCCGGGACTTGGCGAGAGATGAAGGAGAATGATCTTGCGTCTAGAGACCATTCCGACTCTATTGGGCTTCTCCTTGATAGAGCGTCCGCTGTCACGTTGCGGAATCCTTATAGGTGAACTACAGACAGGTGCCATTTCTTCCTGTCTGCCAAACGGAAGATAGGTAGAAGCACCTGATTTATCTGGGGCGATCTCGAGCCCTGACTATTGAGACATCTGACTACCACCGAGTTGTCCAGAGTCAGACTGATGTGGATCGAGGGGAGAGTTTCTTCAGGGTGAGAAGAACCGCCATGGCCTCCAAGATGTTGTGAAAACGTCTTGAATAGGGGAGACCATGTTCCTTGAACCAACTTTCACCTTTTTTCTTTTATTTGAAATGTGATCACGTATTTATAACTTAAAAGGTAAGATTTAAGGTTTATCGACCTATTTTAAACCTCACGAAAGCATAGGACGAAAGGTAAACTTCTCGTCCATTGATGACGTCACAGCCTTATGTCGTAGGCTATAAGTCCGACTTGCTTTTACAAAGAATTATAAGTGAATACTTTCGTTTGAAATATTAAGTTATAAATTTAATTAAAGGATTATTAATCTAAGAAAATTTTATCCTTTTAATAGTTTTCTTGAGGTAATTTTCAAGTTTTTTAGTTGTACTACATAAAAGGAACTTTTCATTTTGAAATTAATTGTTCCTGTCTGTTTTTTTCCTTAGTCAGAAATTAAAGGAAGTTAAATTTCACTTAATGTTTATACGAATCGATGTAGTGCACGATTCTATGTATCGTTGTTTCCGTAGTGGAATACTAAGATCTTTTTTATATTAAGTGTAAATGTTCCAAATAACACGAGAGATGATTCATCTCTTATTGGAATTCCCTAATTTAAGGGTTTATTTTATTTTATAAATGTTATACCTACTAAGGTAATATTTAATATTTGATATTTAATATTTTGTTACATTTATATGGGATTCGGTACTTTTGTATTCCCATTCAAACAATTGTCCAGTGACAGAATTATCAGTCTCTCCCTACGGAGTTTGTTTCCTTTGAGAGAGTGTATTCTTTAGTTTTCAGGTAATTATGAAACTATCTTTGTGCCAAAGAGTAAAGTGCAAATTTTTTAGTGATAAATTGTGCAGTGAATTTTATTTAGTGGAGAGTGCTTCTATTCGGACCTGTCGTTTTCCTCGCCTTAGACTCTGTCGAGCTCCCGGACCCAGGGGATAAGTTAAGTCAAACGGCGAAAGGAATCGAGAGGGTAACCAGGCGTTAGAGTCTTTTAAGACCCGAATTGAAGTCCTCTCGAGCGTTTTCCGTCGATCACCAGAACGCTCACCCTTGCTATAGATAAAGCGAGGTATTACTGTTTTCGAAGGCGCTAAGCTGAAAACAAAATTACATTCGTTCTGCGTGTGTTACGTTTCATGCGGCGCAGACGCAGTGCCGCCACCGCCACCTGATGGGTGTCGTCTCTCGACAGTGGCAAGCGCTATGGTTCGACTCAGTTAATGCTGAATACGTTTCGCCTAAGGTTGATCCTTGATCTTTGTAGTTAGACATGAAACAGCATCTATCTTCGTTTATGCAGTCTTTTCAGCCTGCCGTTAACAGTGCGGTTGGATGTCTCGATTCCGGTCTTTGACACGGTCGCACAGGTGTCGTGTCTTTAACGGTGAGGACTTGTTGTCGCACAGGCGGCCTACCAACCGCAATGTTCAATGGTGGGGGAAGGTGGATGCTTTACTTCGATTACCTGCTCAACGCAAAGCTACTGCTCATAGCACCTAGTATTAGTCTATACAGACGCGCCGACGTTCGCCAGGCAGCAGAGTCGGCGTAGCGTCATCGGAACGGTGCGGCAACGGAAACGGAACGTCGACGGAATGGAGTGAAGCGCCACATCAATGTGGACGCTTCAGCGTCAGTGTGGACGCTTCAGCGTCAGTGTGGACGCTTCAGCGTCGGTGTGGACGCTTAAGCGTCTGTGTGGACTCTTCAGCGCTAGTGTGGGCGCTTCAGCATCTGTGTGGACGCTTCAGCGCTAGTGTGGGCGCTTCAGCATCTGTGTGGACGCTTCAGCGTCGGGGTGGACGCTTCGCTACCTATGACTATAGACTTTGATGTCTACCTGACTATGAACGTCTAGAAAGATATTATATTCTCGGACCAAGGCCGGCTCTAATTCTTGGTTGTGAGAACTAAAATTAAAACCTCTAGTATTGAGGTCTGAATTCAGAATCATAAGGAGTGGATTCCTAAGAATCAAGACTTCTCTTCCTAGGATAGAGATTGTAAAAGGAAGGGAATTTTCAGAAACTCATGAGAATTTTTCTAAAGAGTTTCCCTCATATTTTTTACCTGCTGCTCCTCGTTCCGACTTCAGAGTTTTCGCTAGTTGAGTTGATGGTGTCTCTAGTTATTTTATTTTATTATTATTACAAGCCAGCTACAACCCTAGTTGGGAAAGCAAGATGCTTTAAACCCAAAGGGCTCCTTTAATTAATGGTAAAATAAATTAATAAATTAACATTAAATCATTCTCAGGAAAATAACAAACCTTACTGTAGAGATTGATACAGCACTTGCAGCTGCAACAACAGAAAGGGCATTAAGGCCTTTTATGAGAATAGAACGGTATATCTCCCACCACGGGCAGATCTTTTATGATTTAAGGTATTATGCTTTTAAACCGCTCTTGTTAGTGACTCGTAAACATAGTGCAGTGCTCTAGAGGAGGTGTTTGTTCGTGTTCACCTTGCCCCTAGTCCTATATCTCTTCCTTACGTTCCAACCCATGGGAGAAGGAAGGTCGTTAGGCCGAGGTTCTTCGCGAACCTTGTGCATTAAACGTCTGTTCCGCCGAGCGATATTGTTGATGCAGTCCAAGACGTTCTTTCTCCACTTTGGAATGACGAAGTTGGAATGTCTTGAAGCGATCAGTTCGTCATCGCTATGGTATCATGGATCTTGTAACTGTTTTCTGCATATTAGAATGCAGTTCCCTGACGAGATGACTGTCTACGTTTTCCCTGTCTTCCAGACTAGGAAGTTACTCGTCATGTATGCACGCGAACAGAATTTTCCTTCGCAGCAAACGTGTTTTGATGCTTAAACAGGAAGCAATCGAGTGTGTTTTTTCTTTCGCGATAGAAGCGGAAGTCAGACAAGTCACATACAATCCTAGCTCTTCCTCTGGATTCTGACTCACTTTCAGGAGGAAAGGCTTTGCCCTCATCGAAGGTCGCAAAACCTAGACTTGGTAGTCACCAATCAATATGTCCTAGACCTTTCAGGAGTCGTATGTTTTCTTATCCTGCAGTACCTAACGTTCGCTGGAAGTTTTTTCTTTTCGGAAGAAGGCGACGTGTCGGCACCAGAATCGTGTAAGACACACAGTCCTTCGGGGGAAAAGGTGCTCACACTTCTTTCCCTCCCCCAGTTTGGGGAAAGCTCTATTACTTTCTTCTGAGGTCTAGCGACTACTGTTGACGGTATCTCACAGCATTGGATACGTTCAGTTTGCCCACAAGGCGCGCTTGAAATGTCATAGGGACTCTCCCAGGTCGCTCTCAGGACTGCAGTTGATGTTCTCTCCCGGCCTTCGCCCATGCTTGGGTTGGCGCACTCGCTACCCCACGAGTGTAGATTTGGTCTAAGCTAAAAGAGGTCTATTTCATCTGTGTTTAGCGTTTACGATTCTCGGGGGGGGGAGAAAATTTTCTCCTAAAGAGTCTAAGGACTACCAGAGATCAAAGAAATGGTTTTCCGACCAGTGTCAGAAAGCATAGTTCTCCTATGCTTAGTAACGCTTCCTTGCAGAGATATGCTCGTGTTACAAGAAGCGTTAGAGCAGGCGCTTGTAGAAGTCTGGTCTCTCTCTTACAGCAGACTCACGCAGACACAGACGCAAGTTCTGGTCTCTCCCTCACGCAGTCACAGATGCAGACACCAGTCTGGTCGTATGTTGGATGCTGACAGTCGAAGTTGATCCTTTCAGCGAGTTGTCCCATTTTCGCAGTCTGCGGGACGCGTGACTCTCACTCATGCGGACACATCCTACACGGGACAACTCTCGGCAATCTGTTCCGTCTTTCCGTCAATGACCGGTCGAGATGCTGTCGCCTCCACGCAGCACGCTGTAGATTTACAGCAAGCAGGGCTCACACACAGCGCTGTTTCCACACGACAAGGTGAACGCATACGGCACGCTGACACCTTACGGCAGTGCAAGCACATGCGACATTATGGTTGCATGCTAGACGCATACAGTCAAGTCCTTTTTCTCACAGCAGTATAAACAGACTATTGTCTCTCCTTCGCGTCTCTCTGGCTTCGCAGCTAACGCTCCCGCGTGTCAAGCTTTGGCTTTAAGTTTGTTGAACACTAACTGATTACCCACGATCAGGTCTTAACCTCACAGCATGAGGTTCACGTTGTTGATGCTTCTTTTCAACAAGCCAAGCTTTGATATCGGTTTCTTGCGACCGATATGGTCAAGTTTTGGGAGGCGGTTCTAGATCCCTTTTCTCTCTCACGACATGTTGGGTGTAGGCAGCATGCTGGAACCATACTGGGACCATGCTAGGTGCATGCTGGAAGCATGTCTTTAGTCCTTTTCCCCGTGTCAGGATCACGAACGTTTTATGTTAAACCTTCAAGCTTTAGGCCTTGCTGGCTCCAGTATTTCGGAAAACCCCTAAGATCTAGAGGGTTGTTTGAAGGAGACAGCTGAGGCTTTTGCTTGTACAGAAGACATTTACCTCAAGGTTTTCCAACCCAATTAGAGTGTTTTATGGAGTGGTGTAGAGCTAGAGCCGGGCTGGCTCCAGTATTTCGGAAAACCCCTAAGATCTAGAGGGTTGTTTGAAGGAGACAGCTGAGGCTTTTGCTTGTACAGAAGACATTTACCTCAAGGTTTTCCAACCCAATTAGAGTGTTTTATGGAGTGGTGTAGAGCTAGAGCCGGCTCTTCATTAGGTAACTAACACAAGTGGTATATTTTTTCTTAAGACCTTAGAAGAAAACACATTTTCTTTCCTCCTCGGCCATCAAAGGGTACAGGGGTATGCGGGCATCTGTCTTCAGACGCAGAAGATTGGATCTATCAAATAAAGACCTTATAGGTCTTCTCAGATCATTTGAGAGGACTTGGAGGCATCAGCAAGATGCGCCAGCCTGAAATTAGGGTTCGTTTCTGGAGTTTCGCGGTAGTGACAGATCCGACCCTTTGCCCTTGGTTTCTTTTTAAGGCCTAACTTTGGAGACTTTCTGAGTAAGTCTACCATAGTTGAGTGTCAGTGAAGTTCACTCTTTTAGCAAGAACACGGACTTCACATTGGTTAAGCCATAGGTACCTTGCAACCTGGATTCTTGGTCATTAACAAACATCTTTCTCATCCATAGCCTAAATCTTTCGGGATCTCTATTCTCTCGAATTTGGTTTGGGATGGGCTGAGAAGAGTTTTTTTGCCCGATTAGAATGAAGTTTTATTGGGACAAGAACGAAGAGGTCAAGAGTCTATTCATAACTCTTGGGTGCATGGTCAAGAAGCCTGCGCTCTCCATGTCTTAAACATTCTATCATCTCGTACAGACTTTGCTTATAAAGGTTTTTCCACACAGTTGGGTGACAGATCATAAGATGTTGAAAGACTAAAGACTCACGAAGTTAGAGCTGTAGAAGCTTCGGTAACTTTTAAACTAAACTGTTTTCTTCAGAGCATCACATATACAGCCTTGTGAAGGGGTAATCCTGCATTCGCCTTGCATTACTTTTACAGTGTCCAGTCTCTTTATGAAGACGTCTATGTTCTGGGATCACTTGCTATAACGAGTGCAGTAGTAGGTGAAACATTCTCCACTACATTTCTCTAAATTCCTAGTACCACTGTTCTTCTCTTGAAACTGTTAAATATATTTTTATGATTGTACGTGAAGATTGTTCGGCAATCTTCCGCGATCTTTGACCTAGTCAGGTGGTCATTTTGTTCCTAGAGAGCGCCTGGAAAAAGGGTATTAGTTGAGGTCCTGTCATGTTATAGGTGGTTGTACCGTTTGACAGCTCCTAGAGATCATCAGCCCCGAGTGGATCACTGGATCTCCTAAGGATAACAGACAAAATGAGGCAGAGCATTGCTGTCAGTTTCCTTATCAGGTTAGAACGCTAAGTTGTTTATGTAACTCTTAAGTGAATTTCCAATTACGCAGCTGTCTCTGACCTGCCACCAATGGGTGTCAATCAGCCATTACATAACCAGCGGGTAAGTTTTATATTTAAAAATGATATTTTCATAATAAAATAAATTTTTTAATATACTTACCAGCTGGTTATATAAGTTTTGGACCCACCCTCCTCCCCTCTAGAGACCATGGGGCATGGAAAATCTGAATTGGTTGGGTATAGTTCTACCTGTGGTACCGCGAGGGCGCTGGGGTACACCTGGCATATCTGCGCTAGCTGCGCAAGAGATTTTGAATTTCCTGCCGAGGCGTCCAGGGATTTTAGCCATTATATAACCAGTGGGTAAGTATATTCAAAAATTTATTTCATTATGAAAATATCATTTTAGAAAAATCATGAATATTTTTAGAGAAGTTTTTCCAACTCAGTTTGTTTCTGCTGCTCCTCGTTCGCCTCCTTCTGAGTTTGCGTTAGGTTTGACTGCTATGACACCTTCATATACAAAGTTAATGCTCTCTCGCTCATCCAAGAGAGCCATGCGCTTACTGGGAGACTGGTTGGCAACCAGAAGCAGCTTAGGAAAGTCTGCTTTTGCTTTTCCTCCTTCTAAGTTAGCGTCACGTTCCAGCGTATGGTATGACACGGGAGAAGTTCTCGGCTTGGGAGTACCTGCCTCTGCCCAGGGAGACTTCTCAAGCCTGGAAGACTCTCCCCGTCGTCTAGCCATGAGATGCTCCAAGATTTTATGGACCCCTTCAGAACTGGATCATCTATTGAAAGGAGTATTTCGTGCCTTCGAGGTTTTTAATTTTTTGGATTGGTCCTTAGGAGCTTTAAGTAAAAATTTTTCTCCCTCGGACAATGATACTGCCATCCAAATCATGTCATGTATGGACAAGGCCATTAGGGATGGTTCCAACAAACTTGCGGCTGTTTACACTGCAGGCGTGTTAAAGAAAAGGGAATCTTTATGTTCTTTCCTTTCTTTAGGAATTACTCCATGCCAGAAGTCAGAGTTAATGTTTGCTCCTCCTTCGAATACTTTGTTCCCACAAGAACTTATTAAAGATATTGCATCGTTTCTTGCGTTGAAAGTTACGCATGATCTAGTGGCCAAAACAGCACGCAAAGTTTTGCCCTCTTCCTTTAGCAGCATCAAACCCAAGTTTGATACGCCAGCCTCGAGATTTATTCCTCCCTTTCATGGCAGAGCCTCCAACAGAGGAACCTCTCGCCCTGACGGAAGGCGAGGTAAGAAAAGAGGATCCAGATCCTCCCGTGGCAGAGTCTGACTGTCCATGACTTCAGACAGCAGTAGGTGCCAGACTGACGAACTTCTGGCAAGCATGGGAGAGAAGGTGAGCGGATCAGTGGTCAGTACTCTTATTAAAGGAGGGTTACAAAATCCCATTTGTACGGAAACCTCCTCTTGTACATACTCCAAGAGATCTCTCTCCCAGGTATCGAGAGGAAGCAAAGAGGCAAGCCTTGCAACATCAGGTGTCTCTTTAGTTAGAGAAGGGGGCAGTGGTGAAGGTCTTGGACCTTCAGTCCCCAGGCTTTTACAACCGTCTCTTCCTGGTTCCGAAGAACTCGGGGGGCTGGAGACCAGTGCTAGATGTGAGTGCACTAAACATGTTCATTGTGAAGACCAAGTTCACGATGGAAACTACAAAATCTGTTCTAGCAGCAGTAAGGGAAGGCGACTGGATGGTCTCTCTCGACCTCCAGGATGTGTACTTCCATATCCCGATTCACCCAACCTTTCAAAAATATCTAAGGTTCATGCACAGGAATGTAGTGTACCAATTTCGAGCACTGTGCTTCAGCCTCAGCCCTGCTCCTCTTGTTTTTACAAGGCTCATGAGAAATGTAGCAAGCTTCCTACATTCGTCAGGGATCAGAGCCTCCCTTTATTTAGACGACTGGTTGATCAGAGCGTCATCCTTCCACCGCTGTCTGGAGGATCTCAGGTGGACATTGAACCTAGCCAAAGAGTTAGGTCTCCTGGTGAACAAAGAAAAGTCACAGCTGACTCCATCCCAGACGATTCTATATTTGGGGACGGAGATACAGAGTCAAGTTTTTCGGGCTTTTCCATCGCCCACAAGATTGGAGCAAGCTCTTTTAAACATTCATCTCTTTCAGAAGAAGAGCAATTGTTCGGTAAGGGTTTGGATGAGCCTCGTGGGAACCCTATCATCGTTAGAACTATTTGTCTCCCTGGGAAGACTCAACCTGCGTCCTTTTCAGTTCCACCTAAACCAACATTGGAACAAAGAGAAGGGTTTAGAGACTATTTCCATTCCGATCTCAAGCTCAGTCAAGACGTGCCTGGATTGGTGGGACAGCAACCTCAGACGTCGAGAGGGTCTCTCACTGGCCCCCAAGAGCCCAGACCATGTGTGGTATACAGATGCATCGGACATGGGTTGGGGAGCAACTCTGGAAGATCGAGAATGCTCAGGTCTTTGGTCCAAAGATCAGAAGGAACTCCATATAAATCACAAGGTGCTTCTGGCAGTTCATCTGACCTTGAAAAGTTTCAAGAATATGATCAAGAACAGTGTGGTACAAGTGAATTCGGACAATACCATGGTCTTAGCCTATATCGCGAAACAGGGAGGAACCCACTCTCACTCCCTTTTCGTTACCACAAAGGACCTTATCATTTGGTCAAAGGAAAGAAACATCTCCCTTATGACAAGATTTGTTCAAGGAGAGAAGAATGTGAGAGAAGACTGCCTCAGCAGGAGGGGTCAAGTCCTCTCCACGGAGTGGACTCTTCACCAAGACGTGTGTGAGAAGCTATGGAGGGTTTGGGGTCGCCCTACCATAGATCTGTTTGCGACTTCCTTGACAAAGAGGCTTCCCACTTACTGCTCTCCAGTCCCAGATCCAGAAGCAGCCCACATAGACGCTTTTCTTCTGGACTGGTCCTATCTAGAAATCTATGCCTTTCCGCCTTTCAAGATCCTTCACAAGGTTCTGCAGAAGTTCATCTCTCACGAAGGGACCAGGTTGACGTTGGTTGCTCCCCTCTGGCTCTCCATGGAATGGTTCACCGAGGTACATCAATGGTCGGTAGACGTTCCAAGAAGTTTACTATTGCGGATGGACCTCCTTCGTCAACCTCACATAAAGAGGTTCCATCAAAGCCTCCCCGCACTTCGTCTAACTGCCTTCAGACTATCGAGAGACTCTCTAGAGCGAGAGGGTTTTTGAAGGAGGCAGCTAGAGCGATCGCAAGGGCGAGGAGATCCTCTACCATCCGGATCTACCAATCTAAATGGGAGGTATTTAGAGAGTGATGCAAGTCCTCTTCCGTTTCCTCATCCGATACCACTGTAGCACAGATAGCGGACTTCCTGCTTCATCTCAGAAATAACCGCAGCCTTTCTGCCTCAACTATTAAAGGCTACAGAAGCATGTTAGCTTCGGTGTTTAGACACAGAAACCTGGATTGTCTTATAATAAGGATCTTCAAGACCTTCTCAATTCTTTTGAAACTTCCAAGGAACGTCAAGTTACTACTCCAGCTTGGAATTTGGACGTAGTCCTTAAGTTTCTTATGACTGAAAGATTTGAACCACTAAACTCAGCTTCTCTCAAAGATCTTAGCCTCAAAACTCTCTTTTTAGTGAGCCTTGCTACTGCAAAGAGAGTCAGTGAAGTGCATGCCTTCAGCAAAAACATTGGCTTCTGCTCCAATAAAGCAGTATGCTCCCTGCAGCTTGGTTTCCTGACCAAAAATGAGCGACCATCTCATCCATGGCCGAAATCATTTGAAATTCCCAACCTATCGGAGGTTGTTGAGAATGAAATTGAAAGAGTCTTATGCCCTGTAAAGACTCTGAAGTTTTATCTTAGTAGAACCAAAACATTAAGAAGTAATTCAGAGTCTTTATGGTGTTCAGTGAAAAAGCCCTCCTTGCCAATGTCAAAAAAATGCCTTGTCTTATTTTGTTAGACTTTTAATCAGAGAGGCTCACACTCACTTAAATGAGGATGATTGCTTAAAGTTAAAGCTCATGAAGTCAGAGCAGTGGCGACGTCAGTGGCTTTTAAACAGAATAGGTCACTTAGAAGTATTATGGACGCAACCTTTTGGAGGAGAAAATCTGTGTTCGCGTTACATTATTTGAAAAATGTCCAAACTCATTATGACGATTGCTACACATTGGGGCCATTCGTAGCAGCGAGTTCAGTAGTGGGTGAAGGTTCTACCACTACATTCCCTTAATCCCAATATCCTTTTTCTTCTCCTGAAACTTTTTAAAAATTATTTTTAGGTTGTATGTGGAGACAGAGATAGTCTTCCACAATCTTTTGATTTGGCGGGTGATCAATCTTGTTTCTTGAGAGCGCCCAGATAAAGGGTATTGTTGAGGTCCTGTTATAGGGGTGTTCACCCCATTTATATCAGCACCTAGGTGTCTTTCAGCCCCGAGTGGATCGCTGGGCTTCATAAAGAGAGCGGACTAATGAGGCAGAGTATCATCAAAGCCAGCTTCCTTATCAGGTACTAATACTTAAGTTTATTTGTCAATTGTAAAAACTCTTGAGCTTATATTCCTGCAATGTTTAATACTGGTCTGTACCCTCCACCAAGGGTGTGAATCAGCTTCATATATATCCACCAGCTAAGTTAAATACAGTGATGCCTCAGGATACGAAAGTAATCCGTTCAAGATACGGTTTCGTATCCTGATTTTTTCGTATCCTGAGTCGCGTTTTACATGTAAATAGCCTAATCCGTTCCAAGCCTTACGAAGACACCTTTTCTTCCATAAACACGCTAAACTGTAGTAATAAACATGCAATGCAACCATTTCTATCATTCAATAATTAACCCAACCGTTAAAAACAGCCTAATCCATTCCAGAAACCACTATGAGATTATTCAATAAACGGATTTCGAGCGAAGCGAAAAATCTATTTTTGGGTAAGATGGCCATGTCGTCCTGATGGAAGTTCCTATTAGGTAGCTTCCTTGGGTATATTACAACTACGGCGATATTCCCAGAGAATTTACCTTAAGGTACCCAGAATTCTAACTCCTGGAGCGAATATCCCTAATAAAAGAACCAGGGATATCGCAAAATATCAGCGGACGTATTCTTGACACGCCACATGGCAATCTGTACCCCGAACAGAGTTAACACTTCGTAGGGGTCAAATGGCAAGAAAACGAAAACGATAAGAAAGGGGGGAGCCGTTCGTAAGGTATCTCTCCTCTCCCGTTTCGTAAGCGGGCCTTGCGCCGCTCGCGGCGCCATCTGTATTCCTTGTAGCGATACACGAGGTGCTACAGATACTGTATGTAGGGAGGGGACCTACAGCCCCTTCTATTTCCCAAGGAAGGGGCAGGGCGGGTCCATCAGGACGACATGGCCATCTTACCCAAAAATAGATTTTTCATTTCGCTCAAAATCCGTTTTTTTGGGCTCGAGCCATGTCGTCCTGATGGAAGTATACCAGAGCATTACTGTATCTGTGGATTCTTAAAATGTGCCGTACTCCCCAGAAGTATTTCCCCGGCCGACTCGACCTAGAGACCTAAGATGTTACCGTTATACATCTTTTCAACTAACCATAAACCATGGTAGAGCTTCCTGCCCCCTACAGGGAAGAGTCCTACTAGACTCTGGGAAAGTTTCGAAGAGTACATACACCTATGTATGAATCACTGGCAAGCCAATATAGTGGCCTCACCCTATATAAAGTAAAGCATAGTTTGTAAAAAGCTACTGCGTCAACATGAAATATCGACAAGTTCCACGTTCGATACTGAGTTGGACAAAGGTTTATATCTGTGTAAGAAGAAACTTGCAACCGCCACCATCCCCTCTAGGGGATGGAAGTCCTTTCGCTAAGGGAAAGCATAAACCAGTGCAACAAAAGCTTGCATCAAGGAACAGACTATTATAGTTATCCCCGATAAACATACATAGGATGAATGCTCAATTAATGATAAGAAAATTGACATAGGTGAAGGAGACGCAAGGTTCCCAAGAACAAGTTTATTGACAAACAATAAATAGGCATGGTTACAACAATTATATACATATAAGAGGTGGATAACCAAAGATTTGCATAAGTATGGTAGTAAACAGATACTTGTTTATCTGAAAGAAAACATTAGAGCCACTTTTCACGTACCGAGGTATCAAAGTTAAAAGTCTGTGTTACTAGCTACTCACATTAGCGTCAAAGACGCCGGCACACATGTCTTTACTTATGCCAAGTTCACCTTGAAAGCGGAACAGTCAACGTGGGCAACCCGTGCCCTTACACTTAGTTATAGCACCGCATATAACTACACACTCACCCTGGAATTAATAGTCCCAATTAAATCCACTGTTCCTCGCAGAGTTAAACAGCAGGGTTAACGACACAACCCACTGCTACCACAGACCTCTTTAGTTGCTCCACTTGTTTCGCATAGTGGCGAAAGAACACCCTGGAAGACTTCCAGCCGGTGAATGAACGCAGATGTTCAAAATCCATAAAGTTAAAGAAATTTAAGGATGAGGCAACTTTCCTCGGATCATGACCTGCGGGTGAACTGTCAGGATCCGCTCTGCGAATAAAATATGTAATTTTCGCCCTGAGTTGTTTCAAAGATAAATTTGAGACTGATGTTTCTCCTCTGAACAGTTGACCCCCCCTGAAGTCTGAAGTTCTACGAAGATAGATCTTTAGGCATTCTACGGGACATAGAGATGCATCTTCTTTCAGAGGGCAAATTCTCCAGGGACCCCACCTAATGGTGGGTAACTCATTCTTAGCGAGAAACGTAGGATCCGAAAACAGGTTCAGTTCTCCCCCATCCAAGAACTGAACACGACCCTCCTCTCTCGAGAGGGCTACAATCTCACTAACCCTGGCCCCGGACGCGAGTGCAAATAGGAAGATAAACTTTTGGGTCAAATCCTTCAACGCACTCTCCTCATTATTTAGTAATGAGGCGAAATGAAGGACTTTATCTAAAGACCATGAAATAGGCTTTGGAGGTGCTGAAGGTCTGAGCCTAGCGCAGGCCTTCGGGACTTTATTAAAGATCTCATTAGCGAGGTCTACCTGGAAGGCATACAGGATGGGTCTTGTCAAAGCAGACTTACACGTAGAAATCGTGTTAGCTGCCAGCCCCTGCCCGTGGAGGTGGATGAAGAAGGACAAGCAGAAGTCCGTCGAGATCTCATGCGGATTCTTCTCTTTGACAAAGGCCACCCATTTCTTCCAAGCTGACTCGTATTGCCTTCTAGTAGACTTGCACTTATATTCCTCCAGGAAGTCAATGCTGTCTTTCGAGATCCCGAACCGCTTCTTCACCACTAGGGAGAGAAAATCATGAGCTGCAGGGTCCGGGTTTTCTGTAATGAAGTGCAGACAGTTGACTTCTGGACTCGCTGGGTCAGAACTGGGTCCGGCAGCGGAAGAAACTTCAATCGTAGTTCCAGTGCCAGAGGGAACCACACGCTGTTCGGCCACTTGTGGGCCACTATCGCTTCCACTCCCTTGAAGGACCTCAGTTTGTTGAGGACCCTCAACAGAAGGTTGTGAGGAGGGAACAGATAGATCGTGGACCATCTGTTCCAGTCGAGGGACATCGCGTCCACTGCTTCCGCTATGGGGTCCTCGTACGGGGACACGTACCGGGGCAACTTCTTGTTGTCTTTCGTCGCAAAGAGGTCTATCTGCAGTTCCGGGACTTGACTCGAGATGAAGGAGAATGATCTTGCGTCTAGGGACCATTCCGACTCTACTGGTGTAAACCTGGATAGAGCGTCCGCTGTCACATTGCAGACTCCTTGAAGGTGAACTGCCGACAGGTACCACTTCTTCTTTTCCGCCAGTCGGAATATGGCCAACATCACCTGGTTTAGAGGTGGGGACCTCGATCCCTGCCGATTCAAACATTTCACAACCACCTCGCTGTCCAGTACCAACCTTATGTGGATCGAGTGACGCGGGGACACTTTCTTTAAGGTGAGAAGCACTGCCATAGCTTCTAGAAAGTTTATGTTAAAGGTCCTGAATAGCTTTGACCAGGTCCCTTGGACCTTCTTCCGATGAGAGTGACCTCCCCACCCCTCCTTCGAGGCGTCTGTGTGAATCGTCACCAACGGGGGAGGCGGTTGAAGAAGTACCGACTTCCTTAGTTGCCTGGCTTGGGACCACGGTCTGAGAAGAGTACGTAGACGAAGCGGAACCGGTCTTCTCCGATCTCTTCGCGCGTTTGATGCAAAGCTTCTCCACACTCCGGCTGCATCCTTCAGCTGTGCTCTTAGCACCGGGTCTGTTACCGACGCAAACTGGAGAGAGCCCAGTACCCTCTCTTGTTCTCGTCTTGATATCCTTTCGGAATCTAGAAGTCTCTTGACAGACACCGCTATCTCCTTCCTTTTCGACAAGGGGATGGAGAAACGGTGTGACACTAGGTCCCAGTGAATTCCCAACCACTGGAACCTCTGAGATGGAGAAGGACGAGACTTCTTTCTGTTGATCTTGAACCCTAGATACTCTAGAAACTGAATCGCCTATAGGGAAGCTCGCAAGCATTCTGTCCTGGATGTTGCCCACATCAGCCAGTCGTCCAGGTAGGCTACCACCTGGATCCCTTTTAGGCGTAATTGTTTGAGAGCTGTGCTCGCAAGCTTCGTGAAGATCCTTGGGGCTATGTTTAGCCCGAACGGCATGGCTATGAAGGCGTATAGTCTTCGTTGTAGCTTGAATCCTAGGTAGGGGGAGAGACGGCGGCTGATTGGAACGTGCCAATAGGCGTCTGACAAATCGATGGAGACGGTAAATGCCCTCTTGGGCAGTAAGGTCCTTATGTGTTGCAATGTTAACATCTTGAACTTGTAGTTCACTATGAACTTGTTGAGTGGCGACAAGTCCAGAATGACTCTGAGTTTCCCCGAGTCCTTCTTGGGAACACAAAACAGCCTCCCTTGGAATTTGATGGACTTTACCCTCCGGATCACATTTTTCTCCAACAGTTCTTGAATGTACTCCTCCAAAACGGGGGTGGAGTGTTGGAAAAATCGAGGGCACGGGGGCGGAGTGCTGTGCCAGCTCCAGCCGAGTCCATTTTTGAGCAGGCTGTGGGCCCAGGGATCGAAGGTCCACCGATCCCGAAAGTTCTGAAGTCTCCCTCCTACCAGCATCATCTCACTTTGATTGCTGTCCAGCAGTCTTGCCTCCCTGACCGCGACCACCTTTGAATCCCCTTCCCCTTGAGGGGCGTCTAGACGAGCCTCTGGCTGCTCCTCTAGGCTTGGCTCGAAAGGTAGTGCACTGCCCTTCGAACGCCGGGTTAAATGCCGGGGATTGCGATGACACGGCCTGGGGCACCCATTGGAAGGTGGTCGGGGCTTGGGCCACCATCTGGGGCACTGAAGGCAAAGCCAACTGCTGCTGCTGTTGTCGTTGCTGCTTAAAAGGCTTGGCTGGCCGGGGAGGTAGCCTAGATCTCTTCGTCTTCCCTTTCGGTTGAGGACCCTCGTCAGGGGAAGACTTCCTCTTGAGGGACAGGCCCCACTTCAGGAGAAGATTTCTGTTCTCCGTGGCGGCCTTGTCCACCACCTCCTTGACTACATCATTAGGGAAAAGGTCCTTGCCCCAAATGTTGGAGGAGATCAGTTTCCTTGGCTCGTGCCTCACTGTAGCCGAAGCGAACACAAACTCTCTACAGGCCCTCCTCGCCTTGACGAAGCTATAGAGGTCATTTGTCACCGTGGCCAGATGGGTCTTGGCCACCACCATAAACATCTCGTGGACCTTGGGGTCGCTCGCCATTGTCTCAAGAGTTGTCTGGAGAGACATCGAGGCCGCCAAACGTTCCTTCGTCTCAAGCTCCCTCCGCAGAAGGAAGTCAGACAGCTTAGGGAGGTTCTCGCCGAACTGCCGTCCGGCAATATCGGCGTCCAACTTCCCGACCGAAAAGGTAAGATGGACATCTTTCCAGTCCTTGTTGTCCATCGGCAGGGCTAGAGACAAGGGCTTACACTCCTCCAGGGAGGGGCATGGCTTGCCAGCCTCAACTGCCTTCAGAACGGCCGCGAACCCTTTCTGCAGAAAGGGGAAAGCTCTAGCGGGAGAGGATACGAAGGAAGGGCGCTTCTTACTCAAAGCAGCAACTTTCGAGTTCGAGAAGCCCCTCTCCTTCATCGCAGATGACAACAACGCTTGAGCCTTGGCGTGGTCAAACACGATCACCTCCTTCGGCTCCGTCTCCTCCTTCGAGGCCGGCTCCTTCTTCAGACGGACGTAACAGTCCGGGTACGCCCCTTTGCTGGGCCAGAATTCCACCTCCTCAAGGGGAACTGAACCCAGCTTCTCCGACATAACGATCTTCCCGACCGTCATCGGCATGTGCTCAGCATATCTCCACGGGTTAGCATCTGAGCACACAGGAAGGTCTTTCACGTTGAGCTTTTTCTGGGGCCCACGTGAAGCTGTAAGTCTCTGCATCTGCAGTTCCATTGCAGCCGCCTTCTCACTATTCTCCTTCTGCATCTGTTGGATCATACCAACGATGGAGGAGAGAGCCTGTCCCAGCTCTGGTGGAAGAGCGGACGAAGTTGAGGGAACAGGTTCAGGGGTCTGAACCGGAGCGGCCGACGGTTCGACAACCTCTTCCTCTTCGGTGCCTGGAGCCTGATCTTCGTCCTGGCCCCCTGCCAGGAGGTCCTCTTCCAGACGTTCGGATACGTCCGACATCCTGTCATCCAGCTGAATGTCCTGCATGGCGTCCGCCACTTCAGCATCCACTGGGATCTCGACTAGAGGGATCTCCGGCCGAGGCTGGGGGATGACTGCATCAGATGAAGCCCTGGGAAAGAGGTAAGCCCTCATCTTCTCGCTGGGAAGATAAGGTCCGGAGGTGTTCTTCTGGAACCCCCTTACCCAGGTACGAAGCTTCTCCCTCGCTGCATCCCTTGACTCCGTCGTCCTAGGGGAATCAAAAGCCTCAATTACCAGGTTAGTACATGAACATACCTGAGGGTCCCAGTAACGGAGATCATCCTTGGAGGCTGCGCAAGCTGCGTGCCTCCTACACAAATCATGTCCGCAGAATTTCTTGCTGCGGACGTTGCAGAAGACGCTACCGCACTTCGGATGTTCCTCCTGTAAAAGAAGAAAAATTTCCATGAATATCAGGTGAACTGCATATCGCATGTATATATATTAACATATGAAAATAGAAAAGGAAGACACACACTTGTGTTTCCCACACAGTCAATTGCTGCAGCCTTCCAGATAATAAAATCAAATGGATAGTCTTTTCTAGAGTAACCAAAGCAATATTCCCAAAGGGAATAGGTGTAGCTCACACCTAAAGAATGATTTTAAGATACTGGCTAGTAGACAAGAAAGAACTCACTTTCTATATCTGTAAGGCAACACCAAGGGGCTGTGCAAGGCAACACAAGCATTTTAGAAAACACAGTGTTGTAACATTACCATACTATAGTTTTCTCCCCACAGTATATACTATACTGGGGAATACTGATACAGTATAGGAGGCAATGTGCCGGCCGGCACATACCACAGCTAGATCTAAAGTATACAACTTAAGAACTATAAGGCAGCAGAACTCTGGTTCCGATGCACTTGCCGGCCGGCAGCTACGCTAGGTAGCGCCCGGCTGCCGGCCACCACTCATAGCGGCCGGCAGACGAGGCGAGGTAAAGGCCGGCCGGCAGAGGTATACAACCGATGCCGGCCGGCAGCTACACTAGGTAGCGCCCGGCTGCCGGCCACCACTCATAGCGGCCGGCAGACGAAGCGAGGTAAAGGCTGACCGGCAGAGGTATACAACCGATGCTGGCCGGCAGCAACAGAACCAGAGTACACCGACTACCCGGCTGCCGGCCACCCAGGCCGGCAGTCGGTAGAGAACAACACTAGAAGAAAACAGAATGGATGCCAGGCTAAGAGGCTATACTACCTCAATGCCCAACATACCGAAAGAGTGCCCAAAAGGAAGGCGAGAATCTAATTCAAGCTTCCTAACCACTGCCGACTGGCTCTACAGACAGGCATGGATGAGGGAACAAGGGAGGACCGGGCAGCACTCAAAGCAACAGACCTCTGCCGGCCAGCACACTCTGCCGGCCGGCAGGGGACTAAGTCAACTCTACATCCTAACCTATGCTAGGTACAGATGTAGGAAGACAAACAGTAGTGGAACATTACGGAAAGGAAAGAGGGGAAGGGACAAAGAGGGTCCTACCAACCTTGCAATGGTTAAGGATCACCCACCGCCAAGAAAACTCATCTTAGCCTAAGGGAGATCCGGGGAGGGAGGCCAGCATGCTTGCTACCTCCCACCGAACCAAGGCAAGGAAGGTGTTGCCATTCCCGGGTGAGGGATCTCAACCCCACCATCCGGAACAGCAACAAGGACTAGTCTGATGGGTCACCGAAGAAAGGACTCATATCGTACAGAGACCTTCGAAAGTGACCGAAGGAGGCTAAGCCTCCTAAGTCTGTAACAGTCCAGCGAGGGAGACTCGACCCCAAGCCAAACAAGACAGACTCAGACTAATAACTCTGCTGTTCTGCCCCCTCTCTGAAGCCAGACTTGCTGGAACAGGAAGGAACAGAACACCCTAATATAGTAATATCGAAAGTTAATTCGGATACACCACTAGGGTTAAGCCCAAGCCTTAAACAGAGGGAAAGGGATTGCACACCTTCTCCGAAGAGAAGGGAGCAACCGGGGACAGCAAGAAGGTATACCAAGGCCCCAAGACAACCTAGCTTAGGCACTGGGAGAATCGATTACCTAACTCACCGAAACTCACTCGTATACCATCTTGGAAGAACTCAGCATAATCTTATATGTATAACGTTGCCTAACGCTTCAATAAAATTAAATAAAAACACTTGGAAATCTAAATATCATGCAGGAAGTACAAGGGCCAAACGACTAGGCTACAAGGTCTAGCGTAAGCCACCCTAGGCGAATCCTTCGCCAAGGCACCAATACTAAAAGCATCATACAAGAAATCCTAAATAAGCTAAGCAGCTAAATTTATTAAAGCGAAACAGCTGGGAACGTCGCTCTGGCTAACAAAATAATTCCTATCTAGCGAGCGACAGCGTCCAGGACACCTCCAGCAGGCAACAGCTCTTGTAACAAAGATAACTCTCTTAATCACTTTAAAATTTACCAAGAGCCTACATTTATACATAAAAGAATTGGTACTCAACTTATCGGAGGCAGAAGAAGTTGGAGAAAGCATAAATGCTGAATAAATCCAAGATTTTGGTAGAAACACAGGGAAAAACACCTAAGCTACGCAAAAAGGAATACAGATGGCGTCGCGAGCGGCGCAAGGCACGCTTACAAAACGGGAGAGGAGAGATACATTACGAACGGCTCCTCCCTTTCTTATCGTTTTCGTTTTCTTGCCATTTGACCCCTACGAAGTGTTAACTCTGTTCGGGGTACAGATTGCCATGTGGCGCTTCAAGAATACGTCCGCTGATATTTTGCGATATCCCTGGTTCTTTTATTAGGGATATTCGCTCCAGGAGTTAGAATTCTGGGTACCCTACCTTAAGTTAAATTCTCTGGGAATATCGCCGTAGTTGTAATATACCCAAGGAAGTTACCTAATAGGAACTTCCATCAGGATGACATGGCTCGAGCCCAAAAATGTAGTTATAGCCTAGTTATCCCCCCAAGCCCTAAGAAAACGGTCAGTTTTCTTTACTACTGTATAAAAGTTACGGTACTGTATGTAAAGCATTTGGATCAGTGAAGGTGTATTGTTACCTGTACGTACACCTAAATTAAGGATTGATACTCTGAAAAAAATGTTACAGTTAATTAGTGTAACAAAAAAGTTGAAACTTACCTTTTGATTGAGCTGATGTCTGATAGCGAAGTCGCGGCAGAGGAGGATGGCATAAGGCAGAAAACGTAACAAGTGACAGACTACGTACAGTAATTTACACACTTAACACATTAACACTTAAACTTTACGAAATGAAAAAATGGCAGAAATAATTAACACTTAACATTACGTATGGAAAACTATAAAATTTAAGAAAAAATTGCTTTAACACTTAACGGTAACATAAAACTTAAAATTGAATTTTTTTTTTGCTTTTTTTATAACTACTGTATACGTTTTTCATATTTTCTAAATCTCTTCTACTTCTTCATCACTTTCTTTTTTCTGTTTCTTTTCTTTACTTTCACCTTCTAATTCTTCATCCCTTCCTCTTTTCTGTTTCTTTTCTTCACTTTCACCTTCGTCTTGGCCTACTAATACCGCTGGCCTCTTTAATAAGAAACTATCCATTGAAGCTTGTTTCTGCCTACTTTTCAACACATTTCTAAAATGCGTTAGGCAAACGTCATTGCAGTGTTGAAGCGCACGGTTGGTATAAAGTTTTTCTGGATGTTCCTTTTCGACGTAGTCTGCAATTTTATGGAAACATGCGAGAATTTCCTTAATGTCTGCCGTTTTCAAAGGTGTAACATCCTCCTCATCACCACTAGAGAACTGCTCTTGAACATTACTCACTTGCATCGTCTCCAACTCCTTCAGGTCGTCCGTCGTTAACTCCTCGTGGTGCTCCTCAATAAGTTCTTCTATATCCTTGGCGCTAACTTCCAGCCCCATGGACGTACCAAGATGTACGATGTCAGCCACCTCAGACTGCTGAATGGGTTCAGGATCGTCAACGATCTCGGCTTCGCCTCCAAGCTTCCCGAACCCCTCAAAGTCTCGTGCAGAGACAGCATCAGGCCACAGCTTCCTCCAAGATGAGTTTAGGGTACGCCTCGAAACTTCCTGCCAAGCGAGATCGATGAGTTTGAGGTATATCACGATATTAAAGTGATCTTTCCAGAATTCACGCAGAGTGAGGTTTGTACTCTCTGGGACTTGGAAACATCTCTGGAAGAGATGCTTCGTGTATAATTTTTTAAAATTTGAAATAACTTGCTGGTCCATGGGCTGGAGGAGAGGGGTGGTGTTAGGCGGTAGATATAGGACCTTTATGAAGTAATACTCGGCCAGAAGATATTCCTCGAGGCCAGGAGGGTGAACTGGAGCATTGTCCGACACCAGCAGACATTTCATAGGGAGGCGCTTTTCTTCCAAATATTTTCGGACAGTCGGACCGAAGCAGACATTCACCCACTCAATGAAAAGTTGCCTCGTTACCCAGGCTTTAGCATTCGCCCTCCACATCACGGGAAGGTTCTCCTTGATGATTTTGTGGGCTTTGAAGGCTCGGGGATTTTCTGAATGGTACACCAGCAGGGGCTTTATCTTGCAGTCCCCACTGGCGTTTGCACAAAAAGCAATGGTAAGCCTGTCCTTCATTGGCTTATGTCCGGGTAGCCTCTTCTCCTCCGCCGTGATGAACGTCCGACGAGGCATTTTCTTCAAAAAAAATCCAGTTTCGTCGCAATTGAAAACTTGCTGCGAACCGTAGCCTTTCTGCAGATTCAACTCGTCGAACATTTTAACAAAGGCTTCGGCGGCCTTCGTGTCCGAGCTGGCTGCCTCCCCATGCTGTATCACTGAATGAATGCCAGTCTTTTTCTTGAATTTCTCGAACCACCCCCGAGAAGCCTTGAACTCTGGGGGTTCCTGCTGGGATGTTCCTTCTCCTGCCCCTTCTTCGGCCTGAGAACGCACGAGATCACCGAAAATGGCGGAGGCCTTCTGGCAAATTGTAGTCTCAGTGATGGTGTCTCCTGAGATCTCTTTGTCCTTGATCCACACAAGCAGCAGCCTTTCCATCTCGTCATGCACGTGGGTTCTCTTGTTGGAGAAAATAGTGACGCCCTTAGAAGGTGTCGCTGCTTTGATGGCCGCCTTCTGCTTCAGGATGGTGCCTATCGTAGATGGATTCCGGCCATACTCCTTGGCGATCGCACTTAAACGCATGCCAGACTCGTACTTTTTTTACGATTTCAAGTTTCGTCTCCATCGAGAGCATAGTCTTCTTCTTCTTTCCTTCGGCAACATTCTTGGGACCCATGGCTACAGTAATGCGTAATATAATACACTACGTACGTTATATACAGCATTATGTATAGTAAACACTAATACAGTACAGTGCACAGTAACGAATGTTTAATAACGATAACACGTGGCGTCCGAATGTACTGTATATTAACACTACGTCAAACAAGCGAAAGCACACAATGTCTGTTAACGATACCGCGGTCGGAACGAAAAGAGAGAGAGAGAGATGAACGCCTGTGCGTAAGCAAGCTGGGATAGTTGCCGACCAATAGGAAAGCAGGATCTTATGGCGTCAGCTAGCATCTGAGTAGGGAGATAACCAATGGGTGAGCGGGAGGCTGTAAGTGAGTCTACCCAAGTTCAAAGTCTGGCGGCACGCGCTTTTTAAAATTACTCTCGGCGAAGAGTTGGGATCTCGTAAGGTTTTCGTATCCTGAAATTTTATTCGTATACTGGGGCATAAAAATCTTCGAATCACTTTCCGTATCCTGAATTTTTCGTAAACAGAAACTTTCGTATCCAGAGGTATCACTGTATTTAAAAATTATATTTTCAATTTAAAATAAATTTTTGAATATACTTACCCGGTGGATATATATAATTATAGTCCCTCCCTTCCGCCCCTCTAGAGACCCTACGGGCTGAGAAGAACTAGATGGTATCGGAATATGTTTAGTATCCTGCCGACAGTTGGCGCTAGTGTACACCCAGCCAACCAGCATAGTGATCGCCCGCGAGTTTTGAATCTGCCGACCGTCGAGACGTTAGCTTCATATATATCCACTAAGTAAGTATATTCAAAAATTTATTTTAAATTGAAAATATAATTTTTTCCCAGTTCTTTCGCTATATCGGATATCATGTCGCAATTTTAAGCTTCTTCTACCTCTGGAAAGTTGAGTACCCACCTCTTATATCATATAAATGCAGCTCTAGCCGTAAAGTAACATTCTTCTCGAAATAATTAGGGATTTGCTTTTGTGGCAGAGCTCTTGCCTAGACCAGAGGTGCCTCGGCGCTGTCGTTCACAACGCATGCTTTATTTAGTTAGCCAGAACAACCTTCCCGATTTTATAGCTTCTATCTAATTAGCTATTTAGTCTTCATTGCTAGGAATTAGTTATATTATGCCGTTAGCACTCCTTAGTTTCGGCGTATGCAAAGCCGATTTACTGTTCCTAGGCCCCCTAGCCTAGATGCCCTAATACAAGAGAAGCTATGAGACCAGGTCGGTCGTTCTGGCTAACTAAATAAAGCATGCATTGCGAACGACAGCGCCGAGACACCTCCGGTCTAGGCAAACGCTCTGCCACGAAAGCAAATCCCTATTTATTTCGAGAGAAACGTTACTTTATGGCTAGAACTGCATTAATACAATAAAGGAGGTGAATACTCAACTTTCCAGAGGGAGAAGAAGCTGAAGATTGCGACATGATAACCGATATAGCGAAAGAACTGGGAAAAAACACCTGGTCAGGACGCTACAGCGAAAAGGAATGAAATGGCGGGCGGATGCTACGTCATCCAAGATGGCAACAGGTATGACGTCATCTAAGTGCCCATAACAGTAACGGAGGAGGAGAACTTTGTAACGGCTCCTCCCATATCTTGCTACTTATTCCCCCTCGAAGCGTAAACACTATGTGGGGTGTAGATAGTTATGTGCCGTGTCAAGAAAGATATTCGCGCCAGAAGTTAGAATTCTGGAAACCTTTAGTTTAATTCTCTGGGAATATCCACTGTAGTCAAATATACCCTAGGAAACTACTCAAGGAACCTTTCATCAGGAGGACATGGCTATCTCACCCTAAAATAGATTTTTTGCTTCACTCAAAATCCGTTTTGGATTGCATATGATTTCCTCTTCCATGATCGTATACCAAGAGTTTCGATGAATCAGGTAGTCGATCTCTATGCCACTAGGCTAGTAGTCTAGTGGCTTTAGTATACTTTCACACATCCCCGGTTACCTTTACGTATAAGGTAATCTCTTCCTCCCTCTGCGGGTAACCCACGGTTACAATCCTAGCCGTTCCTGCCCTGAATTGTCATTCGGGTAAGGTTAGGCTAGGGTATTTCTGCCCCTTTCAGAACCTCAGAGTACCTGTCGTGTGCCTCTAGCTCCCCCATAGGATGAATGTATTCTCCTATTGGACGTGGTTGATAGGCATAGGGGACCTTGCCCCCCTAAACTGCACTTGAAGGGGTCTGAGATCCCCTTCTCCCTGTAATCTAGCGACTAGTCCTGTGTTTGGAGATGTGGGGCTGAAGGATATGAATATCCTTTGGCGTAGCTTAGGCTAGCATGGGAATTCTGTTTCTTTATAGTTTAGGACAGCTTGATGATGCCAGTCCCTTTACGACACTAGCCCTCCCTAGGCTGGAGAATGTACTCTCCCTATACCTAGGATGACGTTAGTACCGAAAAAGAGTTCCCTTGTTGTCTAACGAGGGCGGCTCACACCGGCTCCTCACCCTCTCCTCCCAGGACCCTTTTCCCCTACCCCTCTCTGTCCTTTGGTGTACCGCTGTCCGCCGAGCTACAATCCCATCTAGTGCCGGCGGGTTGTAGGGCCAGCCCGGTCTTTTGCCTGTTGGGTCTAACCGTTCAGCTTCCCTCTTGCATACCACGCTACGGGATTGCTGTTTCGGCGAGCCTAACTGCCGGCAGAGACCCCCTCGTGACCTTAGAGTGTTCGTCAGTCCTCCCTTTTATCTGTTACCGGCATGGCTGCGGATGGATGGAAGCCTGATCACTAACATGCTCTCCCCTTCCATTTGAACCCTCTTTCTAGAGAAAAGCAGAGTCGGAGTGGCTTGCTGCCACCTCTTCACCTCCATTCATTCATTGCTTTCTCTCTCTCTATGGGCTAGTACTGTCGACTACGTTGACTGTCGGTCACCAGCCCTGCTGGCAGTGTAGTGGTTTGTGGACTGTGGCCAAAGGTAGCACCCAAACTGCCTAGTATCCGAATGCCGACCACAACCCGACGTTCACTACACAACAAACATACAACGATGGAATACCCAAACACCTAAGTAACAGTTCAACAGACCGGAGTACTGGGCACCACCCCTTGATTTATACTGGGCAAGGGGACCCAGCTAGGATCTTTCTTCCCTCCTAAAATCCCTTTCCTTGTGCTAGCTGGATTAACAGGTAAGATGACCGTTGATTCATTTCTGGGAAATCAGTAGAGTATTGTATAATAGCTCTATATTCTTTAGGTAAGATGGTTTTAAGCTCAAGAAAAAATGTTAGAACATTAGGTGAAAGGAAATATTGTTTGTACTGATAACTGGACACAGTGTGGGAAAATAAGTTTTAAATAACTTGACTAAAGAAAGCAGAGGCTGAGGAAAGGACATCATAGTGAGAGGTTCTGAAATGGAGTGCTGTATTCATCAAAACAAGCAAAAAAAAATATTTATTTGTAAATGAAACACAAAACTATTAGGAATACATTAATATATCAATTAAAATAATCAAAAGCAAAATTAACATCCCTTTTGCATATTGTACCAGCAAGAGAAAAATTCTAAGCTACATGCAAGATATACCACTACACAGTTACAAAACGGAACTTCAAAATCCTAACAAAACTATGACTGCAGAACCTGAGAATTTGAAAGACTTAGAAATATTAGGATTCTCAACATAGCCTCCAAAACAAAAAAAGAAACATTTCTTCAGAACTAAGCTTAAAGGAGAACCCCGCAATACTATAGTTTTATAACATCGGTAATGACCAGTAATAAACTTGAACACTTACTATCTAATGAACCATCTATAAAGAACATATAACGGTGAAAAATACAGTACCAAAATAATTTTCCCTAAATCAATACTGTCCTCATCAATCTCCCGTCCACCATCGGGCTGCAAAGTCACTTAAACAATCCTAAATTCTGAACAGTACGGCCGCATACAATGCTGTGCAGGTCTCTGCGGGCCCAATTTAACAATACTTGAACAGTCATTCTCCGCCTAACATATGAATTCACTCCTTGGGCCTCCGACCAAATATGCCATTTCAATAGCTTCTGTTATCTATTAATGTTTATGACACACACTCATATAGCAACACAGTAGCTTACTTCTAGTTACAAGGCAAGTTATATGGATACAGATCAGCATCACAGACTACTACACACTGGTAACAGGCAATGATCAACCTTCATTGTTCTATGTTTTGCGATACATTGGATTCCAGGGACGGATGTACTCACTCTTTTCTATATACATACAGTAGTGTGCATGATAATCTCCCCTTACACTCCCTACTGAGTGTAGGGGCTGATGTCAATACCTGGAAAGGAACAATAACAAATTAAGACTTTTTGGAAAGAGGGGCTTGAGGGATATAAAAAAAAACTACAATATAAATAAAAAAATGACAAATTCGTAGATAATTTGTATTTTTCCTACCTATACAAACTTTAGCTATTTAATAGGGGTATTACTTTCGGCGTAGCTGGAATGACGAGCCATTAAAATTTAACAAGGATTTACTACCCACACCGCTAGTTAGTGGGGGTAGGGGAGGGCAGCTTGCTACCTCCCCCCCTCACACACACCTGTGCTTGAGCTCACTTTGCTTGGAGATAGGACTTCAAGGGGGATAGGGCTGGCGGGCAAGTTTGGTTAAATAGCTAAGGTTTGTATAGTTAGGAAAAATACAAATTATCTACAAATTTGTCATTTGTTCCGTAACTGGAATACAAACCACACTATTTAATAGGGGTGACTTACCCATTAGGAAGGGTGGACATCACAGCCAGTCTGGCTTTTTGGCTTTGTCCGGGGGCTCGTTATTTGAGTGTGTAAGCACCCAAAAAATAAGGAGTCCCTGCACCTCTCTAGAACCTTGCTACGCAAGGACTGCGGCCTACCCAAGCTGTGTGTGAAGGTATGAAGAAGTGTGACTCGTCCTAGGAAGTTGTTCTGAAGTTCTTTAGATGGAAACTTGTAGATTAGGACTTTCCCAATACCACCTCGTCAGGGTATGGGGACGTAACAGTATTAATCTTAATACTAGGAACACAAGGAAGTATGGTTTACCTGCAGTGGTTTGAGGTCAGCTATGCAGAGAACCCAGGATGCTGCTTTCCCCAAGAGAGGGGATGATGAAGAAAAGAATAAGGGCCAGTCAAACCTTTTCATTCATGCAGACTAAAACCGGGTAACAATGCCCTCAACCTTCTGCTACTTGTCCAATAAGGAGCTTGAGGTTTTAAACCAGCTGTTGTGCAGCCACCACAGGGCCAATAGAGAACGTATCGAGCCTCCTGTGGGTCACGTATTGCAGGTAGTAGCTGTGAAGGTTGTTTGACATTTCCACCCCCACCCCCAGATGCTGAAGCCTTAATGAGGATGGGGGTCTTAGGGATTAGCAGCTGGGCTCTAATGAACAGTGGGAACTACTTCCCATTGGACCTCGGTGCCCAGCTGTCGATCCAACTAAATCAGTCAGCACTTTCTCTTTTGCTTTTGATTATTTCTTTTTTCTCCCATCTCTTCCTTTTGGGCTCGATATTATTGACGACTTTGGCATGTTCGATTTTACTTTGGATGCTGCTTTGGATTTGGCAGTGTGTGGGATGGACTGCATTCCAACTCAACCCGTGCCAATTTAGACGCCATCACCCTCTGGCAGACCCCATTGGGTGCAGACCAAGTCTGTTAAGAGTCGGGCTCCAGTGATCCGGTTTTAAGTCACCCATATTTGCGGGTAATGGGTGACGCCAGGCATTGGAGTCGACGGTGGGAGGGGCTAACTACCCCACTGACCAGTGTACGCCCACCTTAAGAGAGGCAGCCCCTCTCTAATAGAGGACTGGTCCCCGCTGAAGCCTCTTCTCGTGTTGGGCCATATGGGATAGGAGGACTGACATCCTCCGATAAGAGGTGGATAACCTGGCTTGCTCACAACCAAAAAACCCACCCCTCTGTTGACGACCTGGAAAATACAAACATGGACCTCGGTACAGACAGCTCCAACTCAGGTTCTAACATTGTAACGTTAGAGCCTTATTCACGTCATGTGAATAATAAAACGCTAGAGAAGAAGAGAGAGAGAGTGAAAAATGATGACAGTACAGAAAGATATAGAAAAGTAGAAGTATTACCTGGTCACTATGAAGTAGTGAATTATGAAAATTTTTTTATCTTGGAATTTGAAAATGGAAGAAATGAGCGTATAAATGTTTTTAAAGCTAATAGGGAAATAGTTACTTTATGTGGAGGGCAGCCAAAAGTTTTACCCCAGGGAAATGGAAGTCTCTTGATAGAGACACTGTCCCCATTACAAGGTGAAAGGTTAAAAACACTTACAACATTGAATGGTCATAGCGTAAAATGCGTTTCGCACCCTACTTTCAACCAGAGTAGAGGTGTGATATATGCTCCAGAATTGTTGGATATAGAGGAAAAAGAAATAGAGGATGAACTGAAAAATCAAGGAATAGTTAAAGTAGTCAGAATGAGAAAGAGAGTTGGAGAACAACGTATCCCTCTTGCTACTCTGATTATAACATTTGATCAATGCCGATTACCAAATGTTATAAAAGCTGGTTGGCTATCTTTGAAGGTAAAACCATATATCCCGTCACCATTGCGATGCTATCATTGCCAAAGGTATGGCCATTTTAGCCAGAAATGTAAAGAAAAACTAAACAATAAGCCAGCTGTTTGTGCCAACTGTGGAAAAGTAGTCATGGAGTATGCATAGAAAACCCTAATTGCATACATTGTGGGGAAGCACACCCAGCTATATCTAAAAGCTGTGTAAAGTTTATTTTTGAAAAAGAAATCCAGGCCATTAGGACCATGGAAAGGGTTACTTTTAAAGAGGCTCGTAAAAGAGCTCTTGAAAAGCAAATAAGACCAGGGCAACCTTTTTCAATGGTTCTGAAGAAAAACTTGCCAAACCACACAGACGAAAATTATATCTCTACTTCTAAGATAAAGAAACAAATGAAAGTAGTTAAAGAGGTTGAAAGTCCCATCGAAAATCTATATCCAGAAATTGTAGAAAAATCAAAACGGATACTTAAAGAACTGAAAATTATTCAAAAGCCAACTACTCCGATTTTACACAATAGTACAAACCTGTCACAGGCCGTTTCCTTGCCTGATCTGGTGGAGGTTGCACTTGAAACCAATTTACCTGGTGAACCCGTAGTGGGGAAGGTGCAAAAACCTGACAGATCACAACCTTTTAATCGAAAAAGAGAGAGACCTCCATCTCTCTCGCCTCCTACCATAAGAAACATTAAAGTCACGACTTCCAATAAATATGATATCTTGTCTGCTGATGTTTCTGAACAACTAGAAGGTAAATTGAACCAATCAGAAATTCAAGTTGAGGTCCACCATCCTCCTCAACAATTAGATCAAAAGGACACAAAGAAAAAGAGAAACAAAACCCACTATATCAAGATCCTCTCTAGAGTTACCTCCGGGAAATATTGTTAGATCAAATATTGCCAATGGGAAGACTTCATCTAAGGTGTCTTCCAAAAAATAAACCATAGTTTTTTCCTCCATTCTGCAATGGAATTGCCAGGGTTTAAGGGCGAAATATGAACAACTTAAGCTCCTCATACGTGAGCACTCCCCTATAACAGTATGTCTACAAGAAAGCAAGCTCGATGCTAATACTCCTTGTCCCAGAGAGTATGTTAGCTATAGGACACCATATGATCAACGAGCAGGGAGCCATGGGGGAAGTCTTATATACGTTCGTCGAGATGTTCCCCAAATATCTTTGTCTATCTGTACCCCTCTGCAGGCAGTGGCTGTACAGATTGATATAGGGAGAAAATACACAATCTGTTCTCTTTACTTGCCTCCAAATGATAACATCTCATATGATAATATAGTAGAGGTGATTAAACAACTCCCACAACCCTTTCTCTTACTAGGAGACCTTAATAGTAGACATCCTTTATGGGGTGATGTTTTAGCAAATGCAAAGGGTAATATTATATCGTCAATTTTGGAGAATGAAGATGTCGGACTCCTCAATACAGGAGAGCCCACACATTTTCATGTACAGACAGGTACCTTGTCCTGCATTGACCTATCAGTTGCAAGCTCTAACTGTCTTCTCAGTTTTAATTGGAGAACATTAGATGATTGGCTTACTAGTGATCATGCACCAATCATTATAAACACCAACAATGGTCCACCTTTACAAAGATCGCCTCGATGGAATCTTGATAAGGCGGACTGGAATAGATTTCGGGAGTTAAGTGAAATTGAAGGAAATGCAGAACAGTTTGAAAGTGTTGATGATGCCATAGACTTACTTAATGGAACTCTTCACACAGCAGGAGTGAATTCAATTCCCAAAACAACTGGGATATTCAGACGACGACCAGTCCCCTGGTGGTCATCAGAACTAACTGCCATGCACAGAGTCACAAGAAAGTCTTTAACTCGATTGCGCATGCACCGTAATGAGGAGAATTTAGTCATATACAAGAAATGTAGAGCACAGTTCCGCCGTGCCATGAAAGAAGCTAGGCGCCAGTGTTGGATGTCATTTGTTTCCTCCATTAACAGTAGAACACCAACATCATCTGTGTGGAGGAAAGTGAAAAAGATAGCAGGCAAATTCACCCCAAACCCACCACCAGTGTTAAGGGTAAATGATCAGTATATGACTGGAGCAACCGAAGTTAGCAATGCCCTGGCTGACCATTTCTCAAAGGTATCATGCAAGCGTGAAGCAGCTCCTGGTCACCAGTATAGGAGCAATGAAGAAAAGAAAGTTTTAAACTTCACAACAAGAAAGCAAGAGTCATACAATTCTCCTTTTACTGAAAGAGAATTTGATTCTGCTCTTGCTACTTGTAACGATACAGCCCCTGGACCCGATGGAATTCCATATGCAATGATTAAACATGTACCTTTTAATACAAAGTTATTTATTTTAAGCATTTTTAATAGAATATGGCATGATCATAGTTATCCAAGTGTTTGGGAACTAGCCATTATTTTAGCCTTTTTAAAACCCGGTAAGGACAAGTTTTTAGCAACAAACTACCGACCTATTGCATTGACATCTTGTTTATGTAAAATCATGGAGAAGATGGTCAATGCAAGACTGATTTGGTACCTTGAAAAGAAGAATATCTTATCACCCATTCAATGTGGATTCAGGAAAATGCACTCAACGACTGATGTGCTGATACAACTTGAGTCCTCCATTTGTGAAGCCTTTGCTTCCAAACAGCACCATGTGACAGTCTTTTTTTATCTTAAAAAGGCATATGATACCACATGGAGATACGGTATACTTAAAAGAATCCATGAGTGCGGATTGAGAGGTGAGCTACCACTATTCATCCAGTCATTTCTTTCACATAGAGTTTTCCAAATGAGAGTTGGGGAAGCTCTATCACAGAGTAAATGCCAGGAAGAAGGAGTTCCTCAGGGGAGTGTGCTGAGTGTAACCCTTTTTGCACTAGCAATTAATGGGATATCCTCAGTCATTCCTCGGGATGTTCTCGCAACATTATTTGTGGATGATCTCTCCATATCATTTGCTGGGGCCAGAATGGCAATGGTTGAGAGAAAAATCCAACTCTAGATTGATAAAATTATCCATTGGGCCGACATGAATGGATTTAAGTTCTCGATAAGTAAAACTACTATTGTCCATTTCTGTCGTATACGGGGAGTACATCCAGACCCGGATATATACATCAAAGGTCAACGGATCCCATGTGCAAGTGAAGCAAAATTTTTAGGGTTGATATTTGATTGTAGGCTTACATGGGTTTCTCACTTAAAAGCATTAAAAGCTAAATGTGTTGAAGCTATGAATCTTTTAAAAATATTGTCCCATACATCATGGGGGGCAGACCGCAATACAATTTTAAAATTATATAAGGCCTTGATATTTTCCAAAATTAGTTATGGATGCGAAATATACTCCTCAGCAACCCCAAGCCGGTTAAAAATACTAGATTCAATACATCATGCTAGCATTAGATTGTCCACAGGAGCCTTTAGAACCTCCCCTATCACAAGTCTCCTTGCTGATGCTGGGGAGTTGCCTCTGGACCTTTACCTAATGTCCTCTATTATTCGGTATTGGTTTAGATTGCAAAGACTCCCTAATTCTTCAGCCTTTCAGACTGCAAGCCTTGTAAGGCACTCAACCTACTTTGAGTTGCACCCAAAATCTCCTCAACCTTTTGGGTTTCGGGTTAAACAATTATTAAACAATCTGGATATAATTAGAAATAAGGTGCTTCCATTCAAGGTATCATCAACGCCTCCATGGAAATTACCTGACATATCTTTTTGTAGATACTTTATTGGAGTTAAGAAGAATTTAACTGACTTAGAATCCAGGTCTCTTTTTATGGAACATGTTGAAGAACATAGAGGATCAACTTTTATATATACTGATGGCTCCAAATCTGATGCTGGCGTTTGATTTGGAGTACATAGTAATGATTTTAATTTTAGAGGTGCACTTCCTCTAACAGCTTTCATATTTACTGCCGAACTGTATGGCATATTAACCGCTATTGAGAAAATAGCTTTGGAAAAGGAGGGTAATTTTACAATTTTTAGTGATGCAAGGAGTGTTCTTCAAGCTTTAGAAGTTTTTAATTCTAGTAACCCTCTAGTTTTAAAGATTTTAGAATGGCTTTTTATTATTGGACGGAAAGGTATAACAGTTCGATTTTGTTGGGTTCCAGCACATGTAGGTGTGTCTGGGAATGAGAAGGCAGATTTACTGGCGAAGAATGCGGCATCCGAGTTGCTACCAAGGAGGTATCCCATTCCATGTAACGATTTCCTACCTTGCATCAAGAAATTGGTTTGTGATAAATGGCAACAGCACTGGGATAGTCAAGATGGCAATAAAATGAGGGAAGTAACAAATATCATATAACCTTGGAGGTATAACATGATACCCCGAAAATGGAAGATGGCTCTTTGTCGTCTCCGTATTGGTCACACTCGGTTGACACACGAGTTTCTGTTGAAGGGCCAACACCAACCGTATTGCGAGGACTGTTTAGTACCTTTAACAGTGAGGCATTTGTTGACCGAATGCCCTAATTTTACTAACTTAAGAAATAGATATCTATTTGAGGCTCGAGGTGAGGATGGCAGGTTTATCCTTGCCAAGATTCTTGGACATGATGTGTCTTACTATGCGAGCAGAATTTTTAGATTTATTTCAGAAGCAGGTCTTCTGAAAACTATTTAACTATTGTAATGACTTCTTAATTTTTATGGTTTTAATCGAATTCTCTTTTAATTTTCATATAGAGTAAATGGTATCGGCGTCAATGACCTTAGATGTCAGGATGCCAGAAAACTTTCAATCAATCTATCAATCAATCCACACACCCCCCCCTTAAAGAACCTGCTTCATTGAGAAATTTCCTTTGAAGGCCAGGGATGTAGCTATGTCCCTGACATCATGTGCTCTACGGCAACGTGATGGAGGAGGATCTGGAGTCAAGGCCAGGTCAATGACCCTACGAATCCATGCAGAGACGGTGTTCTTGGTGACCCTCCTCTTAGTCCTTCCTGTGCTGACGAATAGTGCTGGCACATGAGGATGGATTGCAGCTGTTCTTTTGAGGTATAGCCTCAAGCTCCTTACTGGGCATTGTAATAGATGGTCTAGGTCATCTGTTACAGAACAGAGACTAGAAATCCGGAAGGAGTCAAATCGAGGATCCGCCACTCCAGGATTCTGAGTCTTGGCAATAAACTCAGGGACGAAGCTGAACGTTAGCTCCCCCCCATCCCCTTGAATGGGCGATGTCATACGAGAGACCATGAAGTTCGCTGACTCGCTTGGCCGAGGCCAAAGCTAGCAGGAATACAGTCTTCCAGGTTAGGTGGTGATGTGATGCCTGGCATAATAGTTCATAGGGAGGTCTCTTAAGAGACTTGTGAACTCGAACCACATTCCATGGGGGAGGTCTCACTTCCGACTGAGGGCAGTTAAGTTCATAACTACTTTGAGTAAGGAAAGTTCTAGCGATGAAGAAATGTCCATTCCTTTCAGCCTGAAGGCAAGACTTAAGGCTGAGCGATAGCCTTTCACTGCCGAGACTGAAAGGTGCATTTCTTCACGCAAATACACAAGGAACTCCGCTATTGTTGGAATAGTGGCATCGAGTGGAGAGATAAACCTTCCACGACACCAACCACCGAAGACTTTCCACTTTGCCTGGTAGACTGCTGCAGAAGACTTTCGCAGGTGTCCAGACATCCTGACAGCATCTTGTGGCGAAAATCCTCTCTCACAGAGAAGATGCTGGATAGTCTCCAGGCGTGAAGTCGTAGTGAACCTACGGCATTGTGGAAGATGTTGGCATGTGGTTGTTTGAGAAGATTGTGTCGTGGCGGAAGTTCTCTTGGTAGCTCCGTTAAGAGTTGCAGAAGGTCCAGGAACCATTCCGCGTGATGCCATAGCGGAGCTATGAGGGTCATTGAAAGATTGACCAATGTTCTGGTCTTGTTGAGTACCCTCCTCCTCAAACAGAACGGGGGAAAGGCGTAAACGTCGATGTTGTCCCACCGTTGTTGGAAAGCATCTTGCCAGAGAGCCTTGGGGTCTGGGACTGGGGAACAGTACAGCCGGAGCCTGAAGTTCAGGGCCATTGCGAAAAGATCTACAGTCGGAGAACCACACAAAGTCAGGACTTTGTTGGCTACTAGATGATCCAAAGACCACTCGGTACTCACTATCTGAAATGCTCTGCTCAGATTGTCGGCGAGCACATTCCTTTTGCCTGGAATGAAGCGTGCCGATAGTGGTATCGAGTGGATTTCAGCCCATCTCAGTATCTCTACTGCTAGATGGGATACTTGCTGCGAAAAAGTACCTCCTAGTTTGTTGATGTAGGCCACTACTGTGGTGTTGTCGCTCATCACCACCACAGAGTGACTTGCCAGGTACTGTTGGAACTGTTCAAGGGCCAGGAAGACGGCCTTCATCTCTAGGAGATTTATATGAAGATACTTTTCTGCCTCTGACCAAAGGCCTGTGGTTGTGTGGTGCAGCACGTGGGCCCCCCACCCTTTCTTTGAAGCGTCCGAAAACAGCATCAAATCCGGGGGGAGGACAAGAAGATCCCCTCCTTTCCGGAGGTTCTCGTCTGCCACCCACCACTGGAGATCTGTCAGTTCTGCAGGTCCCATGGGGATCTGGACATCCGGGGAATCGTAACCTTGATTCCACCGGGACTTGAGTCGCCACTGGAGGGATCTCATCCTGAGGCGACCGTTGGAAACTAGACAAGCCAGCGATGAAAGGTGACCAAGGATACGTAACCACGATTGGGCTGGAAGTTCTTCTCGTCTGAGAAAAGGACATGCGACCTTCCTCAGCCTTGCTATCCTGTCGTCTGATGGGAAGGCTTTGTGGAGATTGGTGTCTATAATCATGCCTAGGTACTGTATACCAGTTTTTGAGTGGGAAGCAGTGAGGACTTCGAGATTTACCATGATCCCCAGATCTTGGCAAAGTCTCGGAAGTTTGTCTCGGTGTTGAAGAAGGGATGACACCAAGTCTGCTAGGATTAACCTGTTGTCCAGATAACAGAGGAGACGGATGCCAAACCTGTGTGCTCACGATGATATGAGGGTGAAAACACTGGTGAAAACTTGAGGTGCTGTGGAGAGACCGAAGCACAGCACCTTGAACTGGTACCTTTTGTTGTCTAGGCTGAATCTTAAGTACTTCCTTGTAGACGGATGGACTGGGATCTGGAAGTACGCGTCCTTCAAATCCAGAGTACACATGAAGTCTTGCGGTCTTACTGCTAGTCTGACCGTGTGCGCCGTCTCCATGCTGAACGGAGTTTGTTTTACAAACCTGTTCAGAGTTGAGAGGTCGATGACTGGTCTCCAGGCTCCAGGCGCCTTCTTTACAAGAAAGTCTACTGAAGCAGCCTGGAGATTCGTTGAGGACCTCTTGGAGAGCGCTCTTCTTCAACAGGGTCTGGACTTCTGCCCGAAGGGCTTGCCCCCTTGCCGATCCCATGGCAAGGGAGCTCAATGACACTGGATTCGTCGTCAGGGGAGGTAGAGATGTTATGAACGGGACGCGATATCCTTGACTGATCATGGAAATCGTCCAGGAATCGGCCCCGAGTTGCTTCCACTCGTATGAGCAACTTTGTAGGCATCCCCCCGTTGGTGGACATGCAGGGGGACTGCCTATCCTAGCGTTTACGGCCTCGGCTGCTCCCTCTAGGATTCTTGCCTCCCCTGGAGGACTTTTTGCCTTTCCTATCCTTGACAGGAAAGGGCTTAGACACCACGGTCTTCGCTGCTGTCGTCGTTTTAGCGGTCTTGGCTGGACGGGACTGCTGGGGTGCTGGAGGCTTATAGGGCTTAGATGGTAAAGCCCTATGAAGGAGGGAGTCTTGATGAGACTTCTTCCACCTCTCAGCGGCCTGTTCCACATCCTTAGGCTCAAACGGGATGGATCCCTCTAAAGAGGAATGTCTGTGCCTATTGATCTCGGTGCTAGGGACCATCTGATGGAATCTCTCACCTACCGCATCCTGAAGTTTCAGGATGGTGTTTGCCCACAACTTCGAGACTTGGTGGGCCAGAAACTCGATCGTGCGAGTACTTAAGAGAAGGAAATTCTCCATAGCTTTCCTAGTACGTTTTTTGGAAAAGTCCTCAGAACGTATCAGGATACCCAAGGTCCCCTACCAGATGTCGAGCCACGAAGTGGCTTGCATAGCACACTTCGCAACTTTCTCCTGGTTAAGGATCTCGGTTGCCGAGAATGAGACCTGCCGGTTGGAGTCTCTCCCTGGTTAGCTCTTCCAACGAGTGGTGAAGCGGAAGAGCTAAACAAGGCTCCTTAAGGATCTCGAAGTACAGTGAACCCTCGCTACTTCGCGGTTCGACCATCGTGGATTCACCACTTCGCAGATTTTTTTCATAACCCATACATATATACATATCGCGGATTTTCCGAAAATTTTGAAAATACCGCGATATCTGAAGACCCCAAATACGATATTTTGTTACCTGTAATTCCATTAATACTGTAATTAGTAATATCTGCTCTTACTGATTGTTCATTGCATTACATATGACATATAATTAAGCACAGAAAGAAATAAAACACAAAAAGAGAATGTGATCATACGATAATTCAATACTGTATACAGTACGTAGTAAAATTAAATCGAACATGAAACGCAAATCAGATGCAGTCATACCATATTAGAATGGTGTAAGGCTGCTGTTGGCTACTACTGTACTACAAATGTAATGGATGTGCTTCTTTTCCATGAATCTTTTGTATGTATACGTACGTAGTACTGCATCCAATAATATTCTTTGTTGCAAAAATCACATTTCGAATAAGCGTACGAGAGAGAGAGAGAGAGAGAGAGAGAGAGAGAGAGAGAGAGAGAGAGAGAGAGAGAGAGAGAGACACACACACACACACATCCTACAACAAAAGCGTAAAAGAGCGTGCGTAAAGCTATTATTATTATTATTAGTTATTATTATTATTAGTATTGTTGTTGTTATTAAAATTATTATTGTTATTATTATTATTATTATCATTATTATTATTATTACTATTATTACAATATCATTATCTATTATTATTATTGTTATTATTATTATTACTGTACAGTATACTGTACGCAGGGTATCTTGTACTTTGAATTGGTAACCTACGTAGCATATAAGACGGGTTGTGATTGGTTCAAGCGCTGATAGATGACGAATCAGAACCCAAGCTTTGTAATCTAGCCTGTGATTGGTGTTTTGACTGCTTCTCCAACCCGCAGCATCTCCCGCCGTATCGCTGTGTAGATGTTGCTAAGTTATTGTGAACTTTAATCTGTGCTGTGCGTGACTGTTTTAAGTTGAACTTTTTGTTGAACTTTCTCTGTTAAACCCTACTGTACAATGGCTCCCATGCGTTCTGCTTCTACTAAGGCTGGTAGTGAGCCTAAACGCCACCGAAGGATAATGACAATTGCTGAGAAGGTGACGCTTCTCGATAGGTTAAAAGACGGTAGAAGTTTTGCGTCCGCAGCCCGCCATTTTGGAATCAATGAATCCACCGTTCGCTATATCAAGAAGGACGAGGCGAACATTAGAAAGACGGCTGCAATCACCTTTAGCAGATCAGCGAAGCGAGTCGTTACCACGCGTAATAAAACGATTGTATGCATGGAAGGTGCTTTAGCTGTGTGGATTGCCGACTGCCAGAAGAAGAACAGTCTTGGATACGAACACCATCCGAACCAAGGCTTTGAGCTTGTATGAGAATTTTGCGGCAAAGGAACCTCAAGACGATGATGGCGACCATGCTGAAGAAGATGATGATGTAGATGAACCTCAACCAGGGACATCCACTGATTCCCAGCGTCAGAATTAACGTTTTTCCGCCAGCAAAGGATGGTTCGCGAAGTTTCAGAAACGCTTCGCCCTGAAAAGCATTTCCCAGCATGGCGAGGCTGCTTCCGCTGACACTGCCGCTGCTGAAACTTACGTGAACCAGACGTTCAAGAATATTATCGCTGAAGGTGGATACAAGCCGGAACAAGTCTTTAATATGGATGAGACCGGCTTGTTTTGGAAGAGAATGCCGTCGCGAACTTTCCTGTTCAAAGAAGAAGCCAAAGCCTCTGGCTTTAAAGCATTCAAGGATCGCGTTACCCTCGTGATGTGTGGCAATGCTGCTGGATTTTTGCTAAAGCCGGGGCTTATTTATAAATCGAAAAATCCTCGCGCTTTGAAAAATAAAAACAAGAATCTCCTTCCCGTGTACTGGATGCATAATCCAAAAGCATGGATTACGAAGATGCTGACCTCCAACTGGTTCCACCAGTGTTTCATCCCGCAAGTCAGCAAATATCTCGTAGAGAAGGGCTTGCCATTCAAGATCCTTCTCCTTATGGATAACGCTGGTGGACACGCAACTGATCTGTCGCATGAGGCCATTCAGGTCGAGTTCCTACCACCCAACACCACGTCATTAATTCAACCGATGGACCAGGGGGTTATCAGGGCGTTCAAGCCCTCTACACGAAGAATACCTTGGCAGACCTCGTTGCGTGTGTGGATGCTGCCCAAGATGATGAGGATGAAGATTTTAACCTGAAGGCGTACTGGCTGCAGTACACCATAGCCACGTGCCTGAAGAATATTCAGAAGGCACTGCAAGAGATGAAACCTGCAACCGTGAATGCGAGCTGGAAGAAGTTGTGGCCCCAGATTGTTTACGACGACGAGGGATTTACACCTGCTGAGATTCAACACTCTGCAATACGGAAATCTGTGCAGTTGGCTGCCATAATTGGAGGTGACGGGTTTGGCGACATGACGACTGAAGACGTCGACGAGTTGTTGGACTGCCATTCCCAGCCGCTAACTGACGCAGACCTAGAAGACCTGACGAAATCAGCAAGTGAAGAAGAGAGTGAAACGCAGGAAGAGACCCAAGAAAATGTCGAAGAAACGGGCTTAACATTAGAACGGCTTGCCAAGGCCTGCTACCATGCGAAGGAGTTGAAAGAAATGTTGCAAGAGTGGGACGAGGATATGGTTCGGTCTATGCAATTCTCCAACAAGGTCGATGACATCATGACTCCCTACAGGATGCTCTTAGAGCGAAAAAAGAAGCAGCGGCAGCAACTTCCGATCACAATGTTCTTCCAGCCTCGCAAAAAAGAGTCGGTTCCTCCTGCTACTACGCCTTCGGAAGAAATTGAAGAAGTGTCTCAGGAAGAAGTTGAAGAGGTGTCCCAGGAAAAGACACTTCCGTCTGAAGAGACGTAAAATACTACTATCATTGGCTGCACAGTAGAAGACATCATCGGCTTCATCATCATCATTTCTACTGTGCAGCAAATTCATCGCCATCATCATTCAAGTTTTTCTTGAACTTTTTTCGTGGTGAGTACAGTAACAATCTTTATTTTTTACTTTAATATTCTAACATTTTAATATTTGTGCCTGTTTTAGTTTAGTACTGTATGCATTAAGTTAAAGGGAAGGTTTTAAAAGTCTGAAGAGTATACATGTTGTAACGTATCATATTTTTTTTGTTTAAAATTTACATTTACGTACGTAAAACAATCTCTCTCTCTCTCTCTCTCTCTCTCTCTCTCTCTCTCTCTCTCTCTCTCTCTCTCTCTCTCTCTCTCTCTCTCTCATAAATTGTTTTCCTGCTTTGCTACGTACAGTATGTACTGTATGATTTTATATAGATACGGTAAATAATATTTGTAATAACATATTTTCTAAAAGCTTTTACTGTAAATATCATTATTTATCACTTTCATCATGTGCGTTAAATGCCTTCTTTGTTCTGAGCGTGGTTGTTTACTGAGCGTACTTTATGACGCCGTCGTTTCAGGCGGCGTCATAAAGAAAAACATTTCATTTGGAAGTCCTAAGAAAAATTAAGTAAAACATTGGTAATAACAAAATCAACATACTGTACTGAATAATCAATATAATCGATGCAAAAATATACATGTTAAATAAATAGGTAAATATGGTGTCACTACTTCGCGGATTTTCACCTATCGCGGCCGGGTCTGGAACCTATCTACCGCGATAAACGAGGGTTCACTGTACCTCCTCTGCTGTACGCGAGGAGGAGGAAGGAGCTTGGTGGCACTGGAACGGTTGGATGACATCTCTGAGAGCTGTACAGCGATCTTGTCCCTGGTACTCTTAACCCCCCTGAGACCAGGGCAGAGCTGCATTGGTCTTGGAGGGTTTCTGAGTACCGAATACACGGTCCAAGGCCGTGTCCTTGCCCTCTCGAGGAGGGATCTCTGGGTCGGAAAACCCGTTGAGAGCCCTCATTAGAGTCAGAACTTGCCAAAACGCATGTTCTGACTCTTTCTGTTCTCCTCCTGACGTAGGACTTGCAGCGATGTCTCCTGTCCCCATAGGCTCTTCTTGGGGAGAGTCGCAGACGTTCTCCGAGTGGCTAGTTGGCTCCGTCCTAGTCCTTATAGAGGACTTTGGTAATGTCTTAGAGTCCTTAGATTCCTTCCTGGGAAGGATGTAGGACTCTAACATTGATGAAGATGGCAAGTTCCTTCCAGTCCCAACCTGAGAAGACACCTCAGCACGAGGAGGGGGTTTCCCCCATTGGTGCGATGGGGGAAAGTCTCACCTTACGCGATTCCTCTGAGGACGGGAAATCTTCGTCCGACAGGGAAGGAGAGATAGTCTGGGGAACAGAAGGAATCTGCCTCGAAGGCTTGCGTGGAGTCAATTTAGCCCTTGGAGAAGTTACCGCGTCTGGAACTCCTCTTTTCCTCTTCAAAGGGGTAGAAACAGCCAAGGATCTGTGACCTAATTCAGAGAAAACAGAGTTGAACGCCTGTGTAACGGCTCTGATTAGTGCACCGAACCAGGGCTGTTGGCTGACAGATGCGCTGTCAGATGTACCCCTTGAAGGGGAAGGAATTGAAGGATCCCTAGGAGGAGTTCTCGTTGGTGGGTTCGCCTGGAAAGGCTTAGGGATCCTGGACCCCTTTAGATGTTTCGCTTCCGTCACAATGCGCGCTATTATGCGCTTGCGGGGAGGGAATGAGGCGATGGCGACCTTGCTGTGCGTAGCTCAGCAGTCTCGCGCGTGGGAGAATATTGACGCTCGCGCGGGGGAGCGTAATGGTGCTCGCGCAAGGGAGAATACCGAGAATCGCGAGCGGGAGACTGTCGATGCGCGCGCATGGGAGACTGTTGGCGCGTGTGCGGGAGACTATTGGGGAGCGCGCACGGGAAAGTATTCGCGAGCGTGTGGGCGCGCAGGATCAGAGCGTTTTATGCGCGTGCGAGAGTTCGCGTGAGCCTGAACCAGTTGTAGGGCGCACACGCGCAGGAGAAACACTCCTGGTGCGCAGTTGAAGCCTGTGCTGCTCGTGGGCGTGGCTCAGAATGAGGGTACGCAACTGCAGGAGAGGATGGGTGAGGGCGCGCGCGCGTATCCTCATGGGTGCGTGCAGGCGATGGCGAGCGCTGGCGCGATGGCGAAAGCTGGTGCGCAGGCGAGCGCTGGCGTGTGGGAGAAGTCAACCTAGTTGACTTCCCAATACCGCCCAGATCAGAAGATCGTGGGCACGCAGGAGAGATGACAGTTGGGAGTGGGCGCTGGAGATTGCTGGCGTGCAGGAGAGCGCTGACACACAGGTGAGGATTGGCATGCAGCTGGGCGTGGGCGTGTCTGCTCAGGCAAATCCTGGCATGCAGGAGAACATAGGCGCGTATGCTCATGAGTGCGAGCATAGCACGTAGAAGAGCTGGGCTCCTGATGGGATGTATGCACGCGTTGGCGCATACGCCATTGATGCCCTGTATTATTGTTTGTTGACGGGGCCTGACGAGCTACACGAGCGTGAAAGTCAGGTTTCGTTGGTGCGTAGCGTGTATCTGGATCCAAGAAGGGTGATGGCAGGTCGGCAGGTCTGTCGGGTGGAAGGTCGACGTGTCCTTTGAAAGGACGACCTTCCACCGAAGCATATCGCGAACGATCCGCAGAAAGGACCAGGACCACAGGAACAGTCGGTGATCGATGACGAGGCTCCTCTGCGGGGGACTGCAACAAAGATGTTGAACCAAAGAGGCGCCTCCTCCCCGCAGGTGAAGGAAGGCCTCTCTGGCGAAGAGGAAGGCGAGCCTTGCGACGAATGCGCCCTCTGGGGGCCATAGGATCAGGAAGCTGACCTTCTGCAGTCCTCCGGAGGAGTCGTCTCTGTAAGTGAACTCCCCCGAGGGGGAGAAACACCAGCAGGAGAGACTGTTGGACTTAGTTTCTCCCTCGTTGGTTGAACACGACCGGGAGAAACTAAGCCGTCAGCTACCGTAGTGTTTGAAGAGGCAGAGGTGATGGGTGATACCGCATTGGATACCTCTGACACCACAACGTCGACAATCGACAGAGGATCAACCTCTGGCGGAGGCGGCGATTGCTTGACAGCGGCAACCAATCGGATGTTGTCAAGTAAGACCTCCTTGGAGGGCGAACCCTCAAGCCCCAAGGAGGACCAAAGCTGAAAAAGAGGGATTCGCGACAAATCTCCTCCGAGGGGAGAGGTGGAGCTGCTTTGCTAGGGGAAGCAACGCCATCTCTCGAACCCCAAGTTTGATAAGCAGTACAACGGCCTACTCTACCACTCGACAGTCTCTCGAAAGAGACCGACCGAGTGGGAGCTTCGGAGGAGGTTTGTGCAATGGAAGAAGAGGCCTTGGGTTTTTCTCCTTTCAAAGAAACCTTCGAAGGAGAAATATCCCGTTTGGACTTCTTCTTCCGTCACCGCGAAAACTTCTCCCACTGGGAGGTAGACCACTCCCTACACTCACTACACCTGTTATCGCTATCACACTGTTGGCCCCTACAGGAAGGACAAAGGGCGTGAGGATCGGTCTCGACCGCCGACATGAAAGTTCCACAGGGGCGGTTGGGAAATCAAGGGCAGGTACGCATAATAGCAGAGGCCAACTTCACATACAACAGTAAAAGAAAAAGAAAAAAACCATTAATGGCTGCTAATGAAGGCGAGGATGAAAGCGGACACGTCCGACTACCATCCGAGCCGAGAGCAAAGTGAGCTCTTGCACAGGTGTGTGTGTGTGTGAGGGGGGGGGGGGGGTAGCAAGCTACCCTCCCTTACCCCCGCTAACTAGCGGTGTGGGTGTGGGTAGTAATCCCTCGTTAAATTTTAATGGCTCGTCATTTCAGCTACGCCGAAAGTAATACCCCTATTATAAATAGCATGGTTTGTATTCCAGTTACGGAACAAATGTTTTTTTATACACACAAACCATAAAGTTTTCTTAGACACAAAACCTTAGGCCTATACAGTATATTGCATTCCCCCCCATTAGCCCTCAAGCCCATCCAAAAAATGCCTCGTAACTGACAGCAACACCCCACACAAACTCTGTACATTCACGTGAAAAAAAAATTTTACCTTGCAAAAAAAATAAACTCGGTAAAAAGGTAGGATGATCAACTAAAGATTTTTTTTTCATCATCCATCCCTTCAGATACATCTCAAATTATATCAATTTACATTGGGTACAATACATTTTTTCATAACGAAAAGCAATAGGAATAGACAAACTAACAGACAATATGGAGACACCGTACTTAAAAACAAAATTTAGACAAACTAACAGACAATATGGAGACACCGTACTTAAAAACAAAATTTAGACAAACTAACAGACAATATGGAGACACAGTACTTAAAAACAAAATTTAGATTATCGTCTATTCCTCCCAACAATACTCCAATAACATACAACATAATCAATTTCATTATTTTTTACCAGACGTTTCGGTATTACAGGAATACATTCAGGATCTATCAAGAAAAAAATTACATTCATTGCAGTCTAAAATCAATTTAAAGCATACAAAACTCATTGATTTTGGACTACAGGTATTACAAGATTATAAAAATTTATTGAATATTATAACTGTCACGGTCAAAGTCAATTTACCGCGATAATTACAGAAACAGTGACTAAATAAAGATTTTCTCACACCACGTGTCCCATTCTCAGCCTTTTATCTACCCCAAGGTGGAAATTAAAACATGACTAATAAGAAAAAAAAATGAAAAATCTATTTTTGGTTGAGATGGTCATGTCGTCCTGAAGGAAGTTCCTAAAGGGTAGCTTCCTTGGGTATATTACAACTACGGCGATATTCCCAGAGAATTTACCTTAAGGTACCCAGAATTCTAACTCCTGGAGCAAATATCCCTAATAAAAGAACCAGGGATATCGCGAAATATCAAAGGACATATTCTTGACACGCCACAAAGCAAGAAAACTAAAAAACGAGAAAGAAAGGAGAGCCGCTCGTAAGGTACCTCTCCTCTCCCGTTTCATAAGCGTGCATTGCGCCGCTCACGGCGCCATCTGTATTCCTTGTAGCGATACACGAGGTGCTACAGATACTGTACGTAGGGAGGGGTCCTACAGCCCTTTTTTAGAGGAAAAAGGAAGGGCGGGTCCATCAGGACGACATGGCCATCTCACCCAAAAATAGAATTTTCGCTTCGCTCAAAATCAGTTTTTTGGGCTCAAGCCATGTCGTCCTGATGGAAGTATACCAGAGCATTACTGTATCTGTGGATTCTCAAAACGTGCCGTACTCCCAGAAGGTATTTCCTGGCCAACTAGACCTAGAGACCTAAGATGTTACAGTCATACATCTTTACATCTAACCATAGACCATGTTAGTGCTTCCTGCCCCCTACAGGGAAGAGTCATACTAGACTCTGGAAAAGTCTCGAAGAGTACATATACTAATGTATGAATAACAGACAAGCCAATATAGTGGTCTCACTCTATGTCATGTAAAGCATAGTTTGTAAAAGAACCACTGAGTCAATATGAAATATCGACCAGTTCCCCGTTCGATTACTGGATTGGACAAAGGTTTATATCCGGGTAGGAGGAAAACTTGCACATTCGCCACCATCCCCTTAGGGCATGGAGTCCTCCCGCTAGGGGGAAGCATAAACCAATGAAAGATGCTTGCATGAAGGAACAATCTATTAGAATTATCCCAGATAAATATACATAGTAAACGTAATGCTAAATCATTTCAAGTAAAATGACACAGGCGAAGGAGACGCAAGGTTCACAAGAACTAGTTTATTGACAATCAATAAAATAAAACAGGTTAAACAACAATTATACATATATAAGAAGAGGATAACCAATAAATAAGCATAAGCATGATAGTAAACAGAAAACTTGTTTATCTGAAAGAAAACATTAGCGCCACTTTTAACATACCGATGTATCGAAATCATAAAAGTCTGTATTACCAATCAGTTCCATTAGCGTTGGAAATGTGCCAAGTCTGCACTTATGCTTGGTTCACCTTTAAATATGGAACAGACAATGTGGGCACCCTTGTGCCCTAACACTTGGTTTGTAGAACAGTTCGTAACTACACACCCACCCCAGAATTAATCGTCCCAATTAAATTCACTGTTCCTCGCAGAGTTAAACAGCAGGTTTAACGACACTACCCACTGCTACCACAGTCCTCTTCAGTTGCTCCACTTGCTTCGCATAGTGACGAAAGAAAACTCTGGAAGACTTCCAGCCAGTGTATGAGCGAAGATGTTCGAAATCCATACTATTGAAGAAATCTAAGGACAAGGCCACTTTCCTCGGATCGTGACCTGCGGGTGTACTGTCTGGATCCGCTCTGCGAATAAAATAGGTGATTTTCGCCCTAAGTTGTTTCAAGGATAAATTTGACCCTGATGTTTCTCCCCTGAATAGTTGACCACCCCTGAAGTCTGAAGTTCTACGAAGATAGACCTTTAGGCATTCCACTGGACATAGAGATGCATATTCTTTCAGAAGGCAGATTCTCCAGGGACCCCACCTATTGGTGGGTAACTCGTTCTTGGCGAGAAATGTAGGATCCGGAAAAAAGTTCAGTTCTCCCCCATCCAAGAACTGAACACGACCTTCCTCTCTCGAGAGGGTTACAATTTCACTAACCCTGGCCCCCGAAGCGAGTGCAAACAGAAAAATTACTTTTTAGGTCAAATCCTTTAAAGCACACTCCTCATTGTTCAACAGCAAAGAGAAATGAAGAACTTTATCCAAAGACCATGAAATGATCTTCGGAGGTGCTGATGGTCAAGGCCTAGCACAGGCTTTCGGAATTCTATTAAAAATATCGTTAGAGAGGTCGACCTGGAAGGCATATAAAATGGGTCTTGTCAAAGCAGATTTACACGTTGATATTGTGTTGGCTGCTAACCCTTGACCATGGAGTTGATGAAGAAAGATAAGCAGAAGTCCGTCGAGATCTTTTGCGGATTCTTCGCCTTGACAAAGGCCACCCATTTTCTCCACGATGACTCATATTGCCTTCTAGTGGATTTGCACTTATATTCCTCTAGGAAGTCTATACTGTCTTTCGAAATCCCGAAACGTTTTCTCACCGCTAGGGAGAGAAAATCATGAGCTGCAGGTTCCGGGTTTTCTGTGATGAAGCGCAGACAGTCGACTTCTGAACTCGCTGGGTCAGAACTGGATCTGGTAACGGTAGACACTTCAGCCATAGTTCCAATGCCAGAGGGAACCACACGCTGTTCGGCCACTTGTGAGCCACTATTGCCGCTACTCCCTTGAAAGATCTCAGTTTGTTGAGGACCCTCAATAGAAGGTTGTGAGGAGGGAACAGGTAAATCCTGGACCATCTGTTCCAGTCGAGGGACATCGCGTTCGCTGCTTCCGCCAAGGGATCCTCGTACGGGGACACGTAAAGGGGTAACTTCTTGTTGTCTTTCATCACAAAGAGGTCTATCTGCACTTCTCGGACTTGACTCAAGATGAAGGAGAATGATCCTGCGTCTAGGGACCATTCCGACTCTATTGGTGTGAACCTGGATAGAGCGTCCGCTGTCACGTTGCGGACTCCTTGAAGGTGAACTGCCGACAGGTACCACTTCTTCTTTTCCGCCAGTCGAAAGATGGCCAACATCACCTGGTTGAGTGGTGGTGACCTCGATCCTTATCGATTCAAGCATCTCACAATCACCTCGCTGTCCAGTACCAACCTTATGTGGATCGAGCGGCGAGGGGAGACTTTCTTCAAGGTAAGGAGTACTGCCATAGCTTCCAGAAAGTTTATGTGAAACGTCTTGAATAGATTGGACCAAGTTCCTTGGGCCTTCTTCCGATGAGAAAGACCTCCCCACCCCTCCTTCGAGGCGTCTGTATGATTAGTCAACGAGGGGGGAGGTGGCTGAAGAAGCACCAACTTCTTTTGTTTCCGGACTCGGGACCAAGGCCTGAGAAGCGTACGTAGACGAAGCGGTACTGGTCTTATCAGATCTCTTCAAGCGTTTGATGCATAACTTCTCCCAAACTCCGGTTGCATCCTTTAGCTGTGCTCTTAGCACAGGGTCTGTTACTGAGGCAAACTGGAGAGAACCCAGCACTCTCTCCTGTTCGCGTCTTGATATTCTTTCGGAATCCAGAAGTCTCTTGACAGAACCAGCTATCTCCTTCCTCTTCTTCGCTGGGATGGAGAGTTGGTGTGACACTAGGTCCCAGTGGATTCCCAACCACTGGAACTTTTGAGATGGAGAAAGTTGAGACTTTTTTCTGTTGATCTTGAAGCCTAGATGCTCTAGGAACTGAATCACTAGTAGGGAAGCTTGAAAACATTTTGTCTTGGATGCTGCCCACACCAGCCAGTCGTCCAGGTAGGCTACCACCTGGATTCCCTTTAGGCGTAATTGTTTGAGAGCTGCGCTCGCAAGCTTCGTGAAGATCCTTGGGGCTATGTTTAGCCCGAATGGCATGGCTCTGAAGGCGTAGAGTCTTCGATGTAGCTTGAACCCTAGGTAGGGGAAGAGTTGGCAATTGATTGGAACGTGCCAATAGGCGTCTGACAAATCTATGGAGACAGTATATGCCCTCTTGGGCAGTAAGGTCCTTATGTGTTGCAGTGTTAGCATCTTGAAATTGCAGTTCACTATGAACTTGTTGAGTGGCAACAAGTCCAGAATGACTCTGAGTTTTTCTAAGTCCTTCTTGGGAACACAAAACAGCCTCCCTTGGAATTTGATGGACTTTACCCTTCGAATTACCTCTTTTCTCCAAGAGTTCTTGAATGTACTCCTCCAGAACGGGGGTGGAGTGTTGGAAAAATCGAGGGCACGGGGGTGGAGTGCTGTACCAGCTCCAACCCAGTCCATTCTTGAGTAGGCTGTGGGCCCAGGGATCGAAGGTCCACCGATCCCGAAAATTCTGAAGTCTCCCTCCTACCGGTATTATCTCACTTTGGCTGCTGTTGCCCTGAGGTCTTGCCTCCTTGACCGCGACCACCCTGAATCCCCTCCCCCTTGAGGGGCATCTAGACGAACCTCTGGCTGCTCCTCTAGGCTTCGCTCGAAAGGTAGTTTACTGCCCTTCGAACGCTGGGTTAAATGCCGGAGACTGCGTAGTCACGGCTTGGGGTACCCACTGGTACGTGGTCGGGGTTTATGCCACCATCAGGGGCACTGTAGGCAAAGGAAGTTGTTGCTGCTGCTATCTGAATGGCTTGGCTGGCCGAGAGGGTAGCCTAGTCTTCTTAGTCTTCCTCTTTGGTTGGGGACCTCATCCGGGGAAGACTTTCTCTTGAGAGATAGGCCCCACTTCTGGAGAAGGTTTCTATTCTCCGTGGCGGCCTTATCTACAACCTCCTTGACCGCTTCACTAGGGAAGAGGTCTTTGCCCCAAATGCTGGAGGAGATTAGTTTCCTTGGCTCGTGCCTCACCGCACCCGAGGCGAACACGAACTCCCTATAAGCCCTCCTAGCTTTAACGAAACTATAAAGGTCCTTCGTCACTGTGGCCAGGTGTGTCTTAGCCACTACCATAAACATTTCATGGACCTCGGGGTCACTTGCCATCGTCTCCAGAGTCGTTTGATGAGACATTGAGGCAGCAAGTCTTTCCTTTGTCTCAAGCTCCCTGCGCAAAAGAAAGTCAGACAGCTTCGGGAGGCTCTCACCGAACTGACGTCCGGCAATATCAGCCTCCAACTTCCCGACTGAGAAGGTAAGATGGACATTCTTCCAGTCTTTCTGGTCCAAGGGTAAGGCCAAAGATAAGAGATTTACACTCCTCCAAAGTGGGGCATGGCTTACCTGCCTCGATCGCTTTCAGCACGGCCGTAAACCCTTTCTCCATAAAGGGGAAGGCTCTAGAAGGAGAGGAAACAAAGGAAGGGTGCTTCTTACTCAAAGCAGGTATATTCGAGTTTGTGAAGCCCCTCTCTTTAATCAAGCTTGACAGTAAAGCTTGAGCCTTAGCGTGGTCCAAAACTATGACCTCCTTCGGCTCCGTTTCTTCCTTTGAGGCTGGTTCCTTCCTTAGACGGACATAACAGTCCGGATACGACTCCTTGCTGGGCCAGAATTCCACCTCCTCAAGGGGGACTGAGCCCAACTTCTCCGAAATGACGATTTTTCCCGTCCTCATGGGCATGTGCTCGGCATACCTACAAGGGTTGGCATCTGAGCACAAGGGAAGGTCTTTCACGCTGAGCTTCTTCTGGGGCCCACGTGATGCTGAAAGTCTCTGCATCTCTAACTTCATTGCAGCAGCCTTCTCATTATTTTCCCTCTGCATCTGTTGTATCATTCCAACGATGGAAGAAAGGGTCTTTCCCAGCTCCTCTGGGAGAGAGGACGATGTTGAGGGAATAGGTTCAGGGGCCTGAACCGGAGTAGCCGACACCTCGTCGAACTCTTCCTCCTCAATGTCTGGAGCCTGCTCCTCTTCCTGGTCTTCTGCCAGAAGATCTTTTTCCAAACACTCGGACACCTCCGACATCCTATCGTCCAACTGGATGTCCTGCAGGGCGTCCGCGACTTCAGCATCCACCGGGATCTGAACCAGCGGTATCTCTGCTTGAGGCTGAGGAATCACTGCCTCTGCTGACGCCTTGGGGAAAAGGTAAGCCCTCATCTTCTCACTTGGAAGATAGGGGCCAGAAGTGTTCTTCTGAAAGCCCCTTACCCAGGTATGAAGCTTCTCCCTTGCTGCGTCCCTTGACTCCGCCGTCTTAGGGGAATCAAAAGCCTCAGTAATCAGGTTTGTGCATACGGTACATACCTGCGGGTCCCAATACCGGAGATCACCTTTGGAGACCGCGCATGCTGCGTGCCTGCTACACAAGTCATGTCCACAGAAGTTCTTGCTGTGGACGTTGCAGAAAACGTTTCCACACTTCGAATGGTCCTCCTGTAAAGAGAAGAAAATTCCATGAGTATCAAGTGAACTACGTATCACTGGATATACATAGCTTAGAATCACTAACCTAGAAAGGAAAGACACACACTTGTATTTCCCGCACAGTCAATTGCTGCAACCTTCCAGATAATAAAATTGTATGGTTATTCTATTCAAGAGTGACCAATAAATAATTTCCAGAGGAAAACAGGTGTAGCTCACACCCAAATAAGTAATTTTAAAATACTGGATAGTAGACAAGAAAGAACTCGCTTCTTTATCTGTATGGTTACACCAAAGGGCTGTGCAAGACAACATGAGTATCAAGTGAACTACGTATCACTGGATATACATAGCTTAGAATCACTAACCTAGAAAGGAAAGACACACACTTGTATTTCCCGCACAGTCAATTGCTGCAACCTTCCAGATAATAAAATCGTATGGTTATTCTATTCAAGAGTGACCAATAAATAATTTCCAGAGGAAAACAGGTGTAGCTCACACCCAAATAAGTAATTTTAAAATACTGGATAGTAGACAAGAAAGAACTCGCTTTCTTTATCTGTATGGTTACACCAAAGGGCTGTGCAAGACAACACAAGCGTGTTAGAAAAACTTAGTGTTCTAACATATACTATACTATAGTTTTCTCCCTGCAGTATATACTATACTGAAAAATACTGGCTACAGTATAGAAGGTAATGTGCCGGCCGGCACACACCTTAACTAGTTCCAAAGCATACTACTTTTAGACTATAAAGCGGAAGAATACTGGTTCCAATGAGTGTTCCGCCGCACAAGATAGCACCCGGCTGCCGGCCGCCAAACGTAGCGGCCGGCAGAACCTCGGTGTGTTCCTATTGCCGGCCGGCAACTAAACAATGATAGCACCCGGCTGCCGGCTACTAATCCTAGCGGCCGGCAGAACTATGGTGTGATATTATAGCCGGCCGGCAAAGGTATAAAACCAATGCCGGCCGGTAGCAAAAGAACTAGAGAACTTCCAACTGCCCGGCTGCCGGCCACTTAGGCCGGCAGCCGGGCAAGGGTACAAACACTAGAAGAAAAACAGAATGGATGCCGGGATAAGAGACTGTACTGCCTCATAGCCCGGCAACCCAAAAGAGTGCACATAAGGAAGGGGAGAATATAACTTCAGGCTTCCTTGACCAATACCATCTGACTCTACAGACAAACATGGATGAGAGACTAAGGGAGGTCCGGGCAGCACTCAAAGCAGAAGACCCTTGCCGGCCGGCACGCACTGCCGGCCGGCAAGGGACTGAGTCAACTCCACATCCTAACCTATGCTAGGTACAGATGTAGAATGACGGACAGGAATGCAATGGCTAGGCCATCACTAAGGAAAAAGGGGGAGAGGGGGTAAGAGGGTCCTGCCAACCTTGCTCTAATAATGAATCACCCGCAGCCAAGAAAACTCATCTTAGCCTTGGGGAGATCCGGGGAGGGAGGCCAGCAGTACTTGCCAACTCCCTCGGAACCAAAGCAAGGAAGGCGTTGCTATTCACAGAAAAGGAGGATCTCATCCTCTACACTGAGAACAACAACACTGGACTAGTCTGCTAGATCACAAAAAGAAGGAATCATCTCGTACAGAAACCTTCGAAAGTGAACTAAGGAGGCTAAGCCTCCTATGACTGCTGTCAGCCTAGCAAGGGAATCTCAACCACAATGCTAGACAGAAACAGACTCAGACTAAGAACTCTGATGTCCTGCCCCTTCCTGAAGCCAGACTTACTGGAAACAGGAAAGAATAGAAACAGAAACACCCTAATATAGTTGTATCTAAAGTCAATTCAGGTAAACCATTAGGGTTAAGCCCAAGGCTTAAGCAGAGGGAAAGGGATTGCACACATTCTCCAAAGAGAAGAGAGCAACCGGGGAGTGTGAAAGTATACTATGGCCCCATAGACAACTAGCCTAGGCGCGAAGAGAATCGATTACCTAAATCACTGAAACTCACTCGTATACTATCTTGGAAGAAAATCAACATAATCTTAAATGTATAAAACTGCCTAAAGCTTCAATAAAATTTTAAAACACTCGGAAATCTGAATATCATGCAGGAAAGTACTAGGGCCAAACGACTAGGCTACAAGGTCTAGTGTAGGCCAGAATCGGCAAATCATTCGCCAAAACGAAAATACAGTACTAAAAGCATCATATAAAGAAATCCTATGTAACGCTGAATAGCTAAAATTATTAAAGCGAAACAGTCGGGAACGTCGCTCTGGCTAACTAAATAACTCATGCATAGCGAGCGACAGCGTCCAGGAGGCCTCCGGTAGGCAACAGCTCTTGTAACAAAGATATCACTATCAAATTATTTTAAAATCACCAAGAGCTTACAATTGTACATAGAGATAATACTCAACTTATCAGAAGCAGAAGAAGTTGGAGAAAGCATTATAATGTTGAAATAAACCAAGAATTGCGAGATAACACAGGGAAAAACACAGTTGTTGAGCTACGCAAAAAGGAATACAGATGGCGCCGTGAGCGGCGCAATGCACGCTTACGAAACGGGAAAGGAGAGGTACCTTACGAGCGGCTCTCCTTTCTTTCTCGTTTTTTCGTTTTCTTGCCAATTGACCCCTTCGAAGTGTTAACTCTGTTCGGGGTGCAGATTGCTATGTGGACGCTGTCGCTCGCTATGCATGAGTTATTTAGTTAGCCAGAGCGACGTTCCCGAATGTTTCGCTTTAATAATTTTAGCTATTCAGCGTTACATAGGATTTCTTTATATGATTTTAGTATTTTCGTTTTGGCGAATGATTTGCCGATTTTGGCCTACGCTAGACCTTGTAGCCTAGTCGTTTGGCCCTAGTATTTTCCTGCATGATATTCAGATTTCCGAGTGTTTTAAAATTTTATTGAAGCTTTAGGCAGTTTTATGAATTTAAGATTATGTTAATTTTCTTCCAAGATAGTACACGAGTGAGTTTTGGTGATTTAGGTAATCGATTCTCTTCGCGCCTAGGCTAGTTGTCTATGAGGCCATAGTATACTTTCTCACTCTCCCCGGTTGCTCTCTTCTCTTCGGAGAATGTGTGCAATCCCTTTCCCTTTGTTTAAGCCTTGGGCTTAACCCTAATGGTTTATCTGAATTGACTTTAGATACAACTATATTAGGGTGTTTCTGTTCTTTCATGTTTCCAGTAAGTCTGGCTTCAGGAAGGGGGAAGGACATCAGGGTTCTTAGTCTGAGTCTGTTTCTGTCTAGCTTTGTGGTTGAAATTCCCTTGCTAGGCTGATAGCAGACATAGGAGGCTTAGCCTCCTTAGTTCACTTTCGAAGGTTTCTGTACGAGATGATTCCTTCTTTTTATGATCTAGCAGACTAGTCCAGTGTTGTTGTTCTGGGTGTGGAGGATGAGATCCTCCTTTTCTGTGAATAACAACGCCTTCCTTGCTTTGGTTCCGAGGGAGTTGGCAAGTATTGCTGGCCTCCCTCCTCGGATCTCCCCTAGGCTAAGATGAGTTTTCTTGGCTGCGGGTGATTCATTATTAGAGCAAGGTTGGCAGGACCCTCTTACCCCCTCTCCCCCTCTTTCCTTAGTGATGGCCTAGCCATTGCATCCCTGTCCATCATTCTACATCTGTACCTAGTATAGGTTAGGATGTGGAGTTGACTTAGTCCCTTGCCGGCCGGCAGTGCGTGCCGGCCGGCAAGGGTCTTCTGCTTTGAGTGCTGCCCGGACCTCCCTTGGTCTCTCATCCATGTTTGTCTGTAGAGCCAGATGGCATTGGTCAAGGAAGCCTGAAGTTATATTCTCCCCTTCCTTAGGTGCACTCTTTCGGGTGTCCGGGCTATGAGGCAGTACAGTCTCTTATCCCGGCATCCATTCTGGTTTTCTTCTAGTGTTTGTACCCTAGCCCGGCTGCCGCGGGCAGTTGGAAGTTCTCTGGTTCTTTTGCTGCCGGCCAGCATTGATTGTATACCTTTGCCGGCCGGCTATAATATCACACCATAGTTCTGCCGGCCGCTACGATTAGTGGCCGGCAGCCGGGTGCTATCGTTGTTTAGTTGCCAGCCGGCAGTCCCTGCCGGCCGGCAATAGAAACACACCGAGGTTCTGCCGGCCGCTACGTTTGGCGGCTGGCAGCCGGGTGCTATCTTGTGTAGTTGCCGGCCGGCACATGCATTTGAACCAGCGTTCTTCCACCTTATAGTCTATAAGTACTATACTTTGGAACTATTAAGGTGTGTGCCGGCCGGCACATTAACTTCTATATTGTAGCCAGTATTTTTCAGTATAGTATATACTGTAGGGAGAAAACTATAGTATAGTATATGTTACAACACTAAGTTTTTCTAACACTCTTGTGTTGTCTTGCACAGCCCTTTGGTGTAACCATACAGATAAAGTAAGTGAGTTCTTTCTTATCTACTATCCAGTATTTTAAAACCACTTATTTGGGTGTGATCTACACCTGTTTTCCTCTGGAAATTTTCTTTGTCACTCTAGAACAGAATAACCATACAATTTTATTATCTGGAAGGTTGCAGCAATTGACTGTGCGGGAAATACAAGTGTGTGTCTTTCCTTTCTAGTTTAGTTATTCTAAGCTATGTATATCCAGTGTTACGTAGTTCACTTGATACTCATGGAATTTTCTTCTCTTTACAGGAGGACCATCCGAAGTGTGAAAGCGTTTTCTGCAACGTCCGCAGCAAGAACTTCTGCGGACATGACTTGTGTAGGAGGCACGCGGCATGCGCAGTCTCCAAAGGTGATCTCCGGTATTGGGACCCGCAGGTATGTACTGTATGCACAAACCTGATTACTGAGGCTTTTGATTCCCCTAAGACGGCGGAGTCAAGGGACGCAGCAAGGGAGAACCTCCGTACCTGGGTAAGGGGCTTTCAGAAGAACACTTCTGGTCCCTATCTTTCAAGTGAGAAGATGAGGGCTTACCTTTTCCCCAAGGCGTCAGCGGAGGCAGTGATTCCTCAACCTCAAGCGGAGATACCGTTGGTGCAGATCCCAGTGGATGCTGAAAGTCGCGAACGCCCTGCAGGACATCCAGTTGGACGACAAGATGTCGGAGGTGTCCGAGTGTTTGGAAAAAGATCTTCTGGCAGAAGACCTGGAAGAGGAGCAGGCTCCAGACAATGAGGAGGAAGAGTTCGACGAGGTGTCGGCTACTCCGGTTCAGGCCCCTGAACCTATTCCCTCAACATCGTCCTCTCTCCCAGATGAGCTGGGAAAGACCCTTTCCTCCATCGTTGGAATGATCCAACAGATGCAGAGGGAAAATAATGAAAAGGCTGCTGCAATGAAGCTGGAGATGCGGAGACTTGCAGCATCATGTGGGCCCCAGAAGAAGCTCAGCGTGAAAGACCTTCCCTTGTGCTCAGATGCCAACACCTTGGAGGTATGCTGAGCACATGCCTATGACAACGGGAAAAATCGTCATTTCGGAGAAGTTGGGCTCAGTCCCCCTTGAGGAGGTGGAATTCTGGCCCAGCAAGGAGTCGTATCCGGACTGTTATGTCCGTCTAAGGAAGGAACCAGCCTCAAAGGAAGAAACGGAGCCGAAGGAGGTCATAGTTTTGGACCACGCTAAGGCTCAAGCTTTACTGTCAAGCTCGATGAAAGAGAATGGCTTCGCAAACTCAAAGGTACCTGCTTTTAGTAAGAAGCACCCTTCCTTTGTGTCCTCTCCTTCTAGAGCATTCCCCTTTATGCAGAAAGGGTTTACGGCTGTGCTGAAAGCGATCGAGGCAGGTAAGCCATGCCCCTCCTTGGAGGAGTGTAAACCTCTGTCTTTGGCCCTACCCATGGACCACAAAGACTGGAAGGACATCCATCTTACCTTCTCAGTCGGGAAGTTGGAGGCTGATATTGCCGGACGTCAGTTCGGTAAGAACCTCCCCAAGCTGTCTGACTTTCTTTTGCGCAGGGAGCTTGAGACAAAAGAAAGACTTGCTGCCTCAATGTCTCATCAAACGACTCTGGAGACAATGGCAAGTGACCTCAAGGTCCATGAAATGTTTATGGTAGTGGCTAAGACACACCTAGCCACAGTGACGAAGGACCTTTATAGCTTCGTCAAAGCTAGGAGGGCTTGTAGAGAGTTCGTGTTCGCCTCGGCTGCGGTGAGGCACGAGCCAAGGAAGCTAATCTCCTCCAGCATTTGGGGCAATGACCTCTTCCCTAGTGAAGTGGTCAAGGAGGTTGTAGATAAGGCCGCCACGGAGAATAGAAACCTTCTCCAGAAGTGGGGCCTATCTCTCGAGAGAAAGTTTTCCCCGGATGAGGGTCCCCAACCAAAGAGGAAGACTAAGAAGACTAGGCTACCCTCTCGGCCAGACAAGCCATTCAGATAGCAGCAGCAACAACTTCTTTTGCCTACAGTGCCCCAGATGGTGGCACAAACCCCGACCACGTACCAGTGGGTACCCCAAGCCGTGTCTACGCAGTCTCCAGCATTTAACCCTGCGTTCTTAGAGCAGTTAACTACCTTTCGAGCGAAGCCTAGAGGAGCAGCCAGAGGTTCGTCTAGATGCCCCTCAAGGGGGAGGGGATTCAGGGTGGTCGCGGTCAAGGAGGCAAGACCTCAGGGCAACAGCAGCCAAAGTGAGATAATACCAGTAGGAGGGAGACTTCAGAATTTTCGGGATCGGTGGACCTTCGATCCCTGGGCCCACAGCCTACTCAAGAATGGACTGGGTTGGAGCTGGTACAGCACTCCACCCCCGTGCCCTCGATTTTTCCAACACTCCACCCCCGTTCTGGAGGAGTACATTCAAGAACTCTTGGAGAAAAGAGTAATCCGAAGGGTTGAGTCCATCAAATTCCAAGGGAGGCTGTTTTGTGTTCCCAAGAAGGACTCAGAAAAACTCAGAGTCATGCTAGACTTGTTGCCACTCAACAAGTTCATAGTGAACTGCAAGTTCAAGATGCTAACACTGCAACACATAAGGACCTTACTACCCAAGAGGGCATATACCGTCTCCATAGATTTGTCAGACGCCTATTGGCACGTTCCAATCAATCGCCAACTCTCCCCCTACCTAGGGTTCAAGCTACATCGAAGATTCTACGCCTTCAGAGCCATGCCATTCGGGCTAAACATAGCCCCAAGGATCTTCACGAAGCTTGTGAGCGCAGCTCTCAAACAATTACGCCTAAAGGGAATCCAGGTGGTAGCCTACCTGGACGACTGGCTGGTGTGGGCAGCATCCAAGACAGAATGTTTGCAAGCTTCCCTACAGGTGATCCAGTTCCTAGAGCATCTAGGCTTCAAGATCAACAGAAAAAAGTCTCGGCTTTCTCCATCTCAAAAGTTCCAGTGGTTGGGAATCCACTGGGACCTAGTGTCACACCAACTCTCCATCCCGGCAAGGAAGAGGAAGGAGATAGCTGGTTTTGTCAAGAGACTTCTGGATTCCGAAAGAATATCAAGACGCGAACAGGAGAGAGTACTGGGTTCTCTCCAGTTTGCTTCAGTAACAGACCCGATGCTAAGAGCACAGCTAAAGGATGCAACTGGAGTTTGGAGAAGTTATGCATCAAACGCGCGAAGAGATCTGATAATATCAATACCGCTTCGTCTACGTACGCTTCTCAGGCCTTGGTCCCAAGTCAGGCAACTAAAGAAGTCGGTGCTTCTTCAGCCACCTCCCCCCTCGTTGACTATTCATACAGACGCCTCGAAGGAGGGGTGGGGAGGTCTTTCTCATTGGAAGAAGGCCCAAGGAACTTGGTCCAATCTATTCAAGACGATTCACATAAACTTAATGGAAGCTATGGCAGTACTCCTTACCTTGAAGAAAGTCTCCCCTCGCCGCTCGATCCACATAAGGTTGGTACTGGACAGCGAGTTGATTGTGAGATGCTTGAATCAACAAGGATCGAGGTCACCACCACTCAACCAGGTGATGTTGGCCATCTTTCGACTGGCGGAAAAGAAGAAGTGGTACCTGTCGGCAGTTCACCTTCAAGGAGTCCGCAACGTGACAGCGGACGCTCTATCCAGGTTCACACCAATAGAGTCGGAATGGTCCCTAGACGCAGGATCATTCTCCTTCATCTTGAGTCAAGTCCCAGAAGTGCAGATAGACCTCTTTGTGATGAAAGACAACAAGAAGTTACCCCTTTACGTGTCCCCGTACGAGGATCCCTTGGCGGAAGCAGTGGACGCGATGTCCCTCGACTGGAACAGATGGTCCAGGATTTACCTGTTCCCTCCTCACAACCTTCTATTGAGGGTCCTCAACAAACTGAGATCTTTCAAGGGAGTAGCGGCAATAGTGGCTCACAAGTGGCCGAACAGCGTGTGGTTCCCTCTGGCATTGGAACTATGGCTGAAGTGTCTACCGTTAATATATCCAGCTCTGACCCAGCGAGTTCAGAAGTCGACTGTCTGCGCTTCATCACAGAAAACCCGGAACCTGCAGCTCATGATTTTCTCTCCCTAGCGGTGAGAAAACGTTTTGGGATTTCGAAAGACAGTATAGACTTCCTAGAGGAATATAAGTGCAAATCCACTAGAAGGCAATATGAGTCATCATGGAGAAAATGGGTGGCCTTTGTCAAGGCGAAGAATACGCAAAAGATCGCGACGGACTTCTGCTTATCTTTCTTCATCCATCTCCATGGTCAAGGGTTGGCAGCCAACAATATATCAACGTGTAAATCTACTTTGACAAGACCCATTTTGTATGCCTTCCAGGTCGACCTCTCATGATATTTTTAATAAAATTCCGAAAGCCTGTGCTAGGCCTTGACCATCAGCACCTCCGAAGCCCATTTCATGGTCTCTGGATAAAGTTCTTCATTTCGCTTCGCTGTTGAACAATGAGGAGTGTGCTTTAAAGGATTTGACCCAAAAAGTAATTTTTCTGTTTGCACTCGCTTCGGGGGCCAGGGTTAGTGAAATTGTAGCCCTCTCGAGAGAGGAAGGTCGTGTTCTGTTCTTGGATGGGGGAGAACCGAACTTGTTTCTGGATCCTACGTTTCTCGCCAAGAACGAGTTACCCACCAATAGGTGGGGTCCCTGGAGAATCTGCCTTCTGAAAGAAGATGCATCTCTATGTCCAGTGGAATGCCTAAAGGTCTATCTTCGTAGAACTTCAGACTTCAGGGGTGGTCAACTATTCAGGGGAGAAACATCAGGGTCAAATTTATCCTTGAAACAACTTAGGGCGAAAATCACCTATTTTATTCGCAGAGCGGATCCAGACAGTACACCCGCAGGTCACGATCCGAGAAAAGTTGCCTCATCCTTAAATATCTTCAATAGTATGGATTTCAAACATCTTCGCTCATACACTGGCTGGAAGTCTTCCAGAGTTTTCTTTCGTCACTATGCGAAGCAAGTGGAGCAACTGAAGAGGACTGTGGTAGCAGTGGGTAGTGTCGTTAAACCTACTGTTTAACTCTGCGAGGAACAGTGAATTTAATTGGGACGATTAATTCCGGGGTGGGTGTGTAGTTACGTACTGTTCTACAAACCAAGTGTTAGGGCACGAGGGTGCCTACATTGTCTGTTCCATATTTAAAGGTGAACCAAGCATAAGTGCAGACATGTGTGCCAAGCGTTTCCAACGCTAATGTAACTGATTGGTAATACAGACTTTTATGATTTTGATACTTCGGTATGTTAAAAGTGGCGCTAATGTTTTCTTTCAGATAAACAAGTTTTCTGTTTACTATCATGCTTATGCTTATTTATTGGTTATCCTCCTCTTATATATGTATAATTGTTGTTTAACCTGTTTTATTTTATTGATTGTCAATAAACTAGTTCTTGTGAACCTTGAGTCTCCTTCACCTGTGTCATTTTCTTGAAATGATTCAGCATAACGTTTACTATGTATATTTATCTGGGATAATTCTAATAGATTGTTCCTTTATGCAAGTATTTTTTCATTGGTTTATGCTTTCCCCTAGCGGAAGGACTCCATGCCCTAAGGGGACGGTGGCGGATGTGCAAGTTTTCCTCCTACCCGGATATAAACCTTTGTCCAATCCAGTAATCGAACGGGAACTGGTCGATATTTTATATTGACTCAGTGGTTCTTTACAAACTATGCTTTACATGATATAGGGTGAGACCACTATATTGGCTTGTCTGTTATTCATACATAAGTATATGTACTCTTGGAGACTTTTCCAGAATCTAGTATTACTCTTCCCTGTAGGGGGCAGGAAGCACTAACATGGTCTATGGTTAGATGAAAAGATGTATGACTGTAACATCTTAGGTCTCTAGGTCTAGTTGGCCGGGAAATACCTTCGGGGAGCATGGCACGTTTTGAGAATCCACAGATACAGTAATGCTCTGGTATACTTCCATCAGGACGACATGGCTTGAGCCCAAAAACCGGATTTTGAGCGAAGCGAAAAATCTATTTCTGGGCTCCGACCTGTGTCGCCCAGTAAAATGCTCCTTTAACATCATTTCTAAGATAAAAACTGCTATGAATTTACCAGAGAAAAATTTGTATAGGAATGCTAGGTTGAACCCAGTTCGCTCACCTTAATAAGGTGTCGGTATAATACTGGGGCACTGAATAAATCACAACCAGAGGCCTCGCACCATTTAGATATCTCCTGTCAACATCCCCGAACAGCGAGGTGCCGTTCAACATCCTACTACTACAGTACTAGCAATCCCACGCCAGTGATGTCACTCCTTTTAATAGCACGTTCTTTCAAACACTTATTTTGCCTTGGTGTGTGAATTTCGCTGGTTTTTCCTGGATTTACCTCAAGATGTCGGACTCTACTGTCACTCCATATAAGTTAAGTACCAGATCTGTGAGTTTTGAGAATTTGGAGGGGGCCTTGCCATTTTTTGCTTATATTATAACAGCTTTATTTTTCACGACCCCGCGTGGGTCTTTCATGGCGCCCGGCTCCCTCCTATCTCTCTCTCGTTTCGTTCTTAACGATTTTCAATGAGTCTTCCATACTGATTGTTTCTCGTTATGAACTTTATGGGTATCCACGGTTCACAAACCGTATTAATTTTTATATTGTCCCGTTATTATGATAACAGTTATTACATATACGTGTGCGTATTATCGGTAGGTTGGCATGCCTGGTAGCCTTTGGGCGTTCCTATTCCACTATATTATTACTTGGATTATTTACGTTCGCACGCCACGGACTTGCTTATCCTTTTAACGTCATTCGTTTGCTTGCATTAGCTCGAGGGGCTTTCCTGAGTCAGATATTACATATTAGTTTGCATTTTGTTAGCACTTCACTGACTCTGTGTTATGTTGGTAGCCCTGCCGCAGCACTGTCAGGCTTGGGTTTCTCCTGTCTCATGTTCGCTCCCTCGTTTGTTTTACGATTTAGTTTGTTTTACGATTGATGTATAGTTAATTTTATTATTATTATCATCCAGCATGCCTTCCTATCTTATTTTACCATGTGTTATGTTTTTTATTGTGTTATTAGTCTTTCCGCGTGATCATATCATCGTGGGTCTGGCAGGTTGGTATACCTGCTATCGCCATACTACTAGCCTCCCTCTCCGCCCAATACCCAACCCCAGGGTTCCCTCCCTCTCTCTCTCCCAATCGAGTTTAAGTCACTTTATGGCGCTATGTTCCCCTCCCGGGGGCATCCACTTTCTTTGCATGGGCGGTTCCCGTTGATCTGTGAGGCTTACTTTTATTATACATTAACGTACATTACTTACTCTTTTCACTACTCTACCCGGTCGTAGTCGTTTTCTTTCCGTCGCTCGTTTGGCCAACGATCAGCGGGAAGTTTTCTGCTCGGTCCGTGGTACCTTGTCATGTTATATTATTTATTAAATTTTGTACGTGCTACTCCCTCGGTCCCGCACGTCACGGACCCATTGAAGATCCCTTCCCCCCATCTAGTGTCACGCACCTCACGGACCTCATATACATACATATATATACATACATATATATATACATACATATATATATATATACATACATATATATATATACATACATATATATATATACATACATATATATATACATACATATATATATACATACATATATATATACATACATATATATACATATATATATATACATATATATATATATACATATATATATATACATATATATATATATATATATATATATATATATATATATATATATATATATATATATATATATATATATATATATATATATATATAGACTTTCATTACGGGATCCCCGGAAGTAGCTTTTATACATTACCATCCGGTCGAGTTGATTAGTTGCGCCTCCGGAGCCAACGTTACTCATTCTTACTTGGATTAACTTTATATATTAGTCACATATATTTATTATATATACGATCCTTGTTCTCGACCTTCCCTTCCCTCTTTTGATATGATCACGGTTACGGTCTGACTTAATTTCAATTCCTTTTACAATCAAAATAGATCTGTTATTTTGATATTGATATTTAAGCACTCCGGACCCCCGGGTCCCGAATTTGCTTACATTCAATATACTTTATGGCTATATATAAAAGATTTTTATCATGATATTGACATATATATATACATAGATATTTAAGCTCCGGGCCCTCCGGGCCCCTTATTTGCTTTCATTTAAGATACTCATGTATCTTTTGTCTTACAGACTGTACGTATATAAAACATTTTTATACATGATATTGATATATAAATCTTCTATCATGATATTGATATCATTTAAGCACCCGGGGCCCCCGAGCCCCTATTTGCTTTCCTTCAAGATTCCTAATGTATGTATAGAAAACATTTTTATCATGATATTGATATATAAATCTTTTATCATTATATTAATATCATTTAAGCACCCGGGGCCCCCAGGCCCCTATTTGCTTTCATTCAGGACTCCTGATGTATATATATATATATATATATATATATATATATATATATATATATATATATATATATATATATATATATATATATATAAAACATTTTTATCATGATATTGATATGTAAATCTTTTATCATGATATTGCTATAATTTAAGCATCCGGGGCCCCGAGCCCCTATATGCTTTCATTCAGGTTTCCTGATGAATATATATAAAACATTTTTATCATGATAGTGATATATATAATTTGCTTTCATTCAGGACTCCTGATTTATATATATATATATATATATATATATATATATATATATATATATATATATATATATATATATATATAACATTTTTATCATGATATTGATATGTAAATCTTTTATCATGCTATTGCTATAATTTAAACATCCGGGGCCCCAGAGCCCCTATTTGCTTTCATTTGCTTTTTATCATGATAGTGATATATATATACAGACGCTCCCCAAGATACGAACATCCGTGTTACGAACATCCGGAAATACGAACACAAATTGACGGAAGTCCAAACATGTTCGTAAACATCCGTAGATTTCATCGCAAGTTTAAATTCTCTCTCTCTCTCTCTCTCTCTCTCTCTCTCTCTCTCTCTCTCTCTCTCTCTCTCTCTCTCTCTCTCTCTCTCTCTCCGTATTTTGATTTTTAATGCAGTTAAATCTTCATATTTCTTTGAAAATTATTAAAAAATTCTTTATATCCTTATTCGATGTTTCAATTATGGGAATAGTAACGGATCGGAAGAAAACCACTTGATTTGCCTCTCGCCTTCCGTCAGAAGAAATATAACGTCATCAGACTTTTGGCATATTTTTTTATTTCTTAACATATTAGAAATATCTTCAAGATGAATATTACTTCAGCACCAATATGTTACAGAAAATCAGTTTCCCTACAGTTCTTATTATTAGGTATCATGCGAAATCGTTGTAGCTCTTTCTGTGTGTGTGTGTGTGTGTGTGTGCTCGCTCTGTTAATCGCATACGGGTAGTTAATTCTAAAGCTTCATACAGTATTCAATTTTTCGTTCAATATTAAGCCTTCATATTTCATTAGACATTATTGTGTTTAATTGTGGTTTATTAAAGCACGTTCATATTTTTTTTTAATTTCTTGAGCATTTCAATAATCAACAATTACTTTTGATTTACTTTTGGTTGGGAGATCAGCTGATCTCGAGGTGACGCTGCAGTATTACGATTATGCGCACATATAGTACGAATAACACTGATTTATATAATTTTCTTGATATTCGAAATCTCTTCATAGTGAATATTACAACAGCGCCAATATATTATAGGGTATCACATTTTCCATACAGTTCGTTGATATTATTATTATTATTACTATCCAAGCTACAACCCTAATTGGAAAAGCAAGATGCTATAAGCCCAGGGGCTCCAATAGGGAAAAATAGCCCAGTGAGGAAAGGAAATAAGGAAATAAATAACTGAAGAGAACAAATTAACAATAACTCATTCTATAAAAAGTAATGTCAAAAGAGATATATCATATATAAACTATTGACAACGTCAACAACAAATATGTTATATATAAACTATAAAAAGACTCGTGTCCGCCTGGTCAACAAAAAAGCATTTGCTCCAACTTTGAACTTTTGAAGTTCTACTGATTCAACAACCCGATTAGGAAGATCATTCCACAACTTGGTAACAGCTGGAATAAAACTTCTAGAGTACTGCGTAGTATTGAGTCTTATGATGGAGAAGGCCTGGGTATTAGAATTAACAGCCTGCCTAGTATTACGAACAGGATAGAATTGTCCAGGGAGATCTGAATGTAAAGGATGGTCAGAGTTATGAAAAATCTTATGCAACATGCATAATGAACTAATTGATCGACGGTGCCAGAGATTAATATCTAGATCAGGAATAAGAAATTTAATAGACCGTAAGTTTCTGTCCAACAAATTAAGATGAGAATCAGCAGCTGAAGACCAGACAGGAGAACAATACTCAAAACAAGGTAGAATAAAAGAATTAAAACACTTCTTCAGAATAGATTGATCACCGAATATCTTAAAAGACTTTCTCAATAAGCCAATTTTTTGTGCAATTGAAGAAGACACAGACCTTATATGTTTCTCAAAAGTAAATTTGCTGTCAAGAATCACGCCTAAAATTTTGAAAGAGTCATACAAATTTAAAGATACATTATCAATACTGAGATCCGGATGTTGAGGAGACACCGTCCTTGACCTACTTACAATCATACTTTGAGTTTTGTTAGGATTCAACTTCATACCCCATAATTTGCACCATGCACTAATTTTAGCTAAATCTCTATTAAGGGATTCACCAACCCCAGATCTACATTCAGGGGATGGAATTGATGCAAAGAGAGTAGCATCATCTGCATATGCAACAAGCTTATTTTCTAGGCCAAACCACATGTCATGTGTATATAGTATGAAAAGTAATGGGCCAAGAACACTACCCTGTGGAACACCGGATATCACATTCCTATACTCACTATGGTGCCCATCAACAACAACTCTTTGAGATCTACTACTTAAAAAATCAGTAATAATGCTAAGAAACGACCCACCCACTCCCAACTGTTTCAGTTTGAAAACAAGGGCCTCATGATTAACACGGTCAAAGGCAGCACTAAAATCAAGGCCAATCATACGAACTTCCCGACCACAATCAAGGGATTTCTGTACTGCATTGGAGATTGTAAGAAGGGCATCACATGCTCCAAGGCCTTTCCGAAAACCAAATTGCAAACTAGGGAATAGATGATTACCTTCAGCAAACCTATTAAGACGTTTTGCCAGAAGACGTTCAAAAACTTTAGATAATATGGGAGTTATGGAAATTGGGCGGTAATCAGTGGGACTTGAGCTACCACAAACACATTTACATAGAGGAGTAACATTACCAATTCTCCAACAAGTGCTAAAAGCTCCTCTTCTTGCTAACTTGCGTAAAATAACAGATAACTTTGGAGCTAAGAAATCTGCTGTCTTTATAAAAAACAAAGGAAAAATACCATTAGGGTCTACACCTCCATAAGCATCAAGGTCCATCAACAGAGCTTTAATCTCACGAGATCGAAAAGCTAAACTAGTTAGTTTAGCCTCAGGAAAACAGGAATGAGGAAGTTCAAGTTTTTCATTACTCTGTTTACTGTCAAAAACATCAGCCAAAAGGGTTGCCTTTTCCTTTGGACAGTGCGTGACTGAGCCATCTGGTTTAAGTAAAGGAGGAACTGTTGCATCTACACCAAAGAGTGCAGATTTAAGGGTAGACCACCATTTATGTTCCTGAGTTGTACCAGAGAGGGTTTCTTTTATGATTAAATTGTACTCCTTTTCAGTTGAGGCATAAACTCTCTGAGCAAAAGCTTGAAGCTGAGTATAGTTGTTCCAGGTCAAATCTGATCTGTTACCCTTCCAAAGGTGATAGGCCTCCTGCTTCTCCAAATAAGCACGTCTACAATCATCATTGAACCACGGTTTGTCCTTCATTCGGTACCTTAGCACACGAGAAGGGATACGCCTATCAATTATGTTGACTAGATTCTCATTCAAAGGGACAACAGGATCTACACTATTATATAATTGTGACCAATTCAAGCACAAAAGATCATGCAGAATCCCATTCCAGTCTGCTTGGGATTTCATATAAATTTTACAAGAATATGATATATCAGGGACAGGCTGCTCAGTCTTCACTAATAATGAAATCAAGGCATGATCAGAAGTCCCGACTGGAGAACCAACCTTACTAGTTATAACGCCAGGGGAGTCAGTGTATACGAGGTCCAAGCAATTACCAGACCTGTGAGTAGCTTCATTTATGATTTGCTCACAGCCTGATTCCGAGGCAAAGTCTAAAGCTCTTAAGCCATGGCGATCGGTAGGAGAGATAGAACTCAACCACTCCCTATGGTGAGCATTAAAATCACCAACAAAGACAAACGAAGCCTTTCTATCATCTTCTTGTATCTTAGCCATAATGGTAAGAAGACAATCGAAGATAGAATCATCCATGTCTGGATTCCGGTAGATTGAACACAAATAAAAGTTGTTATGCCTGCCACAAACTTTTATTACCTGAATCTCATGACATCCACATTGATAGCAGGACTTATGAGAAGCAGGGTACTCGGTCCTAATATACACCGCCATTCCCCTGGCCCTAGGAATGGAATCACGTTTCAGCATTATTGGCTTCTTAAAACCAGTTATAAGGAGCTCAGATGAGTGCCTCATATTAGAAACCAAAGTTTCTGAGCACAAAAGAATATCATACTGTCTGGACGCAACTGTAAGGTCTCGGATATTTGCATGAAGACCACGAATATTGCAATACAGAAGACGACATTGACGAAATCTAGGACGTACTGGTCCCGGATTTCGCTCAATGTCTCCAGACAGCATAAGAATTAATAGAAATAAAAAAAAGACATCATACTTAAAAACTAGATTAACAAGAATTAAAACAAAAACAATATGTACAGAATAATAAAAAAAGTGATTGATGATACCCATAGACTATAGTAAAAAGTCGGAAAAACTGGTCAACATGGAGGAGCCGATACACCATGCAAGGCTAAATACCCTCCAGGATAGCCACTTCAACTGAAGGGAGGACAGTAAGGATGGTTTTGAGAAGAAAAAATCAGAAAAAGGAAAAGACAACCTCTTGATAAACCACCAGGCATCCATGGCCCTTCTATTAAGCCTGCCCAACACACCATTTAAAAAAAACAAGAGGAAGAAAAAAAATAAGATAGAATAGTGTGCCCGAGTGTACCCTCAAGCAAGAGAACTCTAACCCAAGACAGTGGAAGACCATGGTACAGAGGCTATGGCACTACCCAAGACTAGAGGACAATGGTTTAATTTTGGAGTGTCCTTCTCCTAGAAGAGCTGCTTACCATAGCTAAAGAGTCTCTTCTACCCTTACCAAGAGGAAAGTACACTGAACAAATTGCAGTACAGTAATTAACCCCTTGGGTGAAGAAGTGTTAAGTATCTCATTGTTGTCAGATGTATGAGGAAAGACGAGAATATGTAAAGAATAGGCCAGACTATTCTGTGTAAGTGTAGGCAAAGAAAAAATAAGCCGTGACTAGAGAGAGGGGTCCAATGCAATACTGTCTGGCCAGTCAAAGTATCCAATACCTCTCTAGTGGTAGTATCTCAACGGGCGGCTGGTGCCCTGGCCAACCTACTACCATAGACCTTATTATTAGTTATAAACGGAATACGCAACCCCCCCCCCCTCTCTCTCTCTCTCTCTCTCTCTCTCTCTCTCTCTCTCTCTCTCTCTCTCTCTCTCCGTATTTTGATTTTTAAAGCAGTTAAATCTTCATATTTCTTTGAAAATTATTAAAAAATTCTTTACATCTTTATTCGATGTTTCGATTATGGGAATAGTACCGGATCGGAAGAAAATCACTTGATTAAGTTGATTTGCCTCTCGCCTTCCGCCAGAAGAAATATAACATCAGACCTTTTTTTTTCCTTAACTTTACGGTAAGTTGTACTAATCTCATAACTAATGATACAGACCACTAAAACACTTGATATCGTTACTCGGTGTTTCGATTATGGGAATGCTGTAATAAGATTACTCGGCAACATAATGAAAGGAAATCATTCAGTTTGTCAGTGCGCTTCCGCCAAATATATGACGTCACAAGATACGTGACGTATATTCTACAAAGAATGATTCCGTCGGTCAAAATTAAAATAAAACAATTAAGTAAACTAACCTTCTGCATTTTATTTAACATTACCAAAACAACCATGAAGCAGTTAAATGCACAGTACTGTTACATACAGTAAATACAGTACGGTACAAGTCAGCTGATTTGATCAGCGTGAAAAGGTAAACATTACGTACAGTACAGTACATGATGCAAATGACCGCTTGTTTACGTAAGTTTCTAGCAAAAAAAAAATGGGTAATGGAACAATAAAATAGCTCTCAGTACATTTATTTAAAAAAGAATTAATGTACAGTACTGTACTAAATGTACAGTACACTATATTTACTACGATTTTACTTTAAGTCGGCTGATTCAGAAATGCAGTGCATATGTATGGCCGATTGTTTGTGCAAGTTTCTATTATGTAGTGTGCAGTATAGAGTGCTTTCAATGACGTCACTGGGAATCGCCGGCGGCCATGCTGGAGGGCATACAAAGCAAAAACATGGCGGCTGCTACAGCGAATATGGACAATGAGAGCGACTTTGTCAAACAATTGTCAGGTGATGATAAGCAGAAACTCGATCTAATTGATGGCCTAGATCCATACCAGATGCAGAATTCATTCAGTCAAAATATTGAGGATTTTCCCAGTATTTCATACATTGATATGGTGAACTACTTGGTACTTTCGGCCAACCCAGAACATGAGGGGCATACATTTTCATTGAATAATCTGCTTCCAGAATTTGTTGTTTTTCCCTTTAATGCTTTTAAGTCCAAAATTAGATAAACACTGGGCCAATGAAGAGAGTGTTTATAATTATAAAGCTAATATTGATCATTTAGCCTAACCTTGTGCATTATAATTTTTTATTGTCAAAATGTATGTAAAAGTTTTGCATTTTTATGTCAAATCTTTATCAGTTCATGCCTAAACATTGTGTTTGTGTTTGGTTACAAATGCTATAATTTCTTATATACATATAAACACATGATGGGCAAACTCTATTGTAATGCTCTTGGATGATCGTTTTGCTTCCTTGCAATTAAATGTATTAAATGTATAAGTTTAATTATTTTTTCGATGTTTCATATATAAGCTGAAGACCCCTTCGGATTAAACCAGCTTTCAGATATTATCATTATTATTATTTATAATCAATGTTTATTCATCACATAGGCCTGTATGTCTGCACAATTTAATACACAAATTAAAATAAATATAAATATACACTTAATTATATATAGGCATGAGCACCTTGGCGAAAGAGAGACCTAGGTAAGTAGCCTTTGTTAATATAGCCAATATGGGCGCTTTTAATTTTTGTTTTGAAAATCTGAGATGCCCCTTTTGATGTTTAAAAAATGAGATGCCCCCTCCCCCACACACTGAACTGACGATGATACTTGTCAAGTCACTTATGCGATTGGATATAGCATGTTTACACGGGAATAATGATACTTTTAGGGCCTAGCCGAGACTGACCCGATATGAAATGATCAGAACAGATACGTGCTTAAGGTAGAGAGGATTCACGTATACCAGCCCGTGGTATTCTGGTCAACCACAAGTCACGTCTGCACTTGGATAATTCTTCTGTATCTTTGTCCTGATTCTGAATAACTGCCGGTATGCGGTAGAAACTCTTGTCATCTCTTCGTCCTCGATTCCCACAGCCAACAATAGCACAAAAACTGGGCATTGTGTGAATGTGAATGTGATGAAATGGCTAAATATTCAACAGTTCAACCATAGCTATTCACTGAACGCGTCTTTGTATGCCCTAAAAGATGGCGGACCGGAAGTTTGATGACGTGTATTGAAAGGACTCTATAGGATAATAAAACAACTTACTGTACTGAACTTTACAGTATTATACAGACTACTGTGATATGATAAAGTAAAATATTTTTAATAACCTATTTTATATGAAATGGGGCTATTTGTTGACCTCTACGGCTGAAAATCGTAGACATCCGAGTCAGGTTACGCCTACCCAAGACCAAAATTTAACACTAACGACTTACGAACAATCCAGCTTACGAACAGACTCTCGGTCCCTATTGTGTTCGTAAGTTGGGGACTGCCTGTATATATATTTTAAGCACCGGGGCCTCCGGGCCCCTAATTTGCTTTCCTTTGAGATACTCATGTATCTTTTATTTTACAGACTGTACGCTGTGCAATGACCACGTGCCGCTGTCATCTATTAACCCTGCGGCCATGACGTGTGTCGTTCACACGCCCACTGTTCTGTCCGAGTGGATGACTTAGCTGTTTGGCATCCAGACAATTGTGTAGTCTGCTACACAATGACCTCCACTCTAACATCTGACTCGGTGAGTGCATTTTCATTGATACAGACTTGTAGGGAGTTATGATTAATTTCAAACATTATTAATTTTAAGGCCACTAGTCCTCTGGACTTCCCGCATGCCTTTCACTTCGTGTCTACGAAGTCCTTGGACTTCTTCACTTTTCTTTGGCACAAATATCCCTCGCTAATAGTCTGTTCTCTTTCAGTGCTCCCAACTTGAGAAAGATACAGCTCGGGCTACCCTCAAGATCTGGATTGACGGGTTCGCCTGCAACGTGAAGGCCAAACAGCCTTATATCCTCTCTGAGGAATGGTGTTCCCGTCTCTACCCCCATGCTAAAACTTCAGCTGTGGTCCCCAAAGAGTTGGCGGATCCTATCATCGAGAGGTTTGAATCCCTTCTTCTGACCCCCGGACCAAGAAGAGACGGGCGGCACCCTAACTGAGGACGTCTCTACCCTCAACCTCGATGTGGAACCCATGGCTCTTGACGATCCCGACGCAGGTAGGGACGTAGATGAGTCAGGTGGTTCCCGGGCTAAGATTCCTATCCCTAGCCCGGCTTTCTCTTCTACTTCAGAACACTCTTCTTTTCGAGGTTTTCCGGGGACAACCGGGACTGGTCTCAGTCCCCAGCCTGTTATCCCCAAGATGAAGGCTCATCGTAAGACTTTATATACGACCCACAAGTTTTCCAAAGACCACAGGTCTTCGAAATTATCAGCTTCGAAGGCTAAATCTTCCTCCACCAGTCTCTCTCAAGACCCAATTGCTGTGCCTTCAACCTCTCACGAAGTAGTCTTCGTTCCGGCACCTGTTCCCCCCCGGCGGAATCATCTAACCCGGTGGATTTTTCCGAGAAGATGTTTGCTCGTTTTGAGTCAATACTATCGTCTCATACGCAGCAATCACAAGAGAAAATAGCTTCTATGGAGAGCCTGATTCAGGGACTCATGTGCTCGGGGCTGCCACCGCCACAACAGCAATACCCCATCCCCGACGCCTCCAAGCTTCCTCCTTTCAATAAGAATAACCCTTGGAGGTTGGCATTGCATGCCCCCTTCTCGGAGGGTATGTTGTCAATCGGAGATTTCGGTACCCGGCCTCTTGCAGATTATGAATTCTACCCGCTGGGTCTTGAATTCCCCTTCCCGGGCTACGCTCGCCTCACGGAAGAGGCTCTGATTCGATTGGATAAGGTCCCAAAGGAAACTGTTAATTTTCCTAAAGAACAGGCACAGTCTGTCTTGGTCCGCGTGTTCAATGAGTGGGATTGCTTGAACACAATGACTACGGCCTACAAAAGTTCATATACTATGTTTGTGGCCGACGACCAGACCCCTACCCCATGTGCGACCAAGATCATAGAGATGGTCTTTCAGGCTATCAAGGAAGAGAAGCCTTTACCTCACCTCAGGGAGACCGACTTACCCTCCCTTCTCTTTCCGGGAGACAGTGAATGTTGGCAGAACGTCCCAGCTACCTTCTCGGTAGGTAAGTTGAACCCGGACTGTGCCTCAATGCAGTTCAGCGAACGGCTTCCCAAACTCCCGGAGTCTCTCATTAAATTGGAATATGAGTCGAGGTGTAGATTCAGCAGATCCCTTAATTCAGTTGCCCTTTCTGAATTGACTGTTGCCACTTACACCGAGGAGGACCTCCTTAAGGTCCTCACTAAGTCACTTATGCAAAACTTTATGGCTGACGCCTATGATTTTGCAAATGCCAGGACCCATTGTCGACGACACGTTCTATCTGAAGCCACGATTAGGGATGAACCTAATAAGCTCATCAAAGCTCCAGTCTGGGCCCCGGATCTTTTCCCAGGGGACTTAGTTAACTCGGTCTTTAGCGAGGCAGCTAGAGCCAACCAAAACCTCAAGGTTAGGTGGGGCCTGGTTTCAAAGAGGAGATATGAGCCTACTGTTACCCCAATTCGAGGTAGGAAGAGATTGAGGCCCTTCCAATCTTCCCAATTCAGGCAACCTCAGCAAGTGGTTCAACCGGTCTCAGTCCACGGAAGAACTACGTTCCTTCACAAAAGATCTGCTACTAAAGAATGCAATCCAAAGTATACGTCGCTTAAGATTTCACGGACGCTTGTTCAGCGTGCCAAAGAAAGGCTCAGACAAACGGTGAGTAATCCGGGACCTGTCTCGTTTAAATTCCTTCACTCGTTGTGACAAATTCCACATGCTTACCGTCTCGCAGGTGTGGACCTTACTTCCCCGTGGGGCCGTCACCACCTCCATCGATCTTACAGATGCTTACTATCACGTTCCAATAGCAAGGCATTTTCGTCCTTTTCTGGGCTTCAAGCTAGGCAAACAAGCCTATGCATTCAAAGTGATGCTATTGGGGCTCAACATACCACCCAGAATCTTCACCAAACTAGCAGAAACAGTAATTCAAAAGCTTCAGACTCAGGGGATACAGGTAGTAGCCTATCTAGACGATTAGCTAATTTGGTCAGACAATGCCCAGATTTCCCGCGTAGCAACGAACAAAGTCCTCACCTTCCTTCGGCAACTGGGATTCCAAGTCAACCTCGAGAAATCCCGCCGGGTCCCACAGACCAAGTTTCAATGGCTGGGACTACAAGGGGACCTGTGCTTCCATACGCTGTGCCTCCCCAAAGTCAAAAAGAAGGTGATAGCGAGGAATACAAAACAATTTCTCAAGGAAAAGTTGACCTTCCGAAGGAGCCAAGAGTGGATCCTAGGTTCCTTACAGTTCGCCTCCGTGACAGACAACGTCCTGAGGTCCAAACTCAAGGACATAAACAGAGTGTGGCGCTCCAGAGCAACCGCAATACGCCGAGACAGACGTGCTCGCCTTTCCCCAACCCTGAGAAAAAGTCTGCTGACTTGGACGAAGATCAAGAATCTTTCCAAGTCGGTTCCTTTACAACACAAGAAAGTCCAAGGGTTATGGTCACCGGTCTTCCAACAAATGCGCGTCAACGTCCTAGAGGCCATGGCAGTCTTCCTCACTTTAAAACGTCTCAATCCAGCCAGGAATCGCCATATCAGACTGGTTCTCGACAGTGCAGTCATAGTACACTGCCTCAACAGAGAAGGCTCCAGATCAGCCAAAATAAACCACATCATGTTGAAGTTTTTCTCCATGGCGGCAATGCACAAGTGGCACCTGTCAGCAATCCATCTAGCAGGAGTCCGGAATGTGGTAGAGGACTTACTTTCCAGGACGACTCCGCTAGAGTCGGAATGGTCACTAGACAATCGATCTTTCCAGTGGATGATATCTCCAGTCCCGGGTCTCCAGGTGGATCTGTTTGCGACGAAATCCAATCGCAAAATAGATTGTTATGTAGCCCCCAACCTGGACCCTGGTAATTATAGACCTGTTTCTATCCTTCCAGTAATATCGAAAGTAATAGAAAAGATTGTATGTAATCAGTTAATGGAACATCTAGAAAAAAATAATTTGATTTCTAACACTCAGCATGGATTCCGTAAAGGTTTATCAACAGAAACAGCTTTGATGAAATTAACAGATGAAATTTCTAAAAATATTGATAGAAAAAAAGTTTCCATATTAATTTTATGTGACCTATCAAAGGCATTTGATAGTGTCAACCATGATGAATTGTGTAAATCTCTTAAGGAACATTACATTGATACGTTCTGGTTTCAGGATTACTTGAAGGATAGAAGTCAGGTAGTTAGATTAGGAGACGTAAATTCTTGCATTGAAAAGGTTGAATTTGGAGTCCCACAGGGATCTGTCCTAGGTCCAATTCTATTTTTAGTCTACGTTAATGACATGATTAAATACATAGAAAACTGCCTTCTAATTCAATATGCTGATGACACACAAGTTCTTTTGGCTGATGAAATAGAAAATATAGATGGCTTGATTAAAAGGGCTGAACTAATATTGCTCTAAATTAAGAAATATTTTCTAAGAAAAGGGCTATTATTAAATGCCACTAAAACAAGTGCATGTTTGTGGGTAGCTCACAGTATATTAGCAAAATTCCAGATGACATTATAATAAAATGCGATGGTGATGAAGTAAAGATAAGTCAACATGTAAAAAATCTAGGTCTACACATGGACAGGTACATGACATTCAGTAATCACATTGACGAGCTGAGTAGAAAAGTTAGTGGCATTCTAATGTATCTAAGTAGAGTAAAAGATTACTTTGATGATACTACTCGAGCTTTGATAGTGGAAAGTTTGGTCTTGAGTGTAATAAACTACTGTATTAAGATATGGGGGTCAACTAATGATATGCACATGGAAAAAGCTCAAAAAATCCAAAACTTTGCAGGTAGAGTAGCCGTTATTGGGGTAAAAAAACACGATCACATCACCCCAACCCTCCAGCAATTAAAGTGGATAAAATTAAAAGAAAAGTGAATGTACGATGTTTGTGTTTTTGTTTTTAAAAGTTTGAGAAAAGAATATCCCAACTGGCTATACACATTTCCTACAGTTGGTAATTGTAGGAATGTTTTAACCAGACAGAATGAAAATCTATATGTAGACAGTTATCGAACGGATTTGGGTTCACGCTCAATGGCAATAAGGGGCCCAGCTTGCTGGAACAAACTACCTCTGGAAATAAGAAAATGTATAAATGTTGGTTCTGATTTATTCAAAAAGAAACTTAAGCAATATTTTTTAGCAATATTTTTTCAATTTTACTTAAATGTATATATATATCCTAGATTTTTACAATCCAATTATTGTGATTTTTATGTAAATAATTTATATTGTTATGTAACAGAATAACCATTTTATAATGGAATAAAGGTTTTTGACTTTGACTTTGACTTTGGCTTATGACACGGACTCTATGATTCTAGATTGGAATACCTGGAAGACTATTTATCTTTTTCCTCCGGTGAACCTCCTGCTGAAAGTTCTGCACAAACTCAGATTCTTCAAAGGTCAAGTGGCTCTCGTAGCCCCCAACTGGCCCAAGAGCAATTGGTTCCCCTTGTTGCTAGAACCAGGTCTCCGCCCCCGGCGGATTCCCAATCCGGTGTTAACAAAGACAGTGCAAACTCGCAATGTGTTCGCTTCCTCAAGGATTCTGAATGCCCTAACTTTATGGACTTCATGAAGTTCGCAGCCCAACGAGGTGCAAACATCGATCCTTTGAATAATATTTTCCTGGAATCTGACAAAAGGGAATCTACCCTCCCTCAATATGACTCAGCTGTCAAGAAATTAGCTAAGTTCTTGAAAAATTCCCAAGTTGAGAAAATGACGATGAACCTAACTGTGACATTCTTCAGAACTCTCTTTGAATCTGGCCTGTCAGCCAATACCATTACTACAATCAAGTCAGCCTTGAAAATGATCTTCCATATTGGTTTTGACATTGATCTTACGGATTCATATTTCTCATCCATTCCGAGAGCTTGTGCCAGACTAAAACCTTCAACTTGCCCTAACGCAGTTTCCTGGTTTTTGAACGATGTTCTTAAGCTAGCCTCTGACACCCCAAATGAATCCTGTAACTATATGGCATTGTTAAGAAAGTCACTTTTTCTTTTGAGCCTTGCCTCGGGTTCCAGAATCTCAGAATTGTCAGCCTTATCTAGAGACCCTGATCATATAGAGTTTCTCTCTTCGGGTGAGGTTCTTCTCTCTCCTAACAAAGTTTTCCTGGCTTAAAATGAAGACCCCTAAAACAGGTGGTCTCCCTGGAAGATTGTTCCACTTCCTCGGGATCCATCCCTGTGTCCAGTTACCACCCTGAAAGCCTACTTAGGTAGAACTTCCACTACAACCACAGGGCCCTTATCTATTAGAGAACACAGAGGAACTATTACCCTTAAGGGAATCAGACAACAAATTCTTTATTTTATTAAACAAGCTAATCCTGCATCATTCCCACATGTCCATGATATTAGAGCTGTGGCAACCTCAATTAATTTTTTTCCACCATATGAAATTTGATGAGCTCTCAAAATATACGGGTTGGAATTCCCCTTAAGTTTTCAAGCGCCACTACCTAAAACCTTTAGAAGCTCTTAGATTTGCCACAGTAGCTGCAGGGAATATAGTTCCTCCTGAAGGTACTGAGCCCTAATCACAACGTCTTGCTCTGTCCTCTTTCCCTCCTGCCTGGCTTACCTGTTGTTCCTACCTGTTTTGTTACTATACACCCTTATGGTGTATTATTTTATTATTCAATTGTTCAATTTCACAAATTGTTTTCATTACACTTATTCTTGAATCCCCGAGCTGATTTTATTTTGCTTTTTTGATTACAAAGTTGGATTCCCACTATTCATATCTGTTGAATTCTACCTACGGGTTTCATTATTGATTGTTTACCATGTCCATTTATCACTGTCATATACATGTTGATCTAATTTTACGGGTTTCCACATCCCTCTTTTTTTATATTAAACTCATCAGCTCTGTTATTTTGTGTTATTCCCTCTTCAGGTAGTTAGCCATATTGGGTCCCAATTCTCTGGTACGATTTCACTGGGCGGCACGGGTCGGAGCCCAGAAAAGGGATTTTGACGAAGGAAAAATCTATTTCTGGGCGAGAGACGCGTGCCGCCCAGTGAACCCACCCGTCCCTCCCTGATTGGGCCCCAATCTGGGGTGCTATAAGGAGTGACGTCACTGGCGTGGGATTGCTAGTAGTAGTAGGATGTTGAACGGCACCTCGCTGTTCGGGGATGTTGACAGGAGATATCTAAATTGTGCGAGGCCTCTGGTTGTTATTTATTCAGCGCCCCAGTATTATACCGACACCTTATTAAGGTGAGCGAACTGGGTTCAACCTAGCATTCCTATACAAATTTTTCTCTGGTAAATTCATAGCAGTTTTTACCTTAGAAATGATGTTAAAGGAGCATTTCACTGGGCGGCACGGGTCTGTCACCCAGAAATAGATTTTTCCTTCGTCAAAATCCCTTTTTTGGGTGAGATGGCCATGTCGTCCTGATGGACCCGCCCTTCCCTTTTCCTCTAAAAAGGGCTGTAGATCCCCTCCCTACATACAGTATCTGTAGCACCTCGTGTATCGCTACAAGGAATACAGATGGCGCCGTGAGCGGCGCAATGCACGCTTATGAAACGGGAGAGGAGAGATACCTTACGAGCGGCTCTCCTTTCTTTCTCGTTTTTCGTTTTCTTGCTAATTGACCCTTTCGAAGTGTTAACTCTGTTCGGGGTGCAAATTGCTATGTGGCGTGTCAAGAATACGTCCTCTGATATTTCGCGATATCCCTGGTTCTTTTATTAGGGATATTCGCTCCAGGAGTTAGAATTCTGGGTACCTTAACCCTGGATAGGTACGCTCCTCAGACACCCCTTTAAGGGTATACTCGGTCGCGCACGACCCCGACTCCGAAAAAAATTCAGGAAAAATTTAGTTATGCATCAATCTGTATTGTTTGACTTGCTAAAAATACTTCAAAGAATGCTAAAAACTACTGAAAATATAAATGATACCCATCTACAAAATAACTATTTATTGGAAATATATTAAAAATTTAAGCATACAAAAAAAAGACTTGACGTAAATATTCACAAAAAATAAATATACATATACACATAAATCCCTCTAGGGACTCCTTCTTAGATGGCAAAGCAACAGCGTGTAATTGCTGTAAATGAGTTGGACCCATAGAAGTCAAGATCTGAAATGAGAAAAAAGGGTAACTTTTTTTGGCCAAAAAAATTTGTCCAAATTTCATGAATTTTTTGGGGTACCCAAATGAAATAGGAAGAGGCTAATTTTTTTATAGAATAAACTCATATTATCCTAGAACAGAAATACATAATAAGATGTGCACTAAGATGTAATTTACTGTTATAACAGGGGCAAAATCTAAAGGTCATTTTTGACGGCCTAGTTTCACAATGTAAATTTCTTATGAAAATCATTGTATCTCCTATAAAATATGATATTTATGCATTAAAATATACCAAAATATCACGAATTCTTTACAGAACAAGAATATATAGAGATATGCTAACTTACCTTTCGGGTATGTCAACAAAATGGCCGCAGATCGCAACAACTCTTACAGCCCAATCTACCACTTGAAATGAAGAATGGGGTTGCAAGCTCCATATTATCATCAACATCTCTTTTTAACTCCATGAGAAGAGTGTTGATGACATCCATGCCGAGGGAATACTGCCTGCTGGCCATTATTGAAGATAAAATCAAAATAAATAGAAAAAAATCAAATTTGCAAAAAATAAGAAAAATTCAGAAATTAGCATTTGAGGGAAAATGGACCTCATGGCAATATATGGCATCTAAGCCAAAACCAATGTCATGCAAGTGGTAGACACACTATCCATCCACACTTTCCAACTATAAAGAACCCAACAAGTATCAACACTGTTCAACAATTTATAATTATGTAATAACTTTGCTGTTTGATCACTTACCCCTATAAAGGTATGTCAGGGTCGAGGTCGACCCCTGGGGGGGGGGGGGTAAAAAAACGGGGAAGGAGGGAAGTTAGACGAAAATCAGTCCTAAAGCAGACAATGGCACGTAGACTTAGTCACCCCTTGCAGGTCGATCACTTCCATATTCGAGACAGCTGATGATTTATGGGGAAAAACAGGTTTTGAAAATGCTGTAGGGGTCGCAAACGACCCATCATACCTTTCCAGGGTTAAGGTAAATTCTCTGGGAATATCGCCGTAGTTATATATACCCAAGGAAGCTACCCTTTAGGAACTTCCATCAGGACGACATGGCCATCTCACCCAAAAATAGATTTTTCGCTTCGCTCAAAATCCGTTATTCGCTCCAGGAGTTAGAATTCTGGGTACCTTAAGGTAAATTCTCTGGGAATATCGCCGTAGTTATTTATACCCAAGGAAGCTACCCTTTAGGAACTTCCATCAGGACGACATGGCTTGAGCCCAAAAAAGGGTAATTATCAAAACTTCCTTTAAAAACTGTACAAAGATTAATTCAGTGGGAGATTTATAGTTCTCCCGAGTCTCTATATTCTGTCTCGGGACAGGCGGCAGGATTCAGAAATCTGCTGGCGAGCCATATTAATTTCTCGCAGCACTGGAGACAGGCTAAGCCGGCGACTCTCCAGGTACAAGCTGGGTGTCTTTAATCGATCGATAACCTTGCATAACAGTTGGTATCTGTGGGTGATCAACATTCTTTGAGGTAAACCAGAGACAGAATCCGTAGACCCAGAAGAGGACAATAAAAATCCCAAAAAATTAGGTGATGACTTGGGGCAAAGTTGTGTTTCGGGCGACCCAAACAGTGTTGTAGCGTTCAGGTTAGATGCACCTGACTGTGCCACTTCAGCCTCGAGCTCTGACCGGTGTTTTAATCTGCCATCAGAATTCTGAGGTGACTTAGGAATGGAGGATGGTTCCCTCTCTATAATATTCGTCTGGTCAGTGAGACGAGGTCTCCACTCCAAGACTTGAGGCTGAACTAAAGGTAGGTCAAGAACAGGACCTTTTAACCTAGTCCATGGGGGACTAAATCCACAAGAGGTCGGATTTTCAGGCGACAGTCGGTCGTCACAATCGCGTGGCACAAAGCCAATAAAGTCATAACCAGGATGAATAGACACTGCCAATTCAGAAACATGGTTTTTTAAACATAAAACTTACCCGCTGGTTATATAAGAATGGCTAATGTCCTTGACGCCCCGCCAGAACTATTCAAAACTCGCGGCTATTGCAGATATGCTAGGTGTACATTAGCGCCCTGGTGGACTACAGGTAGAACTAATCCAACCACTTCAGATTTTCTCTGCCGGCCATACTGGCCTGAACGTTGAAAATTCACACGCTATTTACATTCAATTGGACGGTTTATTTGGTGATGTACTCTGTCTTTTTGTTTTTGGCTTTTGCTTTAGTAATTTCCTTTTCATTTTTTCTTGAAATCTTTATTATTTTGGGGTTATTTACTTGTTTTGACCTTTGTTATTGTTTAATTCTCTCTCGTCACTTTTCAATATGGCCGACCCCTCCCCTGTACAGTGAGCCCTCGCTACTTCGCGGTTCGACTATCGCGGATTCACGACTTTGCGGATTTTTTTCATAGCGCATGTATATACGTACATATATCGCGGATTTTCCGGAAATTTTGAGAATAACCGCGATATATGAAGACCGCAAGTATTTCGTTAATTCCATTAATAATTAGTAATATCTGCTCTTACTGATGGTTCATTGCATTACATATGACACACAATTCAGTACAGAAAGAAATAAAACAAGAAAAGAGAATGTGATCATACGATAATTCAGTATACGTAGTAAAATTAAATCGAACATGAAACGCAAATCAGATGCAGTCTGACTTTGTCATATTTGAATGGTGTAAGGCTGCTGATGGCTACTACTACAAATGTAATGGATGTGCATCTTTTCCATGAATCTTTTGTTTCTATACGTACATAGTACTGCATCCAATAATATTCTTTGTTGCAAAAATCACATCTTGAATAAGCTTATATATCTTACAACAAAACAAGCGTAAAATAGCGTACGTAAAGCATACTGTATATAGTACCTTGTATTTGAATTTGTAACTACTACGTAGCATGTAAGACTGACTGTGATTGGTTCCAGTGCTGATAGATGACGAATCAGCTCCCAAGTTTTGTAATCTAGCCTGTGATTGGTGTTTTGACCACTTCTCCGATCTGCAGCATCTTCTCCGATCTGCAGCATCTTCTCGCAGCCACTTTGTTTGCCGCTCTCTCGCCGGGTAGATGCTGCTACGCTACTGTGTAACTTTAATCTGTGCTGTGCGTGACTGTTTGAAGTTGAACTTTTTGTTGAACTTTCTGTTTAACCCCTACAGTGGCTCCCAAGTGTTCAATGGCTCCCAAGCGTTCTGCTTCTACTAAAGCTGGTAGCGAGCATAAACGCCACAGAAAAATGATGATTGCTGAGAATGTGACACTTTTCGATATGTTGAAAGAAGGCAGAAGTTACGCGGCCGCAGCCCGCCATTTTAGAGTGAACGAATCCACCATTCGCTACATTAAGAAAGACGAGGCAAACATTAGAAAGACGGCTGCCATCACCCTTAGCAGGTCAGCGAAGCGAGTTGTTACCGCTCGTAATAAAACTATCGTCCGTATGGAAGGTGCTTTAGCAGTCTGGATTGCTGACTGCCGGAAGAAGAACATAGCCTTGGATACGAACACCATCCGAACCAAGGCTTATGGTTTGTATGAGAATTTTGCGGCAAAGGAACCTCAAGACGACGATGAACGACCATGCTGAAGAAGACGAAGATGATGTACTAAATGAACCTCAAGCAAGGACATCCACTGATTCCCAGCCTCAGAAACAACGTTTTTCCGCCAGCAAAGGATGGTTTGTGAAGTTTCAGAAACGCTTCGGCCTGAAAAGTGTTTCCCTGCATGGCGAGGCTGCTTCCGCTGACACTACCGCTGCTGAAACTTACACGAATGAGACATTTAAGAACATTATCACTGAAGGTGGATACAAGCCCGAACAAGTGTTTAATATGGATGAAACCGGCTTGTTTTGGAAGAGAATGCCGTCGCAAACTTTCCTGTTCAAAGAAGAAGCCAAAGCCTCTGGCTTTAAAGCATTCAAAGATCGTGTTACCCTCGTGATGTGTGACAATGCTGCTGGAGTTTTGCTAAAGCCGGGGCTCATTTACAAATCGAAAGACCCTCGCGCTTTGAAAAATAAAAATAAGAATCTCCTTCCCGTGTACTGGATGCATAATCCAAAAGCATGGATTACGAAGAAGCTGACCTCCAACTGGTTCCACCAGTGTTTTATTCCACAAGTCAGTAAATATCTCTTGGAGAAGGGCTTGCCATTTAAGATCCTTCTCCTTATGGATAACGCTGGTGGACACGCAACTGATCTGTCGCATGAGGGCATTCAGGTTGAGTTCCTGCCACCCAACACCACGTCATTAATTCAACCGATGGACCAGGGGGTTATCAGGGCGTTCAAGGCCCTCTACACGAAGAATACCTTGGCGGACCTCGTTGCGTGTGTGGATGCTGCCCAAGATGATGAGGATGAAACATTCAATTTGAAGGCATACTGGCGGAAGTACACAATAGCCACGTGTCTGCAGAACATCCAGAAGGCACTGAAAGAAATGAAACCTACTACTGTTAATGCGAGCTGGAAGAAGTTGTGGCCCCAGATTGTTTACGATGACGAGGGATTTACACCTGCTGAGATTCAACACTCAGCAATACGGAAATCTGTGCAGTTGGCTGCGATAATTGGAGGTGACGGGTTTGGTGACATGACGACTGAAGACGTCGACGAGTTGTTGGACTGCCATTCCCAGCCGCTAACTGACGCAGACCTCGAAGAGCTGACGAAATCGGCCAGTGAAGAAGACAGTGAAACACAGGAAGAGACCCAAGGAAATGTCGAAGAAACGGGCTTAACATTAGACCAGCTTGCCAAGCTCTGCAACCTTGCGAAGGAGTTGAGAGAATTGACACAAGAGTGGGACGAGGATATGGTTCGTTCTATGCAATTCTGCAACAGAATTGATGAACACATGACTCCCTACAGGATGCTCTTAGAGCGAAAAAAGAAGCAGCGGCAGCAACTTCCGATCACAATGTTCTTCCAGCCTCGCAAAAAAGAGCCAGTTCCTCCTGCTACTATGCCTTCGGAAGAAATTGAAGAAGTGTCCCAGGAAGAAGTTGAAAAGGTGTCCCAGGAAAAGACACCTCCTTCCGAAGAGACGTAAAATACTATCATTGGCTGCACAGTAGAAGACATCATCAGCTTCATCATCATCATTTCTACTGTGCAGCAAATTCATCGCCATCATCATTCAAGTTTTTCTTGAACTTCTTTCATGGTGAGTACAGTAACAATCTTTATTTTTTTATACTATAATATTCTAACATTTTAATATTTGTGCCTGTTTTAGTTTAGGGTACTGTAGTACATGCATTAAGTGTTCTGTACATTAAAGGGTAGTTTGTTAACAGTACTACGTAAAGGGAAGGTTTTAAAAGTCTGAATATACATGTTAAATAAATACGTAAATATGGTGTCCCTACTTCGCGGATTTTCAGCTATCGCGGTCGGGTTTGGAACCTATCTACCGCGATAAACGAGGGTTCACTGTATATAGGAAGTGTAGTAAGGGTTGTCACACTCTCCTTCCTAAGGGTTCTGTTGATCCGCATACAGTTTGTGTTAAATGTAGGGGAAAATCGTGTTCTTTTGGGGATCGGTGTGAAGAATGTTCTTCGTTAACTGAAAGTCAGTGGGTACCTTATGAGCGTTATAATCAGAAATTAGAGAGATAGGATTAGACGTAGTTCTTCCCGTTCTGTGGATGTACCTGTGTCTGATATCATTAATCCTATTCCTTCCCCCATAGTGGTAGATCAAGAGCCGAATGAATCTACGATGAGGGAGATGTCCGCGATTCAAGCTCTCGGTGTGAGAGTCGAATCTTTAGCTGCTGTGCTTAGAACACATCAAGAGAAGAGAGGAGGGACCATAGTGCTGCACCACATGACCTCAGCCCTCTGGACAGAGTCCGAAAGTACCTTCACTTAAATCTCTTAAGAGATGAAGGCTAACTTTCCGGTCCTTCAGCAGCCTCATCCGTGAGACCACTCAGTGATGTGATGGACGACAACACCACACACCCCAGAGGCTTACATCGGCAAGAAAGAAGGAACTTGCTCATAGCCTTTTTCCCATCTAACAGTATAAACACTAAGATGGGGCAAAGTCCATTCAGTACCACTATCAGCTCGCTTCATTCCAGACTAGAAGAATGTGCTCGCCGACAATCTGTGCACAGCATCTCATATAAGGTACAGTATACCGAATGGTCTTTGGATCGCCTTGTAGCCGACAAAGTCCCAACTTTATGGGGTCCTCCAACTAGGGATCTGTTCACAACACTCCAGAACCTCAGGCTGCCGTTGCTCCCCAACCCTAGACTCCAAGGCTCTCTGGCAACAACGGTGGGTACAACAATGACGTTTACGTCTCGTCCCTGTTTTGTCTGGAGAAGGGCACTCGAGAAGGCTAGAACATCGGTCAGCCTCTCAAGGACTCTCCTAGTTCCGCTATGGTATTACGCAGAATGGTTTCCAAACCTTTTGCAGCTCCTGATAGTCTCTCCAAGAGAACCCTCTCCACATCACAGACAACCCACTTCGACACCTACCACAAGCTATAGCTTTGCTAAGATTGTACGCCTGGAGACTATCCAGTACCTCTTTTGCGAAAAGGTTGTCTAGATATCTTCTAGATATGAGGAATTCCTCAGCATCAGTCTACCAGGCAGTATAACGTCTTGTGTGGTTGGTGTCATGTGAAAGTGTCTCTCTCCACTCGATACCTCTTTTCCAGCAATAGCGGAATCTTTGAGTATATACAAGAGGAAAAGACCCCCTATTCAGTTTTGACAGGTAAAGATGATCACTCAACCTTGATCCTTCACCTTCAAACTGAAAGGAAGGGACATCCTCTCATCGATAGACCTTTCCTAACTCATACGGACTTACAGCTTGCCTTTCTCCATTCGGAATTGAGTCCTTCCTCTCAGAACATGGTTCAAATTCTCTGATCTCTAAAGAGACCTCATGTTCCACTTCACCTGGCAACAAATTTTCTCCTGATTTAAGAAGACAATGTTCCTACACACACTGACAGCAACCATATGAGTCAAGGAACTTCATGGTCTCTCTTTCGACATCGCCCATTAATGAGAAGGGCGAAAGGCAATGTTCAGTTACGTTCCGGAGTATGTCGCCAGACACAGTCTCCAGAAGTGACGGATTCTACACAAGTCTCCATTCGGTAACAGACGATCCAGGTCATCCTTTACTGTACCCAGGGTAAGGTATGAGACTTTACCTTAAGAAAATGGCAACAGCCTACCCGGATCCCTTCTCTTGTCATCAATACTGGGAGAGACTAGAGGAGGATCACCAAAACATCTCGACAGGGCAACTCACGATGTCAGGGGCATAGCTATGCCCCTGGTCCTTCTTAGCAGACTACTCTGTGACGCAAGTTTTACAAGAAAGGATGTGAATGCTCCAGGTGACTTTCACAACCTTTCTCTTGCAAGACGTGACCCACAGTAACTCGATACGATCTCTATCGGTCCAGTGGTGGCTGCACAACAGCTGGTTGTATACCTCAAGCTCCTTATTGGACAAGTAGCAGAAGGTTGAGGGCACTGTTACCCGGTTTTAGTCTGCGTGAATGAAAAGATTTGACTGGCTCTTATTCTTTTCTTCAAACCACTGCAGCTAAACCATGCTCCCTTGTGTACTTAGTATTAAGCTAATACTGTTGCGTCCCCATACCCTGGCAAGGTGGTATTGGGAAAGTCTTAGTTACATCAGGTTTTTCCTACAATAGACTCTGAATAACTTTGCCTAGACAGTCACACTTCTGCAAGTCTTAACACACAGCTTGCGTAGGCCACGGACCTGTGTAGCAAGGTTTTAGCGAGGGCAGGGACTCCTTATTTTTTAGTACTAACATACTCAGATAAGGAGCCCCCGGGTAAAGCCAAAAGCCAGATTGGCAGGGATGTCCACCCTTCTTAATGGGTGAGTCACCCCTAATAAATAGTGTGGTTTGTATTCCAGTTAAGGAACAAATGACAAATTCATATATAGTTTGTATTTTTCCTAACTATACAAACCATAGCTATTTATACAAACTTACCCGCCAGCCCTATCCCCCTTGAAGTCCTACCTCCAAGCAAAGTGACTAAATCACAGGTGTGTGTGAACGGGAGTGGTAGCAAGCTACCCCCCACTAACTAGCGGTGTGGGTAGTTAACCCTCGCTAAATTTCAATGACTCGTCATTTCAGCTCCGCCGAAAGTATAACCCCTAATAAAAAGCTAAGGTTTGTATAGTTTTGAAAAATACAAATTATCTACGAATTTGTCATCTTTATTAGGGAAGAAGAGATTGACAGCCTTGTCTTAAGTTGCATTTACTTCCTTAACTACTTTCTCAAGACGAATATTAATTTCAGCGAATGATGATCGAAATTGGAAGATGGCCCAGTGAGAGAATGCTTCCCATAACAAGCAAATGCCAGATACACAATAATGTTTCACTCGGATGAGAAAGGCACACTCCAAAGTTGTCATGGTAGTCACACTGGGATTGTAAAACTACTGTATTGGTATGCTGGTAAGAAAGGCATCAAGGGAATGGTTCTTAGTACCAGCAAAATCTGTTCTTTATGGTCAGCACCTTTTAAACTGTATTTGATAAAAGTAAGTTAAAATTTTGTTATTAATTTAACTTTTACCTGAGAATTTTATATATGTTATTATATTTTGTACAATGGGAAATAAAAATTGAAGTTAATGTTCTAGAGTTTATTAGTCTTCCCATTATGTTCTTTACACATGTTTACTTTAATTACGGCAATTTGAATGTACTTGATATAAAGATAACATTTACATAATTGCCGTATGCTGAAATAAACCCAGAGAAGTGTACTCATAATACCAAGTATAGTCATGCAAGTTATTTATGAACATCACAGTTACAATGAAAAATAAAAGTCTTTCAGAACTCACCCATTTTGGCATAATCCATACTATAAATTTGCTTATATTGAAAGTGAACCAGGAAAATTATGTGTGTGTCATTCAGTTGCCTAAGTTAAGGGCATAATAATTTTTATTCTCTTTTAGCACAGCCACGAGGGTTCATGTTGATCTAAAATTAATGTAAAATCTTATGATGCTTAAAAGTACTATCATTAGATTATTTGCAATATCTCCAATGAAATAATCTAGTTTTTAAAGAAATTTTCTTAAGAAATATTCATCACTTCTGCAGTACACTACAGTACTTTACCTCCATTAACCAGTTGAGAAAGTCATTCCATTGACTAATCTCCATTTAAACATTTGAAAATACAGTTGCACTTTCAAATAGTTAAACACATTAGTCAATGGAATTACATTGAGTGACTTTCTAAAAGAAGTTAATGTAAGTAATATTTCTAACGAAATCATTCAAAAATTAGTTGATTTCATTGGAGATGTTATTTATGTCTAATGTCAGTACTTTTTCATATAATTTTACGTTAATTTTGTATCAATATGAACCCCTGTGACTGGGCTAAAAGCGAGTGTATAGAAATTATTATGTCTTGAACTTGGGCAAGTCATTCAAATATACCCAAGTTCACTTCGATTCTGATCAAAATTTACATAATGATCTAAATATAAATACTGTAACCCTGTTGTGTGGCTTTCATATAATGTATAGTTATGTGCAACATTATCAAATAAAAAGTACAGATTTTGAGCAACATTCACAGAAAATACCAAGAGGCTCACAGTGTATTTTGGAATTACAGTTCTGAAAATTAGGACAAAGTTAAACAAACTTTTCATCAAGATTCTGTAGCAAATAAGGATTAAAAGATTCAGGTGGAGTTTGTTCACACAGAAATGATTTTGCAACTCAACACCAAGATTTCAGCGTCAAGTTCTAGGAATTTAAGGACATACAATATAAAATTATTTCAAAAGATTGGTATTAGAGTTGAAGACAAAAACAACAGTATTTACTATTATATTTTAAAGTCGATCAAGGTATATTTCAGGAGATTAAAAAGCTTTCCAAGAGGAATTGCTTCTACTTGGAAAGAAAATTAGATCAAGGCCCTGAAGAAACATTGCAGAACAAAATATTAATGTCCTATTGTCTGAATTGTGGTAGAAGTTGACAAATTCAAAGTCCGGGAAATCTGACAAAGTTAATTAGAACCAAACAAAGAAATTTGGAGCACTGTGTAATATAAACCTTGGGAAGAAATGTACCCAAGAGCTAAAGGTCTACTTGAATTGGATTTGATTTATGAATTTATGTCAGAAGGTCCAGCACTGGGACTGGGGGCCATTCAACTAGGAAAAAACGGCAGTTGCAGTATGAAGGAAAAGCTAAAGGCTGGACAGCAACATGGAAGATAAGAAGTGGCTAAGAAGGCAATAAAATTGTACTTCAAAAAACCTTTGATATGGTCTTTCAAAGAGATGAGTAAGCAACACCAAATGACCCAATCCCAGACACTCCTATATACTCATAAGGTATCATATGAGAAAATTGGAAAAAATCCATCTCATGGTAGGTGAAAAAAAAATTTTAGGTTTAGGGAATCTATAACAGAAGGAGAAAATGCACCAAGATTTCACTACTAGCCAGAATGAGCAATTGCTGTGAAAACTAGCCAACTGGCTAGTACAATGGTAACGTATTTGCCTAGCATTAGTACGACAGTAGAGCGATCCCCGTCCGGGAGGGTAAGTTTAAGCTGTTTACTGGGAGGGCCACTGCTGTGCTTGGGCACCACAGGGGGGGGGGGGGGGAGGGGGGGCTTACCCGGTGATCATCTATTCTGATGAACCTGAAACTAAAACCAGACACCTTTAACTTTGCTTTCTAGAATAAGGAAAACTCTACAATTGTACTAAAGTCAAGATGGAAGAAAGGAAGCAGAAATAAAGAGATGAGGTAGAAAGTTTAATTTTGGATGCAGTTAGGAGCATTAGAAAATGTCCAAAGACTTGAGTAATCAATTGTGATGACACTGTGCCTCCTTTACGGGAACCAGTAAGCTTGGGTCTTGGGAAGAGGGCATAATGTGATAAAATTTAGAATTAGAGCTAACGAGAGCAAGCAAACAGCCTTACTGCTACCAATATGGGTGATGAAATAAAATGAGGAAAAATAGCAAAAGAAAGGAATAGATATTGCTGGCCTAAAAAGCCACAAAACTGGGATAAAATTTTGCAAGAGAAGTAACTGAAGAATACAAAACTGAAAAGATAAAAAATTAACAAACAAGTTATGTAAAGAACAAACCAAAACCAGACAATGCATAAGTAAACAAAGTTATCTATCTTTACCTAAAAACTAGAGATTCAACAATACAACATAAGATGCAACCCTTATGAAAATGAAGGAAGGCATCCAACCAAAGAGCATGACATCCTACTTAAGACTTAGAAATCATGAAATATTACGTCGCATCTACAACTCAAGACACAGATATCCTGAATCTGTCTTCTGGAAATGTTTGTAAAGGCAACGATGAGTGATGACCTTTTTTTCCTCTTGAAAGTTATGTCTAAAGATCAAAAGATGCACTAACATGTTCTAAATGTTCGTATTCTCGAATATATTCTCCCATCTTGACAATGAAATCCAGCAGCACATTCAGTCAAGATAACAATGGGAAACTGGTGCTATAATGCAAAATGACCCAATGCTAATCATGCATAACCACAGTAGTTTTGCATTACACTGGTAATATGATAGAAAAGGGGTCTCATGTTCCTAATATGACGAATAAAGACAAAATTAAGTAATGCAATGTACAAAGACATTTTAACTAAATTACTGTGCAACTACAATAACACCTAGACTTTCTTGCAATAACAATTATTTTTTACTGCACTAATTGAAGTAACTGGTTTACCCCCACTCTTCGCCCCCCACCTACGAAGATGAAAAAGGCACCAAAAAAAAAAAAACAATCATCCGACATAAACAATGCCCTTCCAATTGTGGGATCAAATGACCTTGCTTGTAGCTACATATACTAATGCAAGATTATACTTTTCAGGATTTTCTTCATTTACTGTAGTTTTATTTAGTTCTTAGTTACACTTAAAATAATTGCATAAAAATATTTTTGTTCCATTTTCCATAGGCAAATGTTACTCTACAGAGGCCTGATACACAAAATTATGAGCTCACTTTATTACATGTATCTACTCATGATAAACGGGTATAATTAGTTTAAATTTTCACCATGGGCGAAATTGCATTCGTCTTTCTTTGTTATTGAATCTTCTCAATTTGAATATGACAAACATAATATATGTTGGAATTTAACTAGAGAAGTATAAAGTATAGTGCTAATTAAAGGGATATTTTTTTCTAAGTTCCAGCATATTCATCCTGATAAAATTCTGAAAATATTGTTATACGCAAATCTACAACTCTAATTTGAAGAATAGTAGCCTACTACTAGCCCAAGGGCTCCAACAAGGAAAGCACCCCAGATAGAGAGAAGCAACGAATAACCTATAAATGTGAAATAAAAAAAAAATATTTCTAGATAAAAAACAGCGTTTAATAGATAAGTCTTACATAAGCTATGAAAAAGATAAATATCAACCTGTTCAACAAAAAAGCATTTGCAATAAGTTTTGAACTTCTGAAATTCCATCAATTTAAAACCATATAAGAATGCTCATTCCACAATCTGGTCACTGCTGGAATAAAACTTCTAAAATACGATGTAATATGAAGCTTTATGATGGAGAATGTAAGACTGTTAGAATTATCTGCATACCTACTACAACATACTAGTGTTTCGGAAGATCTGAATGCGAAAGATGGTCTGAATTATGAGAAATTTTCTCTGCAAGTTGAAGACACCAACTAATGCAAATATGTATGTGCATATATATGTCCCCTAAGTGACACAAGGCAAAAGATTTTGAAATTTTGACCACATGAACAGATGATGCATGAAGACCTTATCTTATTCTGCTTTTAGGTGTCGAGGCAGTGAAGATATCGCTTCTGTTTTTCAGGGTTGAGTGCAGCTGCAAAGGCTTTTCTCAAAGCGGGAAGCAGATTATTATTATTATTATTATTATTATTATTATTATTATTTGCTAAGCTACAACCCTATATGGAAAAGCAGGATGCTATAAGCCCAGGGGCACCAACAGGGAAAATAGCCCAGTGAGGAAAGGATAAAGTGAAAAATAAAATATTTTAAGAAGAGTAACATCATTAAAATAAATATCTGCTATATAAACTATATAATCTTTAACAAAACAAAAGGAAGAGAAATTAGAATAGTATGCCCGAGTGTACTCTCAAGCAAGAGAACTCTAACCTAAGACAGTGGAAGACCATGGTACAGAGGCTATGGCACTACCCAAGACTAAAGAACAATTATTTGATTTTGGAGTGTTCTCCTCCTAGAAGAGCTGCTTACCATACCTAAACAGTCTCTTCTACCCTTACCTAGAGGAAAGTGGCTACTGAACAATGACAGTGCAGTAATCCGAGTGAAGAAGAATTGTTGGGTAGTCTCAGTGTTGTCAGGTGTATGAGGACAGAGGAGAGTATGTAAAGAATAGGCCAGAATATTCGTTGTATGTGTAAGCAAAGGGAAAATTAACCATAACCAGAGAGAAGGATCTAATGTAGTACCGCCTGGCCAGTCAAAAGATGCCATAACTCTCTAGTGGTAGTATCTCACAGTGTGGCTAGTGCCCTGGCCAACCTACTACCTACATGAATATCAAGTAAAACACAAATTGGATTTTGTATAAAAGGAGAAAATATAGGATGTACAACTATGAAAGAGTTCTCATTAATCTTTTACTTTCAAATAATCATTAAAATAACATCATCATTTGAGCTGTGAGATTATCCTCATGCTACTTTTCAGGTTTAATTTCTCATCCACTCAAAAAAAATCTGCTAATATATAAAATATAGGATTTATTATGAATGAATTGTCTATTTCACTAGAAAAAAAAATAAAGTTGGATATATCAAATTTTCTCTCTCTCTCTCTCTCTCTCTCTCTCTCTCTCTCTCTCTCTCTCTCTCTCTCTCTCTCTCTGTGCCGGTGAGTGAATACACTTGTGCGTCCCTAAAAATATCCTGATATAACGCGGATAACAGAAGGCTATCGAGTGCAATATAGCTACAAGTTTTCGTGAATAGTCGGTGATTAGTTTGAGGGCAGAAAGTGGGATAAAATGTCGGCATAGGATAGTTATCTTGTGAATTAATAAAAATCTGATCGAGATGGCTCTCTACAATACAGACAACTCTTGGAGAGACATCGCTGCAGTCAGCAAAAGTAAACTCCATGAGTTGGCGAAACAAGAACTCGACCGTCTGATAACAGAGGTCACTAGTAACTCCAACCAGTGTGACGGAAAAATATTCGCAGACATATCGAGACAATATGATCCAATAAACTGGAGCAAATCTGCAGAAAACATCAGCAAAATAATAGAAGAAATTCCAAAGAAGATCCAAGTGATAAAGAAACTTATAAAGAAAGTTTACATCAATCAACACATTCCATCAAAGAACAATAAAAAGTCCAATATGGTGAATATGCTGATTGATGCATTAGGAAAAAGAATGTCAAAATGGTGTAATACATGTACGATATGGTATTCCATTAATAATCCTCAACAACTGATTAGAAAATATGATGCCTTCCATGTTCCAACACACCCTACATGTGCTGAAATACAGCAAAAAATAAAAAATACACACACAAAGGTATTCTGCTCAACATGCTTAGTCTGGATAGAAAATATAATCAAGTCGAGACTAAATCTACAAATAGTTGAAGATAAAGAAGAGGAAGAAGAAGAGGAAGAAGAAGAGGAAGAAGAAGAAGAAGAAGGAGAAGAGAAAAATGAACAGGATATGTGTAAGGATGCAGAGGAAATCATTGATATAACTTATGATGCCATCCAACAACATACTTATGAAGAAATAAATTATCAGATGGAAACAAATAATAGACCCAAGAGAGACTACCCGGACCTACATACTTTTAGGGAAGAGCAAGAACAAGAAAAAAAAGAAAAGATATAGTCTGAAATTTGCTGGAAAGAGGGAATTGCAGATTTGGCGAAAGATGCTACTACAAGCATCCAAAGATATGCCATAATTATGAAATATATGGTAAATGTGCGTATTTAGACGGATACGGAGACTAATGCAGAGATCTCCATCCAAAAATATGCGAAAACCTAAAAGAAGGAAAAGGATGCAGTTTCAACAAAAAATGTCGATATATGCATCCTGCAACCATGAATGAGAGTAAGGAAACTCAGTAAACTGAAAAGAAAAGTGAAAGCAAAAATAAAAAAAAAAGAAACAAAAAAGCAGGCCGCATATATACCGCGCTAGCCACCAAAAGCCCCAAGATACGAGGCCTTTCAACCCAAATCTGCACATTTAGAGCCCAACTACAAAGAATGCATCTATAAAGCCAGGGGTTGGTGCAGATATGGGGATAATTGCAGGTATACACACAAAAATAAATATGAAGGCGAAAGAGCAAATATAATAGAAAAGTTGGAAATGAAGAAAAGAACATATCAGAACAGGAAGGAAGCATGGGAGAATCCATATTATTACCAATATTAAATAAGGGGGATGAAACACAGACCATAATAGTGATGAACGCACAGGGTTTAGTCATGAGTAACTCTAAAAGGAAAATAGAGTTCTTAGAAGAACTAACCCAAATTGAAAAAAAAAAAGAGATATATTAAATAAAAGTGAAACATGGTATTCCCAAGAGACTGGCAGTGATGACCAGATAAAGGGTTTCCAAACTTATAGATCTGACAGAACAAATAGCAATAAAGGGGGAACCGCAATATATGGAAGAGACATAAATCAAGGAAAAGTCTGTGAAAAATACAGCAACACAGAATGTGAATTGATTGCGGTAGAATTTGAATCTGAAAAACTAGTGAATATTGTAGTTTACAGACCCCCAAATACCAAGGAGTTTGACATAATAATAGAAAAAATAGATGATATATGTAGAAACCATAAAGACTGGAATATACTCCTATCCGGAGATTTTAATTTTCCTTTCTTGGATTGGAAAGAATGGATAGAAGAAAGTGGTTGTATGTATACATATAAAAAAGAGAGTAATAGTAGCGCAGAAGATAAGAGGCAATTTGAAAAGCTTCAAGATATGCTATTAGAACATAATATGCAACAAATAAACCACATTCCAGCAAGAAAGGAAAATGTCCTAGATCTAGTATTTGTGAATGAGGTGAATTATGTTAAAGAAATAATAGTGTATAACACGGGAATTTCAGACCATAATGTCATAGAATTAATAGTCCATTCCAAAGCAAGTGATCACAGAATTAATCAAGCACAAAACGTTGGGAAGGATATGGAAAATATAATTTTTATAGTAAGAATATAAAATGGTCAGAAATAAATGAAGAACTGAATAAAGAATGGAAAAATGTGTTTTTAAGTGATAATATACATGTAAATACGGACATACTGTACAAAATACTGGAGAAAATTGTTGAAAAATATGTACCGAAGAAAAACAATAAACAAAAGACATGCATACCAAGAAAAAGAAGGATCTTATTTCAGAAAATTAGAAAGTGGAAGAAAAATCTTGCAAAAGGAAAAAATGTGTGGAAAATGATGGAAATAAAATGTAAGATAGAAAATGCAGAACAAAAGATTATACAGTCAAAAGAAAATGAAAAAAAGGGACTTAGAAGAAGGGACACTTCAAAATATATATATAAAAAAACAAAGTACTTTACTCCTATGCAAAAAAAAATGAATAAAGGGAGAGATTAGAAGTAGGCCCTCTAAGAATTGAAGGATGGCTAACGAATGAAAAAAAGGAAATATGCAACATATTAGCAGAAAAATTTAAGAGTGAGTTCACGCCAAGAATTGCGAATGAGAATAATGAAACAGAAATGAGAGAAGAAAATGTTGAATACCTAACAGATATAGATATTAATGAAGCAGATATTGTCAAGGCTATAAACGAAATTAAAAATGGATCAGCAGCCAGACCAGATGGAGTTCCAGCGATTTCGTTAAAAAAAACTCCAAACACTATCGCGAAGCCGCTTGCAATACTGCTAAGACAAAGTGTAGATATGAGCGAGATATATGTTAAACATAAATTAGCTTATATAACCCCTATCTTCAAAAATGGATCAAGACTAGAGGCAAGCAATTATAGACCTGTTAGTCTAACATCACATATTATGAAAGTGTATGAGAGGGTAATAAAAAAGAAAATAATGGATCATTTGGTTAAAAATAATTTGTTTAATATAGGTCAACATAGTTTTGTGCCCGGAAAAAGTAAACAAACCCAACTGATAGCACACTATGAAAACATATACAAAAATATGATAAATGAAAAAGACACATATGTGATCTATCTAGATTTTGCAAAAGCCTTTGACAAGGTAGACCATAATATATTAGAGAAAAAAAATGAGAAAGCATAATATTGTGGGAAAGATAGGAAAATGGGTAAAAGAATTCCAGAAAACAGATAGTGGTTGCAAATAATGAGAAATCGGATGAAGCTCGGATAATATCTGGCGTGCCACAAGGTACGGTATTAGCTGCACTGCTGTTTGTAATTATGACCTCAGACATAGACTGTGATGTTGAAAACTCTGTAGTGAGAAGTTTCGCCGATGACACAAGAATAAGTAGAGAAATTACTTGTGATGAAGATAGGAACTCACTACAAAGAGATCTAAACAAAATATATGAATGGGCGGAGATAAATAGGATGGTATTTAACTCCGATAAATTCGAATCAATGAATTATGGAAACAGAGAAGGAATGGTATATGCATACAAGGGACCTAATAACGAGACAATCACAAACAAGGAAGCAATTAAAGACCTTGGTGTAATGTTAAATAGGAATATGTTATGCAACGACCAAATAGCAACACTGTTGGCTAAATGTAAAGCAAAAATGGGAATGTTATTCAGACACTTTAAAACAAGAAAAGCTGAACACATGATTATGCTTCACAAAACTTATGTACGTAGTACACTTGAGTACTGCAATGTGATATGGTACCCACACTACCAAAAGGATATTGCACAAAGAGAGTGTACAAAGGTCCTATACTGCTAGAATAGAAGAAGTTAAGGACCTTGACTACTGGGAAAGACTGCAAATTTTAAAATTATACAGTCTAGAAAGGAGAAGAGAATGCTACATGATAATACAAGCTTGGAAGCAAATAGAAGGAATTACTGAAAACATCATGGAGCTAAAAATATCAGAAAGAGCAAGCCGAGGTAGATTAATAGTGCCAAAAAATATACCAGGAAAACTAAGGAAGGCGCACAGGACATTAATCCACTACGCACCAGCATCGATAATGCAGCGACTATTTAATGTGCTGACAGCTCATCTAAGAAACATATCAGGAGTGAGCGTAGATATGTTTAAGAATAAGCTCGATAAATACCTAAGATGCATCCCAGACCATCCAAGACTGGAAGATGCAAAATTCACCGGAAGATACATTAGCAACTCTCTGGTGGATATAAGAGGTGCCTCACACTGAGGGACCTGGGGGAACCCAAACAAAAAACAAGGTAATAAGGAAAGGTAAGGCTCTCTCTCTCTCATATATATATATATATATATATATATATATATATATATATATATATATATATATATATATATATGTGTGTGTGTGTGTGTGTGTGTGTGTGTGTCCTAATTCGTGTATGTAGATGTCTTTTATATCAAGGTAAATGAACTCAATATTCATGAGTATTCCACAAAAGCTGTGTGTCTGCATGTTGTGCAATGGCTGCATTTTGATAATGAAGGCAGTAGTTAGTTGCCGGTGAGTAATCGATTTGACAAGACTCTCACCTGAGAGGGTATTTGTGTAATGGGTACTTACGAAAGAACCTTTTATAATAGATGAAGAAAACCCATATGCCGACGTCTCATTATCCGTCTGCACGGGTCATATTGGTATCAGGTGTAAAAAATACGTCTGTTGTGTATGCTGTGAGTGAAGTTATTCTTTGAGCCGGTGAAATAAAAGTTCAAGATGCCGAGATACACAAGGACTAACATAGCAGACACGGCTGCTGCTGAAGATGAGAATATAGGAGCAGTGGGATATAGCATTCCTGATGAAGAATATAGACAGGAAATTAGAATGCAAGAATTGGAAAATAAGTTAGATCATTTACAACAGTTAATAAACAGACAGTTGGTGGAACGAAAATAGGAGCGGCGTGCAAGCACAGCATATCCGACGTGCATAAACGAAGTTCAAACGCACTCAAGTGAAAGTACACATGCACAGCCGAGTGAAGATACGCAAATTGTAGTTCGAAAGTTGCCAGAACTCCAGGTAAATGTTAGGCCTTTCGATGATCAAAGGCCTAAATAAGGTTTTCAATCAATTGAAGTGTTTTTGAGAGACTTTGAAGTAGCCACATATGGGTGGTCGGAAAAAGAAAAAGCTATTCAAATAATTAGATTGCTGAAAGATGCTCCGGCAATGGAGGTAATGTGTTGGCCACAAGAAAGTTTAAGAAGTTGTACTGAAATAAAATGACGTTTGAGAAGTATGCCTTGCCTGATGCGAGAAAGGGAGACCTAAAAGAAAATTACCAACCCGAAATGCGGGAAGGTGAATCCGTTCTTAGTTTTGCAACTCGCATTTTTCGGGATTGCGATTCGTTTGCTACCCGGAGTGCCAATCTCCCAGAAGGTGATAAAAAGGCAATTTCCCGTAAACATATTCGCAGATTAGTAAACCCGTATTTATGTGGTTATTTGTTCGATGACAATCGCTCTAGCAGACGTAGTGAGTGCAATACAAAACATTTTAGACAGTTTGCCAGAAGAAAAAAGGACTGGGAAAAATGGGGCCGATTCCGAGAAGTTGGCAGCCATGAGAGGAAGTCGACCCCCGAAGAGAGGTAAGGGGGAATGCAGTCAGCAGATTAGCAGTGTCTTCAGATGTTGGCACTGTGGGGGAGAGGGGCACCGACGAGTGGAATGCCCCACCCAAGGATCCCCCGCTGTTACACTTGTCAGGCCTACGGTCATTTATCTCGAGAGTACCCAGCAAAAAACGCCCAGGGCGGGCGGGCGGGCTGGGGCGCATGCACAACTCCCCCCGCCCAACGTCCAAGGAAAAGGGAAAACAGGAAGGGGGTGACGAGGGAGTTCGATGCCCCCTCTGCATGACATCACAAGAAGTGACGAGACGTGACAGAGCAGGCACTGGGACCTCCATCGGTACCCCCCAACCTCACTCCCACAGCACTAGAGAGAAGACCAGGGAGCAGCGACGTGGCAGCGGAGATCGTTAGCCCATGCTCCATATCTCGTAATGGCCATCTTGGAATGTTAGCAGTTAGGATCGACCTGCAAGATAAATCCATCCAAGCACTGATTGACACGGGAGCCAGTGTTTCATTGATTGAAAAAAAATTCTCCTCAAATCCACTACAGCCAGTGGCATCCATTGTTCTTGACACGCCAGGAGGAAATAAACTACACATAAACCATACATCAATCGTCCAGTTTAAGGTGGGGTCTGTGAAGTTTACACATGATTTTTTTGTCTTGCCCACCTTGGGAATTCCAGGAATAGAGGCTATCCTTGGAATAGACTTTATATCTAATAATCAAATTTGCATTTTTGGGGGAAAAGATACAATAACAGTAAAAGCAGGAGGGTACATTTTGCCGATAGAAAGTCATGAGACAGTAAGTGCGTGTGTTAGATCGGAGAGACATTTAAGTAAGGTATCAGCTATACCCGAGAGAGGAGAAGTGTTGTCCCCCCAGACCATTACGAGCATATCTGTAACCCCGTGTCGCCCTCTTGCGGAGGGAACTAAAGCAGTTGTTAAACCCCATGACAATTGGGCCATATGATATTAGAGGGCTTGACAGAAATTAAAGAGAACAAAGCTGATATAACGATAGTTAATTTGTCAAATAAAAGAATTGTTTTAGGAAGTTATTCTGTGTGTGAATTAGTTATGTGAAATTGCTTATAATGGGATGTTGGGAGCCAAAACACCAGCCCACACAGACGAACGCACTCAGAATTTGATTATGCAAGCGCGAAAATTATCTCTCTGAATATCAGCCTGTAGTTAGTGATATTGTCAATAATTATTCCGATGTACAGTAATTACAATTGGAGATGAGCCACCAGGGAGGATTGATCGATTTCCCTTTAGCATTGAAACTGGGCAGGGAGAGCTGATCAGGCCAAGGCCTTATAAGGTATCCATTCATTTCCAGGTGAGAGATAGAAAGGGAAATTAATAAATCAAGGGAACAAGGGATAATCGAGGAGAGCGAATCCCCCTGGGCTTCTCCAATTGTAACTCTTAGGAAAAAGGATGGCTCGGTAAGATTGTGTGTTGATTATAGGAAATTGAATGCAATCATTAAGGATAATGCATTCTCATTGCCCTCAATCGAAGAATTACTTGTGAAAGTACGGGATAGAAACTATTCTACAACTGTTGATTTAAAATCTGGATACTATCAAATACCCATTCAGGAAGACAGTAAATGTAAAACGGCATTTATAGCTAACGATCAATTATTTCAGTTTAATTTTCTTCCTTTCAGTGTTAAAAATGCTCCAAGTCATTTTTCTAGAGTAATGAGGGCGGTTTTGTCGCCCTTAATTGGCCATAATGTTCTTGTTTATTTAGATGATATCATAATTACAGGGAAAATGGCTGAAGAACATAAAAATAATATTCTTAAAGTTTTAGAAGCATTGAGACGTAATGGTATGAAAATAAATTTGTCAAAGTGCAAATTTTTCTGTAAACAGGTCGAATTTTTAGGTCATCTAACCCCAGAAGGTGTCCAACCCTACCCCAGTAAAGTAGCAGCTATTACACATTTCCCCAGGCCACGTAACTCTAAGGAAGTAGCTGGGTTCCTTGGGCTCGCTGAGTATTACCGTAAATTCATAAGAGGTTTTGGTGAGATAGCGAGACCCTTAGACAGAAAAAAAGAGGAATGGATGGAAAGAGTGCGAGCAGTGATTAAAGTGGAATCGGACAGTTATCCGTAATTTCTGAATGTGCCTCGTTTGAAATTTTTTATTGAAAATGATGTCTTATATTGTGCTTACGAGAAGAGGGGAGGGGAATTTTGTGCATGGGTAGTTCTTCCTTCCTCTTTAATAAAGCGAGCAATCCACATTGTACATGCAAGTCAGTATGCAGGGCATTTAGGGATTGCTAGAACATTAAGGAGAGCACGTGAATCCTTCTTTTGGTTAAGAATGAAAAAGTCTATAGAGAATTATATAAAAGGTTGTCATGCTTGTAACTGTTTCAATGAACATAAAAACACTCTACCGGAAGCCAGAAAGTGGCCGATAGTCCCCATTAAATTCTATAGTGTGCATATGGATGTAGTAGGACCATTTCCTACTGGGTTAACACAACATAAGTATACATGTGTATTTTTGGATGCATTTACTCGGTACACTCATACTTACGCAATGTTGGATAAATCTGCATATTCATTAGCCCAGGCGCTGTGCTCTTTCATTACTAGGTTTGGTTGCCCCAAAATTTTGATAAGTGATAATGGTCTTGGTCTTGAGTTTATAAAGAAGGTGGTGAAATTGGTCACGGACTTGATGAAAATTTAACACTTTTCAGTGACCGCATATAGGCCTTCGGCAAATGGCTTAGTAGAGTCATATAATAGGAAAGTAGTGCGAATTTTGCGTTACTTAGTGGCTGATGACCCTCTACATTGGCACGCCATGCTTCCTACAGCTGAGCTAGCTTTGAACATTGCATATAATTCTTCGCTCAAGGACATGCCTTTCTTTTTAGTGTATGGACAGGATCCTGTGTTACCATATACGGTTCTCATTAATTCGCAACAATTGCCAAATTATTCAACTGAGCAATACCGTGTATATTTATTAAATTTATTGAGGAGAGTAATGAACACCACTGAAATGTTTTTGAAAAGAGCTAATGAAAATCACAGCTCAAAGTATGATGGTCGGTTCAAAACCGCACCAGTAAAAGTATTTGTCGGCGATCATGTGTATTTGAAACAATTACAACCTAAGAAACACAAACTAGAGCCAGCGTATTTGGGTCCTTACCGAGTAAAGATGGTCAAGTCTAACACAGTTGTAATACAAAGCATTTTTAATGGCGCAATGTCTGAACATCATCAGGCACACATACATGTGGTACCTGAAGAGGTAGTTTTAAAAAGTGTTCCTCCTTACCCCTGCATAGGCTACGTGGCGTCCCTCAAGTTGACGAGTAGAATTTTTTTTTTTCCCTTGCTGTTGTTGTTGTTTGAACAGACCTCATTTCTTCTTTCGACGTGTTTAAAGTAAACGTGATGATAACAATGTCTTATGTTGATGCTAAATTTATACATAAAATGTTGTGGTAATTTTGCTGAGTGTGTTAATACGTATAACATTGTTGAGTGAACCTAAAAACAATCAGAGGTTAAATGAGTTAAGTGAGATCCGTCAGGCGGATGCTGTATTATTCATGTATTTATATGATTCCTGGTTGCTGGGGCTAAGGCAGTTCCCGAAAGGCAAGTGGCTATGGGATTAAAGTTCAGCCTTGAGGATAGGCAGTGTTAGAGAATGTGTAGATGTGAATACCTTATACTTAATGTTATAAGAGAATGGCGGGAAGATGAATGATTTTCTCGGGAAAACGGCTAGTGGCCACCAGTTGAAAGTTGCAAGTGCAAGTGTTGTAGTGATTTAAATAAATGGTGAAACAGTGGTAGTGAGATGTGTTGCGAAATTGTGCCGTAAACCCGGACAAGTAAAATCGAGGGATGAAGGAATATCTATTCCTACCCCTGTCCCGACCAAGAAGCCCATATTGCCCGCAACCAGAGGGAGGTTATTGATGAGGTTACGTAGACCTGGTATTATTATTATTTTTTTTTTTCACTTTGGGTATTCTGTGTTTTGGTTGCAGAAGTCTTAAGAAGATACGAGTGGAATTATTTATGTTGTTTTGTGTACATTTTTACATGCAATATTTCATTTTTTTTATTTATTGGCGGATGTTTTTTTTGGGGAAGGTGATCTCTATATATATATATTTTATGTTGAATTTCTACTTAGTACATGCCATGCCCATTCCAGGTTGGATTTCCTCCATATATCATTGACTAGTGAGGGCGAGTGCGCACCTCCTCCCGGAGTGAGGAGCTTGAGGAAGGAGTAATGTCCTAATTCGTGTATGTAGATGTCTTGTATATCAAGGTACATGAACTCAATATTCAAGAGTATTCCACAAAAACCTGTGTCTGCATGTTTTGCAATGACTGCATTTTGATAATGAAAGCAGTAAATGAAGAAAACCCATATGCCGACGTCTCATTATCCGTCTGCACGGGTCATGTACATGTATGTGTGTGTGTGTGTGTGTGTGTGTATATATATATATATATATATATATATATATATATATATATATATATATATATATATATATATACATATATATATATATATATATATATATATATATATATATATATATATATATATATATATATATATATATATATACACACGGGTCATGTATATGTATGTGTTTGTGTATGTATATATATATATATATATATATATATATATATATATATATATATTTTTATATATATATATATATATATATATATATATATATATATATATATATATATATATATATATATATATATATATATATATATACACGGGTCATGTATGTGTGTTTGTGTATGTTTGTGTATATATATATATATATATATATATATATATATATATATATATATATATATATATATATATATATACATATATATATACAAGGGTCATGTATATGTATATGTATGTGTGTGTGTGTGTATATATATATATATATATATATATATATATATATATATATATATATATATATATATATATATATATATATATATATATATATATATAGCCCAGCGGCATAGTAAGAAATATGAAACCAATTGTTCAAATTGTTCTAAAAGCACCAAAATTGGCACACATGTGGATTAATACATTCTGAACAATTTTGGATATGGAGGCATTCAAGATTCTCCCCGTAGCACATTTGGCGGCCATTTTTCAAAATGGCCGCTATTTACCGTTAGCGTCATTGAATATGTACCATAATTTGTCTTTTTGTGGATGCTAAAGGTGATAAGTGTGCTAGAGGTGATAAGTATTGTACAATTACACATACTTCTGTGCTTACCAAATAATTTGGCTACCATTTCACAAGAAAATGAATTTTACTTTGCAGCGGCAGCGTTGGTGGCAGTGACGGCGGCTGCAGTAATAGTATAGTGTTGATAGTCATGGTGCTTGTAGTAGTAACTTGTGGTAACATGGTGGTGTTTTGTGTCTTTGCAGGTGAGGCAGCAGCAGCACCACCTGACATCAGAGACGCGTTGTTCCAGACTGCAGCCATGGCAAAGAAGTTCCAACTTGTCGATACTTTTGAGCAACGTACTCCCACAACACCTCCTGAGACAAACTGGAAGCTGTGTCTTGTATGTCAAGAGGAGACAACAGAGTCACTTGTCTGCCCAGTACTGTCTAAACGCCGAGACCCTGGGAGTGGATACACGACAATGGCTGCAAACTTGGTCAAATTTGATGAACTCGGAGAACTGCCAAGAACTGTTCAGTTACAGAGACTAGATGAAGGACAAGGTGTTGAGGCGACAATGGTTGCCCACCAGGCCAAGTGGCATAAAACATGTATGCTCAAATACAATAACACAATGCTACGAAGAGCAGAGAAGACACACATCGCAAGCAGCTCAGCATTTGATAGTACTGACAATGTCCAGGCCAAGCGCGCCAGAACACACTCTTCAGAAGCCACTACCAGCGGCACCTCCTGCTTTTTCTGTGGAAAGTCTGGCACAGAGACCCTACATGAAGTAACAACCTTCCAGGTGGACACACGCGTACGGAAGTGTGCAGCGCAAGTTGGGGACAATGAACTCATAGCCAGGCTCAGCATGGGTGATATGGTGGCTCTGGAGGCCAAGTACCATTCCAAGTGTTTGTTGGCTCTTTACTATCGTGCAAAGACCACTGTAGAAGCCGAGCAGAAAACTGACCATGAAGGTGTAATGTCAAGAATCGTACTGGCTGAACTGGTCCTGTATATCGAGGAAACCCACCTAGAAGAGGGCACCACCCCAGTCTTCAGACTCGCAGAACTTGTAAAGCTATACACAACAAGAATGGAACAGCTCGGGGTTGTTTTGTGCCAGAAAGTTAATAGCACAAGGCTGAAAGAGCGCCTGTTAGCCCAGATACCAGGCCTGAGATCCCACAGCAAAGGCCGAGATGTTTTACTAGCGTTTGATGAAGACATTGGTGAAGCGCTAGGCAAAGCCTGCGAGCAAGACTGTGACACTGAGGCAGTTCACCTTGCGCGTGCTGCACAGATAGTTCGTCGATATATGTTTGAAGACACTTACCAATTCCGTGGATCATTCCCGGGCGGCTGTCAGGAGGACTCTGTGCCAAACGTACTAGTTGCAATGGTAAATATGGTGCTGGATGGCCCCACCATCAAGAATCAAAGCCATTCCTCTTCAACACAAGCAGCTCTTTCCATTGCGCAGCTTCTCAAGTTCAACAGTGTCAAGCAAAGTCGGAAGCAGGGAGCAACCAAGACACAGGAGCCTCCAGCTGTCAGACACAGTACGTCTCAAGAAACTCCTCTTCCAACCTATGTTGGGCTGATGCTGTATGCTGAAACACGCAAGAGAGGACTTGTGGACAAGCTCTTCTCTCTGGGCCTAAGCATCTCATATGACAGAGTCCTACGTCTTTCTGCCCAGATGGGAAACAGCGTGTGTCAGTTGTACCGCATAGAGGAAGTGGTCTGCCCGCCTACCCTGCATAGCAATGTGTTCACAACTGCGGCTGTGGACAACATTGACCACAACCCAAGTGCCACCACAGCCAAGAATTCATTCCATGGAACAGGAATCTCGCTTTTTCAACACCCAACGTGTGCAGATGAGGGAGTGGATCGTAGCATTGCTCTCACTGGGCGTGATACTGGATCAAAGACGGTTGAGCCTCTACCAGAATATTACACGGATGTACGTCCTGTTGCTTCTTCTGTCAAAGGCAAATGATCCCAGCTACTTCTGTGACCTCTCTTAGACGCCACAACTGTGAGCAGCACATAGAAGATGAGTATATGTGGCTGGAGAACACGAGAAGTGTTCTCAAAGATGATGTTGAGGCCTGTGAAAACACATCATGGGCTGCATACCATGCAAGGCACCAAGATCCAAAGCAACCAGTCATCACACCAACGTCCCTGCTTGTTCCAGGAGTGCTCACACTGTGGCAATGATCAGACACTCTATTGATGTAGTCAGGAGTGCAGTTAAACATCTCAACCCAGGCCAAACTCCAGTTCTGACTTGCGACCAGCCACTATTCACTCTAGCAAAACAGATCCAGTGGAAGTGGCCAAACACATATGGAGAAGACCAACTGGTGGTGATGTTTGGGGGGTTGCATATTGAGATGACGGCACTGAAGACCCTGGGTGACTGGTTGCAGGGAAGTGGGTGGACCCAAGCACTGGTACAAGCAGAGATCACAACTGAAGGAATAGCAGACTCATTTCTTCGAGCAGCTCACGTCACACGCACCAGAAGAGCACACCAAGTCACAGCGGCTGCGTTGTATAATCTCCAACGGCGTGCCTATGACAAGTACAGCACCACCAATACAGAAGATGATGAGCACCCTGAAAGCTTCGAAGACTGGTGCAGTCAGAGAGAACAGAGTTATCCGCAGTTTCAGTACTGGTCAACAGTCTTGGCACTGGAGCTGTCCACTCTGATCTATGTGCGATCTCTGAGAGAAGCCAATTTTAGCATGTACGTGGATGCTCTGACAGAACTGGCTCCGTGGTTCTTCGCACTAAACCACACGAACTATGCCCGATGGATACCAGTGCATCTACGGGACATGGCAGAACTGGCAAACAAACATCCAGACGTCTTCACAGAGTTTAGCAAGGGACACTTCACAGTCCAGAAGACCAAGAGGATCTTTTCAGCAATCCCTCTTGACCAAGGACATGAGCAGAACAACGCGTATGTCAAGGGTGATGGAGGAGCCATCGGCCTCACAGACAATCCAACTGCACTGAGGCGCTGGATGGTTGCCGGACCGGAGGTTGCGAGAGTGATTGTGGAATTTGACGACTTCAATCTGCATCCACACGATCAAGAGGAGACACGTCACCACGAAGAGACACCAAGTGTGCAGAACACTTTTGCCAGAGATGTGCGCTCACTCGTGGCCGTCATTGAAGAGCTGGGCAACCCTTTCGAGGAGGACAGTCAGGACTTGCTGGTGCTCGACACAAAGGAGATCGCAGACCCTGCAGTCATAGAAACAGTCCGTAACGCCAAGCAGATTGGCCAAGACCAGTTTGAAGCATTCTCAAAGGAATGCATCGTGGACAGAACCAAGTCCATTGAGGTGGCAATCCACCGGAACAAGCTACCACTGTTTGCGACCAAGAGAGGACCCAATATACCCAAAGGAAAAGAACAGGTCAAATCTCTGAAGAATGATGTTGCGCTCTTCGCACGATTATATATCGGCTGCCAGACCCGTGATGGGAATCTAGAAGAGTTCTTCAGGCATGAAAATCAGCAATGCCCTCCAGCTTTATCTGACGGAGGGAGACTGTACCTAGGGAGCAAGAGTGACTTGCTGGTGTGCCTTGAAGGCCATGCTGAGCCTCAGTTTGAAGCTCCTACTGTCACTGCTGTTGTCCTCGATGGAGCAGTAATCGTACAGATGTTGAAGCCGGGTACTGCCAACACGTTCGAGGAATATGCACAGCAAGTGTTCATCCCATACGTTGTACAACGTTTCCAACATGTATCACGTCTTGACCTTGTGTGGGACAGCTACAGAGCAGATTCCCTGAAGGCATCAACCAGAGAACAGCGTGGAAAGGGAGTACGTCGGCGTGTTGTCGACTCAGCAGTCATACCAGGAAATTGGTAAAGTTTCCTGCGAGTTGATAGCAACAAAGTGGAGCTCTTCAGCTACCTCTCCACCATGCTTGCAGAGTCCTTTCAAGAAGAAGGCAAGGAACTGGTCGTCACTGATGGGGAGCAGGTGATCTGTGTTCCACAGCAAGAGGATGTCAACTCACTCGCACCATGCAACCAAGAAGAGGCAGACACCCGCATGATGCTACATGTAGCACATGCTGCACAACATGGTCACCACCAGATACAGGTTCGAACAGTAGACAGTGACGTCGTGGTCCTAGCAGTGATGGTAGTCCAGAAACTACCAGCTGGAGACGAACTCTGGGTAGCCTTTGGGACAGGCAAGAACTACCGCTACATTGCAGCCCATGAAATAGCTTCCTCCCTTGGTCCAGAGAAGGCATGTGCTCTTCCAATGTTTCATGCCATCACAGGGTGTGATACTGTGTCAGCCTTCGTCGGACATGGGAAGAAATCTGCCTGGGCAACATGGAACACGCTGCCAGAACTCACTGATGCCCTGCTGAGTCTGGCAAATGCACCCACAAGCATCCAAGAGGATACAATGCATGTCATCGAGAGGTTTGTCATACTCCTGTATGACCGCACAAGCAAATGCAAGGACGTCAACAAGGCGAGAAAGCAGCTCTTTGCAAAGACGAACTCTGTTCAGAACATCCCGCCAACCTACGCTGCTCTGGAGCAGCATGTGAAGAGATCTGCCCTTCAGGGTGGTCATGTCTGGGGCCAGGCATTGGTACCAACGCCCGTGCTCCCTCCACCAACAGACTGGGGCTGGCATCGGAGTGATGATGGGCTCTACACACCACTCTGGACCACACTCCCTGAGGCATCCAAGGCCTGCTATGAGCTGGTGTCTTGCGGATGCAAGAAAGGCTGCAAAAACCGCTGCAAGTGCAAGAACGCTTCACTGCAATGCACTGGTCTATGTTTCTGTGAAGGTGAATGCCAGTAGATTGGGACAGAAAACTTGCTAACCAACATTATGATCTGTAGACATTCATAATTCTGGTGACCAGATTTGAAAAGTTCGGAATCATAATTAACATAGTGTGGCAAAATCTACGTTATTGTATTACATGTATGTACTGCAGGATTACACAAGTACTGTGCCTAGAGACTGGGCTTTTGGTCGACTATATAACTACAATCTGACCATACTGTAAACTTCCCGTACTCTGTGTATTATTTTGACTAGCAATTTTGCCAGCAATTTGAAATAAAAAAGCAACTTGGGCAATTAAAGTGTGTTCCTGAAATCAGGTACTGGTTATTAGAGGTATTATGTCATTGAGTATTGAAATCTTCATCAAATGTCCACTTTTTCCACAAAATGGCGGCCAGTTTGGGGGCCATTTTTGAGAAGATTCATCTAAATATCTGTTAAACATTTATTGATGTTAATTCTGATGTAAAAAAAGGGAATTTTGGCCCATCTAGC